>NC_045478.1:38338942-38663942 GCF_009650955.1 Corvus moneduloides | reverse complement strand
TTGGTTTAACTGTGCCCCAGCTGTATCCCACCCTGTATGCAGGGCCAGGCAAGAGACACCCTTGGTTTTACCAGCACAGCAGGATCAGGGATTTGTCCCAGGACAACTTTTCACCGGTTAGCACAGCCAAGCTGGTTCAAACTAGTGCAGGGGGCAGGGCAATAGCTCCTTTCTCCGGATGCTCAGGATGCCTTGGCCCCCTTGGGGTCCTTCAGGGGACAGAGGGAGTTAACAAGATGGAGAATAACTTTCTGTCCTCTGGACCAGAGCACGTGAGGGCAGGCAGCTCTCTTTGCAGGATGCCCTTTGTCAGAAACCCGACTAGCCGCGCATTCTGCCTCCCTTTTGTTACCCAAACATTGCTGCTGCATAGCACTTGGCCGACACTGACCCCAAGCAGATTAGACACAGGTGAGTTCCTTGTGCTCTGGTGGGGCTTGTGGTGGCTGCAGTCACCTGCACGCTTCTTGGGGCTGGCCTCGTCGTGAGGCTCAAACACTGCTGCACAGCCTGGCACATGCAATTCTGTATCCCTGTGTGCCACACCTGAAGGGCAAGGTGGGCAAAGGGACAGCTCCCATTTGGAGAGGTGCATGTGGCAGGACTTCATGTGAAACCCAGACCAAATTCAGCTTAAGTCTACCCTTTTGCATAGGTACCACATTCCCTTCCCAGGCACTTCTGAATCACCACATCCATCTGCAAACACTAAATATAATAAAAGGCCATCGTAGGCTCCATCCAAGCCTGGCTGTAATTAAATATATTGACTGATAAATTGAATATAGTTATACCTCTCCATCTGGTCTCAGCAGAGGACCACTGACATTTTGTTCATATACCCTCATTTTTTTGTCTCTTTCAGAATGAGATTTGCATCATAGCTTTTTAATGAGCTAATAGTTAAAATAGCCCCCTATAATTATGCTAGAATAATCCAGCATTATTTCAGCTTAATTATAGGGGGATATCTTAACTATACATCATTTGCAGTTCTCAGTCACTCTAATGCGCAGATGTCTGAAGAAATGACATAAAACACTAGCAAGTTATAAAATATCTAGAGTGGTGCTCATTGCGTCTGTGGAAAATGATCACATCTATTTTCCGTACCTCTGCTATGCAGTCTCCCTGCTCAGATTATTTCCTGCTAACCAAGAGATAATATTGAAAGCAATGGAAATAAAATACTTCACAATCTCATGTCATGCTCTGATACTGTTGACTCTTTCATTTTCATATCTCCTTGATCCCTTCATAAATCTTCACATCAACATACTGTAGTTAATTTCTCCAAACCTTTAGCACCTCTGGAAGCAAACCAGTTCCTAAATCTACTGCCTTCATAGCTGTGGCTAGGCTATGGTCTGCCTTCAACTTTGCTGTGGGTTTTTGCTTATTTGCATTAAGTGACCTGGAAAAATTGCCCTGGGAGCACGCGGCACTGCTATTCATGCTTCCCCCATTGGAGACTGCCACATCCCAACAAGGCAGCATTGGTGGAAACATCAGCTTGCCATTCTGGATAGACATGTCTCTTCCTCACCACGTGGCTCTTCCCCCGGTGTACCTCCCGCAGTGGATGTGGGATGCCTGTGGGAAGACAGGAGAGGACTGACTGCAAAGTGGCCATTGTTTGGGGAGGTGTAGCTGTCACCTCTGTCTACTCACACTCAGCACCCCCACCCTGTATTGCCCCTCCTTTCCTGTAGCAGGAAACGATCTGTGTCCCCGAGCATATACTGTCATGTTCACAGGTTTGCATACTCAGAGAAGGAAAGATTCACCAGACTATTCCCCTAAGGACTTCTATAAAAGGAAAAGCTGAGAGTTTTGTTCAGTCAACACCATTCCTCTTGCTGCCTCATAGAGCAGAATTAGAGGGGAAAATCTTTGTACCTGAGAATGGGTGAAGTAAAAGGGATGGTGGGAAAGCTGGTGTCAGTAGCCCGTGAGGACAGTAAGAGCCGCATGCACACACAGAGCTCAGCAGTGAGATGATGGGAGCATGGCCTGTGGTCCACCTGTGTGTTTCCATGGGCATGGAGAGGGCCATCAGAGACAGGCTGAAACCACATGGGAACTTCTGCAAGGCTGCTTTGACCATGGAGGGTGTTACTGTGAAAGGGGTCTCCATACCTCAGTGAGGCATAGTTCATGTCCATGAGCAGACTGGGCAGATGGGCACCACTGCTGCTTCCAGGGAGGTGTCGAGCACTATGGGAGAGCACTGGGAAAGGACTGCTAGCTCCAAAGGGAGCATAGGCAGAGCTGGATTTCTGTGCAGCCTGTGCACCAAGTACTATTTTTAGATTCACTTCTCTCTTTTAACACCTGTGGATCAGCCTAATGGACAGAGAGATGGTGTATAATAAATGTCATAACCTCCTTGGAAAATACCTCATGGCTTTTAAAGTAATCCCTTGATACTTTGAGAGGACTGCTGCTTGACATTGATTAAAGCTCTGGGGTTGGTCATGCTGAGGTAGCACTTAGTGCTCGTAGGATGCTGTTCCCTTGCCAGGATGGTCTTCAATTTTGCTCTTCAAGGCAATACAGGGTGCAGAACCCCTCAGGACTATGATTCTGATGTTGATTATCTGGGCTTGCATCAGGGATGTCCCTCCTTGAGGCACTAACTCATCTTTCCTTCAAAGTGGTAATAGTTGTTACAGAAACCTTGTCCTTATTCCCACTAGTCCTACAACCCCACCAGCATCCCTCTTCCTCAGCAGAAGTCCTGGTTTCTGGGTGGTGACACCTCTCCTTAACTTGTTCCTCATAGGAGTTTGCCCTTTCCCTCCCTTCACAGAGCATCTGACTGAAGAGGAAGGAAAGATTACCCTTTGAGCATCTCACACTCACACAAACAGTCCAAATAGGCCTTGGGAGAGTTACAAGCAGGACACTGATGGTGGAGGGAACTACAGAAGTTGGTCTTATCCATGCTCCATTCCCACAGAAGCCCTGGACAGGCAGTAGTCCAGTGCTGATACACTGCACCTGGAGAGGGTTGGTGTCCTCTCACCTGTCAGCCCTGCACTTTGGGCTAAGGAAAGTCTTTGCATGGCTATGTTTGCATGGTAAAAGTGGGGCTGTGCTAGCCTGAGCTGTCAGCAGAGATAACCCCCTTGCAGACCATCCCACTTAAATCTACATACTGAAGAAATGCATATTCTATAAACTTCTAGCCTTCCTATGCTTCTCTTCTGATACTTCATAGCTATAATGCTATGTACCCTTATTTTCCTATACTAGGAAAAAGAAGTAGAGGGAATTGGAGCATTTGTTCATCATCATCTTGTAAAAATGATTGAGAGCAGTCTCATTAAAATCCTGAGTATTAGAAATCACTTCAGTATGCATTTTTTACTTATCCAGGTTTTTGGAAATATTGCTTTTAGGGTGAAGTCCTAAAGGAAATCACCTTTTATGACCTAAAAAACCCATTAGAATCAATTATATTGAGTTATACCAAGCTGGAAGCTGACCCCATCAGCGACTTTCTATGACCTACTTGTGAAAATGGTAAGGATAAAATAATCAAGAGTTACACAGACCTCTAGTACCTGGAGGCCTGTTTGCTCTGCTCTTATTTACATATACGTGTCTTCCTCCTACAGATCCTCATTAAACTCCCTCTTCTTCTATGTGAATCAAAAGTATCTTCCTCATCTCCCTTGCTGATGCTGAAAAGGCCTTCATACAGGTGAACTGCAAATGTCTGTCTTACACTCAAAAAGCTCTCACATCCTGGAAATGTCTGTAAAACTAGTTAATGCATCTTATGAAGGCAACTGTCTCCTGTTCCCAGAGCCTATCAAGTTCCCAGAGCTCAGTCCCCTCCACAGTCCTCCAAGGACTTTTCTGCACCATGTCTACAAAGACGCCTTTATCGTCCTTCCATAGTAGCCATCCTGGGCTGCAGGTGACCAGGATTTTCATTCCTTCACCCTTTCTTTAAGCTGCACTTCAGATAGTGACAATGCAGCTGATAATGCTTGTTTTGGTCCAGAATCTTCTCAGCTAACTGCAGGTGCAGGACAGGGGCTTCCTCTCCAGCAACACAGGAGAAAAGAGGACATCTCTAGCAGCTGGGAAAGCTAGATGCCTTCTCTGCCTCAGGGGGGTAGCCAGACCATGTTTCCAGCTGAAGACCTTCAGCTGTGGCCCTTCAACTGCATGATGAGTCTTTAAATCAATGTAGATCATTGCCAAAGTTCATCTAACTGTTAAATAGTGATAAAACAAATCATCGTCACCTCCCTAACCCCACATCTAATGGCTGTGCTGGAAGCATTAATGAGTAGGAGAGCTGGATGAGCTCTGCCAGAATGTTCCCAGACACAGTCACTCACAGATTTTAATGAATTTGGCCAGCAACCTCTCTTGGTACTTGCTGCCTTGCATTTTCATATGACAGGCTTTTATCAGCACAAGGCCTTGAGTAAAGGCAGTGTTTCCAGGCTGTACACATGAGCATTCCCAGGAAGCAGAGTTTGAAACTGGGCTGTGCAGGTGTTGGAGCTCAAAGTCCATATGTGCCCATTTGAGTGGCAAGCACCCACGGCCTGGTGCCCCCATCTGAGCAGTGATGCTGGAGTGAGGACCAGCAACTCCTCCTCCAGAGTTCTTTGAGAGGAAACCAGTAGCTTGGAAAGAAACAAAAACAGACCTGGAAATGGGCATGCTGAACCATTTGGGGTAGCTGGGAGTTGCTGTTGAGAGCACTGGCTTAGGATGCAGAAGTTTGCTCTTATATTGCTTACTCTGACTCTGTGTGAAGACAGTATATCAAGGTCATCTCTGGCACATAAGCTCATGATGGTGAGCACAAGGCTGTGAAAGTTTCAGTTATTTAATCCTTTAGGAATCTGTAAAGAAAGAGCTGAAGGCCAGGTTGTGATGCATCACACCAAGCAAAGAGAGGGAGAATTTTATTGTCTAATGAAGGCTCCCTGATTGACTTTCACTGGATCTTGTGTTTGTTCATTAATGTCACTTTACTCCACATTAACCTGTTCAAATACTAACCCAACAAAGCAAATTGTCTCAACTCTGTTACTTGTCTGATAATGCATAATTGTGCTGATTAGATATTCACTTACTTTAAATCCTTAACTAAACCCTTAATTTGAGGTGAGCCTTTGAAGGTGCACTTAACAAATAAAAGTACCTCCTATCGAAGAAGAGTCAGGCTTCCCATGCTCAATCAATTGACCTTAGAAGCTACTAATGTCCAAAGGCCACAAGTGAGCTTCAGGGATCCTGCAGGGCTTATGAAGCAGAGCAGAGCTTCTGTAGAGCAAGGGGCTGGCTGGGACTGTCTGCTGCAACCCCCAGACCTGGGTGGGACACACAAAATAGGGTGTGCTAGGGAAGGAGTGACAGCCAGCCTTGCACAGGAGGAAAGGCAAGGTGATTGGATCTATCAATTTTCTCAGTGCTGACTGAGAAATCAGATGTTGTTAGAATGTGTGTTCAGTTTAAAAACCTGGCAAGGCCAGATGTTTGCTAAGTGGATAGACTTCGGGAAGTGCCTGCACATTAAAATACAAACCAAAAGTGAAAAAGTGAGTGCAACTGAAGCATTAAACAAACATTGACAGGACATGCATGAGCACACACAAATCGCTGTGTTTACAGCACAGGATGCACAGAACTCCCATTTGCATCTGAAGACATTTAATTGTTCATATGGTGCATACACACACTCCCTTTTGCCTGCCAAGCCTCGGCAAATGGACACATAAATAGGGGTACATAGCTACATAAATGGCCAGTTCACCTGGCAGCACACACTCACATCTGGAAGTGCAGCAGCTTCCAGTCTGGGCATCTGGGAGTGAGGCAGGTTCCACTCTGCCCCAGCCATGGAACATCACCTCCTGGCAGCATTCAGCTGGTTGTCTGAGCTGACTGTCCATGCCACATCCTGGCAGCAGCTGTTGGATGTCCCCGAGAGCTACAGCATCCCCTGACCACTGTCTGAAATGCCAGCACTGCCCCAGTGCCTGTGAATGCATTTCCCTGGCTGACACCTCCTGTCTTCCAGCAAACAGGGAGAATAAACCACAAGCAGTTCTTTTAAATGAAATAATTCACTATTTACACTGCAGCAGTCAGATCACAAAACTGCAGCAGATGTTACAGCAGAGCTCCAACTCCACTGTTCCAACAACTAATGCAGTATCCGGTCAGCTCTCACTGTGACCAGGCACAAAAGCAGGCACTAACATCTATGCCTCCCACTTGCTTGTGAGGCAGACACACCATTGTAACTCTGAGCAAGTCAGCAACATGGTCTGTGAGGTCCCATAATGGTTAATGCTTCCTCACCAGAGAGAGTTTTTCAGTAGACTCAGTCTGTACAATGTGTCATTACCCCCCCAGCTTTGATCGTCAATCTGAAGAGCATATCACCTTGGAGATTAACAAAGAAATTCTGGCTGCAAAGCTGCTGAAAAGGCCACTTTGGTTGATTTTCTTTTCATATTGCTCTGTGTTTCTGCTTCACAGAACAGAAGGGCAATAAAAATTAGTTTCATGATGTAATAAAATATTTGCCTCTGAGGTTTCTGGAAGCTGAAGCACTGGTATTTTATTAGCATGCAAAAATTCATTATGGATATAAAAGTGTGATGACATGGTGTGGTTGCTAAACCTTAGGATATCCCAGGCTTAGAACAATGTAATCAACCAGATGAAATAACATTTTAAACCAAACAAGTTTACAGACATTATCATTAAAAAGTAATAGTAAGTAAACTAACTATTTCCAGTCCATAATTGTTTTAATCTTCATGGAGCAGGACTAAAAAAAAGCATCATCAGCTGGTCCCAAATGCCTCAGGATTTGGTTTTCAGTTTGGAAAGTCTGCCTTCCTGAAGATTGCCAGAAGTTCACAAAGTTTCAGGCAATTTCACGCTATCTCTGTTTTCCAAGGTTCTTTTTCCTGTCCTCCCAAATTTCTTAAGCTTAGACAAAAACCCCATTTTGTTACCTCTTTTGCTGCCTGGCTTCGCAACAATGTTGAACAGCATCTCCAGAACTAAGAAAAGGAGCACATCCTGGTGACCCTCCTCTGAGAGACAGAGCACTTAGCTGTAGGAAAGAAAGAGACAGATTATTTCGTGTTACTTGGTTTTTTCTTCATTTGTCCAGACACCGGTGTTCCCATGTTTAGGTCAGACTTGGGATGTGCAGGACAAGACCATGACACAAGTTACTTTGTGTTCTCAGTAAGTCAGAAAGATATTAACAAAGTGATTTTTTCTGAAAAGAGGCTTTACTGGCATTGGGGGATGTTTTGGTACAAAGCATTAAATTGCTGGCTGACTGTATGGACTGTTTATTAAAGAAACTGCAGAAGTTAAAAAATCCACTGCAAGCACTCTGATGTGTGGTGAGCCATCACCTTGTGGCCTCCCTCAAAGTTTAATCAAATATGCACAACTAAGTTTTATGTTTTTCCTGATTTTGGCTGGGATAGAGCTAATTTTCTTCTTAGTACCTGGTCCAGTGCTGTGTTTTGGATTTAGTATGAGAATTATGTTGGTAACACACAGATGTTTTGGTTGTGGCTCAGTAGTGCTTACTCTGAGTCAGGACTTTTCAGTGTCTCGTGCTCTGCCAGTGAGGAGGGGCACAAGAAGCTGTGAGGGAGCATGGCCAGGACAGCTGACCTGAGCTGGCCAAAGGGATATTCCCCACTATAGAATGTCATGCCCAGAGTATAAACTGGGGGGAGTTGGCTGGGAGGGGCCAATCGCTGCTGGGGGACAGGCTGGACATCTGTCAGCAATTGTCTTGTGCATCACTTGGTTTTCTTGGGTTTTATTCCTCTCTCCCACTCTCCTTTTTTTTTTTATTATTATTATTATTATTACATATTACTTTATTTCCATTAGTAAACTGTTCTTAAGTCACAGGTTTTACCATTTTCTCCCCATCCCACCAAGGGGTGGGGAGTGATACTTAGTTGTCGGCTGGGCGTAAACCACAATAACTTTTATCATCAGAAAGGCAATAAAAACGAACCACAAAATGAAGGTACTGTTTTACCAGCAACTGGGTAAGCTGGTGGATGCAAGAGCCATGCTTCGTTTGAGTGTTTTGCAGAGGCTGAAATGTTCCTGCATGAGCTGAAATAGCTGAAAATCTGCTCGAAACACCCAGCAAGGCAAAACCAGGACCCAGTGGTTTGAGCAGGAGAGTCTCCATATGGTCAAATGCAAACAGAGAGCAAAGGGAGAAGGTCCAGCAGCCTGTTCCAGCACCGAGGTAGGGAAAGCAGATGAAGGAGGCAGGAGAAAGCCGAGCAGATGAATAGCATGGTTTTCAGCCTGGTCCATGAGCACCCTGTGTAGGCAGAGGTGACACTGCCCATCACCTCCAAGAAAACCTCACCCCACCAGCCCAGAAGAGGACAAAGATACATGAGAAGGGTGGGAAATGTCACTGGAGCAGTCAGAGAAAGGCAAGGACCCATCAGAGAAGGGTTTACAGAGTCACCACGACCAGAAAGTTTTTGGGATGAGAAAAGGATAAAGGCCATGAGCTGTCAGCAAAGAAACACTCTTCTCACCTTCACCCACACCAGCAACGTGGGGCTTTGTACACCTTTTGTAAATCACCAGCCCAGGTCCAAACCAGGGACAACATTTTGTGTTTGACCTTCTCACTAGCCAAGCTAAAAACCTGGGGGAGCTCACAGACCAAAGTCAAAGTCTAATTTTACCTCTGTTAACCTTGTTCAGCTTCCTAGACTCTTCTGCACAGGGAAGGCTCATTAAGTCTGAAACACATTCACATTTTGCCTTTTATATCACAGCAAATCAAGAGCATTTTTTGAGCATGACTGTAAGTAATTATTTCATAGCAATACCACTTATTTTCCCTCGGCTAGATTTTCTTATTTGCTGAAGAAAACAGCAAGGCCACAGCATGAGTACCAGAAAAGACTTTTGCAAGCAACAGTGAGCCTAGGGTTGTTGATACCACATGAACCTGCGTCCCAGAGGACCTCTGGTGAATCATTGGAATCCTTGTGTGTTTTGAGAAGAATTAATCAAGTTAGGCTTTTTTCTTCCCATTCTTAATGTCCCCTCAACCCTGCAGTCATGACAGATGCACAGGCTGGAATGACCAGCAATCATTGAAAACTGTTGCCTCTCCCGTTTCACCATGAGTACCCTGCTCTACCCGTTGTTTGGAGCATTCAGTCCATGAGCCCCCAGGAACTTCTAGGCTTAGTGTTTTGGAGGGCAGAGTAGTTGTGCAGCATTGCTTTTGCCCTAGTGTCCAATACCACTTTTTTTATAGCCAGGCCTCAGCCACACTGACAGCCATGGATATTTGGGGTTAAACATTCCTTTGCCAGGTAGCTTGAGGATGTTTGGAAGACATGTATGGAAAGGCACAGGTTCTGGGACCATTCAGTACCCTACATTTACATCTACAGCACAATCACCTGAAACTCTAAGGATAGCACTCAGTGACCCACACAGTACTTTCCAATCCTCCTTCTTCACTAATCAAGTGGAACTGAGTCACAGGCAGAATGCAATTATGCAGCGAGGTTCAGTTATGCATAACAAAAGCATCCCACCAAAAGGAGCAGTCTGTGAAGTGGCAGCAATACCAAGAGACCAAGCAGTGACAATGCTCAAGGCATAATAACTGACAATGAAGTATAGAGACAAATTAAGATTAATACCTTTTTGGTCTTCTTCAGTGATGACGTTATGTTGTAAGATGGGATATTTTCTCTTTCATGGTAATGGACCTGCTGTCTCTCATACAACCTCTCCACACAGAAAATTACCATATGTAATTGCTCCAGCAGAGTGATGCTCTTATTGCAGTCGCTCTTTAGCTAAGATCACTTATTCTCTGAAAATAATAGATTTTGATAAGTAGTCGGGAGTTCAAAGAAGAGCAGTGAGAAATCCAATGAAACCAGGCCAATTTTGTTACTTTCCAATCTTGCATATGGTTATGACAGCCTATTCATAGCATGCACTGACTCCTGTGAGAAGGTTCGTGAAGTTAAATAGGCAGCTGCTAGATGACAAAAACTAGAGAAGAATAAAGTATGCAATGGCTATTACCTAGGCAGGAGACATCATAAGTGTCAACTACCCTGTGCAGAGAGAGAACTGCCCACCACAGCCTATGGAGTAATTTTCTCCCCGGAGGAATCCAGTTGTAAAGATCACCATGAAAACCTATTAAACTGACCCTGGAGGTAATACTAATAGAGAATCCTGTATCAGCAGAAAGATGGACAAAATGACATAAAAAGGTCTTTCCTTTTTATAAAACTCAGAAGAAGGAGTGATGCATTTTTTCTTTCATTTGAAAGGCTTTCCTAAGTAAGATTTTTTCAAAGGAAGTTCTCCTGACAGCATGCTGAAAATGAAGACTTTTCTCTGATAGCAGCAATGTGCATAAATGATTCACTGGAGAGAGAAAAAAACAATCAGAGTTAGGGTGACAAAGACACTAGGCAAATGTCAGTGTGAAGAGGCATTTCAGAGAACCAGTAAACAAGCTTCCACCCCTAGTACATCCCAGCTTGTGGACTAAGACCTCAGGACCTAACTTTCAAGTAAGGATTAATCAAGCTTCCATTTCTGCAACTGCTGATGAGAAACTGTGCCTGCATTAGGGCACCACAAATAAGTTTGGAGTGGAAATGTCAGCAGCAGGACACCTGAACTTCCAGTCTGTGGGGAGAATTGGAAAGATGATAAAGGTACAAAATGATCACTGGGTAGCTAGAGACTTTCTCTTCTAATTAAACTGGTTCTGGATTGTGGAACAGATGGTAAAGAAAAGTGTCTGATTTCAGAGTAGAATCTGACATCACTTAAGGGATGTAGTTGCTTATGATTGCAGATGACTGGATTTGATTGTCTGAGAAGTCACTTTCTTTCTTGTGATTGCATGTCCCTAATTCTGCTCCCTCTGGAGACAGTTATAAATGGTCCTTTGGCGTCCACAGGGACATGATGGCACAAGGATGTGAAGTCTCTAGCAAATATATGGCACCTGCCTCCATGGTCTGTGCCTCTGTGCACAATGGCAGCACTTGGGAAACACTAGTATTGACGGAATGGGTAAAACTGAGCATGCACACCATCAAGCAGCACTGACAGCTGGGTGTATCACAGTTGTTCAGCTCACTGCAGCTGTACCAGCACTGCTTGCCAAAGCGGGTGCTCCTACTCCCTTTTACCTGGAATGACAGCAGTGAGAGGCTTCCCAATGCACAGCTGAGAGATACATGAAGTATCAAGTGCCTCAGTGAGACTCCTATTTTCTGGGTTCAGCGAGGTACTCCAGAAAGATTTTTCTGGGCTCTTTTCAAGATGTATGGATGTTTCAGGGGTACAGCTGAAGAAAGATCTCGAAGGCACGCAAAAAAATGTATGACTGGCCTGGACCCCATAGATAGGAGATACCAGCCATGTCTGCACTTGGGCTTGAAAATACTTCGATGTTTCAGTATTGTTTTCAGGCTTGTTGTCAGGCCCATTGCTGCCTGGTTCCACTCATGTTCTGGCCATGACCTGATTCTAACTTGGTCATCAGCCCTGAACTGAACAGGAGCTAACTGTGCACTATGGTTGGAAGTGAAGGCCTGGCCCCCATCCTTTTACAGTCCCCCCAGCACCCTGCTGCTGTGCAAAATGAATTAAAGATGTTGACAGATGCAGATGGCGGGGTGTCAGCTAGAAATGGTTCTGTAGAACCAGGGAATGAAGGAATCATCCCTCAGGCATGGCTGCAACAACCTGTAAGCATTTCAGGTTCAACCCAACCACTCCACCCCAAATCTGCTGCTTTCCCACATTTCTTCTGGAGTGATTATTTGCAAGCCTACAGAGAAGGAGAATAGTTCTTTGTTCTTTTGGCTTGATTTTTTAGCCAGATCCACCCCTGTGCCTGTTCCACACACAGTCCCACAGGCAAAGCAGCAGACCTCAGGAGGCAATGAGCTTTCATGAACATCTGGCTAGGAATAAAATAGGCAGGAGCTGCTAACACCAGTCCAGCCACTGGAGAACATATATTGGTTTGTGGCTGACCCATTTCCCATTACATTCATGCCAAAAGGCATTTCCTTTATCTTTTGAGCTTCAGAGAGGGGAAGAGAAGCTAAGCTCACAACAATTGTCCTTTCATAGGCAGGATACAACTGGGTGGTTTTGGAGGCAGTGAATGAAGATGATTAATTATCACTCACTTTTTCACTCCATCAGATATACAACGGATATGCCTGTCATGCTGACAGTCTCCCTGCTCAGCCCTCTGTACACACAGCGTGAGTGGTGTGATTCAGTCTCACACGCCACCTTCTGAAGGGAAGAAACAGAGCCATGAGTCAGTGGGACATGGTTCCAAGTGTCCTTAATGCAGTAGTGTCAGCCTTACTGAGCAGCACTGAAATATTTATTAAACACAAACACGGGAGTGATTGTTTTTAATTTGGCACTGCTATCTGAAGAGTCAGAAGACACAGCACAGAGCAGCTTAATAAAAATGTTTCATTTCAGAATGATCCTTACCTGGCTACAAGGAATGAAGGAAAGAGAAACATAGTCCACTATAGCATTATAATGAACTGTGGGACATATAATAAGTGTGAATTTCCTTTTCTGATGCCCAGTTACCCTTTGTGTATGTACCAGCCAGGAACCACATATCAGATAAAAGAGAAGATAGCTATGCCAAGGAAATCTGGGACCCTTAGCTGGGCTAATGGCCCAGCAAGCCTCATTAGCAATGACAATAGAAATGAATAATGACTGTAATAAATAATCACTTGGCCTTTAGGTAAGATGTATTTTATTTCCCATTGTATATGCCAGAAGTTAAGAGTATTTATAAGCTACAGTCACAAATGACTGGCTGTGCTAAATGCAGCTGGGAGTAGGCAGACAAAATTTTCTTGGAAGTCTCTAGGCCAAATTCAGACGTCAGCCATACTTTCAGCAGCACCACTCATCCCCTATCTGCAGAAGGAATATGCAATTTAGTGCTTGGAGTATTTGAAGGAAGTATCTACAAGTGTAGTAATAAACTTTTGCCTAGTGTCCCTGTTCTTTGAGCACCAGGGTAGGATGTAGGAAACCAAGAGGGGAACCAAAAAGGGGCCACAGGGAAGAAGCCTTTCCCAAAATCTGAAGGGCCACAGCTTCCTTGTGTGGGGATGGTCAGGCACTGGGGCAGGAATCACCAGGCTGGTGCTCTTTTCCCTTCAACAGTCTCAGCCGAAAAGTGCCTTCCCCTCCCACACAGTATCCCCCTTCCTGCCTTCCCCAGGGAATGTAGGACCTCCACGGGCATGCAGGAGGAGCATGTTACGGAGGACTGCTGTGGGCAGTGTTGGGCAAGAGTCACTGGTGTTTACTCTTCCAGGTGCTCAAGGGTTTGAGCAGACCAACTCTGGAGACACACTGAAATCACTGGTCATTCAGCAGCACTTCAGGATTCGTTAATTCAGAATAAACCAGAGCAAGAGGTTCCTTAAACTTGCCAATCAGTGTCATCCCGTCCCGCAAAGAGGAGCAGTCAGGCACTACTGCCAGCACTTGGAAAGTGTCTATCTCATTTCTTTCCACTTGACAGAGTCCAAAACAGCTTGGTGGATTTCATTTTCCCTGCTCCCAGGGTTCACTTTTTACCCACGCACAAAGGAGGAAATATGTTACTAACAGACCAAAATGCTGGAAACATTTAAAAAGCGGTGGCAGGAGTGGGGAAGTGAGGAGCTCTGCCAGCTAGCTGTGGGCCAGTGGTTTTCAGCCTGTGATCTTACTCATCACAGGCCTGTCCATGGTTTCCAGGAAGGTGCAAAAGCCCAGAAGTCAATTGCAAGTGGTAGTTCTCTTGTTTGGCTTTAATGTACCCCTCGAAGTACTCCACAGCCCCTCTCAGGGATCTCTGACCATGGGTTAAACATTACTGTCCTATCACTGTAGCTATTAGAAAGGAGACAATGTCACTTGAGAGGCCACTTTCACAGCCACTGACGCCATGGGGAGCTGCTTTAGGGGCACAGGGGGATGCAGCAATGATCCGTTTTCCATTGCTTGGAGCAGTGAGGCTGTCTGGTACCCTTGTGCTAAGCTGCTGAAGAGAGAAATGCTTGGCTACTACAAATCACTGTATATTGTCAAGACAATTTGGACTTTACAGTCCATTTATTTAGCTGTTAATGGCATTACTGATTCTTTTGTTAAGCAGAAAGTTTTCACACAAAATTGGAGACTTTCAGCAGACAGCACTGCAGTTCCTGTGATGACTACACCTATGAAGAAAACCTCTTTGGTAAAGAGAAAAAAGGAAAAGGTCTGTTTGATTAGTGACTGCAACAATATAATTTCTAGAAAAGACTAGAAGAGGGGCTACTCAGTCTCAGATAACATTTGCTCTAGTGGCACAACCTGTTGTAAACCTTGAACAGTGAAAGAAATGTGAACAGAGACATATTGAAATGTCAAGCTGCAAAACCTACAAGCAACAGGGAGTGTAATTACCTGGAGAAGAAGTGGAAGGCTTTCTGGAAAGCCAATTTCTTTTCTTGGTACCCCTGTTCTCCTTGCAGTTTTGTGCTGTCTCTCTACCAAAAACTACATGGCCATCACACTTAGCAGGGGAGGCAGAGAAGTGGATGAGTTATGAGCAAAGCTGGATAAAACATGGCGATACTTAAAACCTGCCTGGATGTGATCCTGTGCAACCTGCTCCAGGTGACCCTGCTTTAGTGGGGGGGGAAGGGGGAGGACTAGATGACTCCCAGAGGTCCCTTGCAACACCAGCCATTCTGTGATTTGTGCTTCTGTGATAAATAGAAGCAGGAACTTCTTAAAGCTCAATACATATTTTAAATGCCAACAGAGTGTGAAGGAAAGCCAGCATATTTCTTATAAGCGACTGTCATAGGGAGATGAAGGAAAGAAACTGAGATGGGTTATGAAAGTCTGAAGATGGCAGCACATAAAGGAAACAGTGTCATGACAGTTCTTTAGGCTCCCAAAGTCATTCCAAAGGTTAAACTGAATGTCTTTCTCAAGATATTATACTAAGCAAAATCCCTAAAAGTAAAATCACATCACTGTATGACTGAACTTTCTTCTGATAAGAATTTAAAATATGCATTTTTAAAGCATTATGTTTATGAAAGAAAAATCAGCTTTTGAGACAAATGTGAGCAATATGGTTTATAGCAATCCAGAGTCATCAGAAACAGTACTTTTCACAACTTAAATGCAGCAAAATACATAAACCCAGCTTTTGTTTTCCAGAAAAATTCTCTCTAAAGCAAAAGAAAAGTAACTTAAATATATTATAAAATATATAATATATTTGTATTACACATATATAACATGTGTAATATAATTTATATAACACATATATAATATATTGTATATAATTTAATGTAATAATATATAATAAAATGTCATATATAAAATACAAATTATTAAAATAAAATATAATAGTGTCATTTTCTCATTAATGTCTTTTGTTCTTTCTCTAATAAAAGATGTACACCAATGATCCAGTTCTTCAAAAGAACTAATTTTCCAAGACAAAAGAGTTGTGAGTGTATAAAAGCATCCCCCAAGAAATCCAAAACTGCCAAGCTCCATTTTATATTGTATTTCTCCAAGCCAAAAAATGTCTGCAGGGAATATTATCAAACTCAGTCTCTGTGAGAGGTCCTCTGAGCCATGTTTCAGCTCAGAAGAAATTGTTTTTCCTGTGAGGAGAGTGGGGAAGTCGTTGAAATCAGAGCATGATAATGGCCTGGTCTCCTAAAGTTTAGGTATAATATTTCCAGTTGGCACCACTGTAATGTACTTTATTGAGAGAGTGGACACGTTGGTAACCATGTAAACAAAGCTCAGGATTTTTCTATGTATACCTGAGGTGTACAACCCTAAAATGAAATATACATTACCCATGATATCAGGTCAGTATACAGCATCTCTCTGAAGGCTTTTCATGAAAATTCATGAGTGTTTTGGGGCCTTTCAAACATCTGGATTTCAGGAGGGCAGAGCTGCCCTGTGTGAGAAATCTTACCTGAAAATTCAGTGACAGAGGGCAGACCACTGGGCACCACATTTCCTCATGGACTGGCCTGACCTCACAGAGGATGGGGGTGGAGACTGATCCTTCCCACTGGGGCTGCAGATGTTGGGGAGAAGTCCTGGAAAGGTGGGAAGGGCTTCTCCAGCCTCCAGCCACTGCTGGCCTGCCCTTGTCCCATGGGGCCATGGGATGGGCATTGGACAGGAGATGGCAGCAGAGAAATGTTGCTGCAGTGAACCTCACAAGGGGCAGCCTGGGGTCTGGCTGCATCCCCCGGCAGGTCAAAAAGCATTTTATAACTGTATGAGATGCACCTTCAAAAATTAAACTGCAATAGAGGTCATGCACCCTCTCATTCTCCATCCCCTGACTGCAGGATTTCTCCTGCAGACTAATTTTACTCAAAGTAAAGCAAAGCATGGCTGAGACTCAGTTTCAAGCGAGCAGGTTCTTTTTCAGTACAGTGCTCTGTAGAAATTACTCTGTCAAGAAAATGTTACATTTCAAGATTGAAACTCTTAATATCTGGCAATGCCAAAATTGGGGTTAATGCATCAGCCCCCACTGAAGATGATGCAGCTTTTAAGGGGGTGAGGGAAGCTAAGTTATTGCTGCTAATAATGCATTTGCATTTCTCAGTCCTCAGACCTCTACAAAAATGCCTCCTCCCCCAGGGTAATACAATCAGCCTTTGGGCCTAAGAAGTCGGTGAGGGACTGTAGTGAGAATAAAGCATGAGCTCAAAATTCAGCTCAATTTGGGTCTGATTTATCTCACTTGTTGTCATCCATCTGTAAGTCAGCCTCTCCCTCCTGGCAATGAAGAGAGGCACTTCCAATTATCCCCTCCTAAAAGGACAAGTGAACTAGCTCTCTGAGAGGCGCCCATCTCTGAGAGGCAGCTTAGACATTTACCTTGGATGAAGTGCCCAGTGTTTCAGTAGCTATGCTTATGTAAGAGAAAACCAGGAGATGATGGCCTTGGGGAGCTGTTAAGACTATGATTTTTAAATGTCTTGTCCAAAACACTCCAGTGAGGAGGAGCATGGACTTCTTAGAGAAAATGAACAGCCTCAGCTGACCTCAGCTGTGTGTCACAAAGTAGATAGGGTGACCAAAACCTGCAAAGATGTTATGCAGGAAGTCTCCTCCCTCCAAAAACACACCACTAAATGAGGGACCAGAGTGATACGTGCAACCGGCAAATACTCTCTCTGCCTCATTTAATCAAGGGAGCAAGATTAGCTCTGGGATGAAATTAAATCAATTTTCTGATGAAAAACCCTTGGAATTAAATTTCTATTAAGTATTTCATCACTGTCTGATTTCTACAGAGATTTCAATTTAGTTTTGGAAAAACTATTATGAGCAAGTACACTATTCTTACATATTGACAACTAAGGTATTTTGATTGGGAAGTGACATTTTGTACGCAGTCCAGTTTCCTCACGCTCCTGTACCTCAGTGTCAGTAAATCAGCAGCCAAAAAACCTCTTTTGACAGGTGCTGCATGATACCCCTATGGAGACACCATGGTCCCCCTCAGCAGACACAATCACACAACACAGACAAAGTGAGGGAGAAGGGGGATCTGAAGTATTTCAAGTTTTTTCTCAAAACCACAAGTGTTCTCTACTGAAAAATTTTGCCCACCTCCCCTTCATTTTCTTTGAAAAATGTCATTGGAGAAGACCCTTTTGCTAGCAAGGTCTAGTTTGTACCCAGGGCAAGTCTGTCCAATGACAAATGTGCAGATGGGAACCTGGCCCAGGCTTTAACTGGACCCAGCTTCCAGAGCACTTTGTGCCCCCCAGTTTCAAGTAACATCAGGGGCAACTGGGAATGTGTGGCACCAACTGGACACAGGTCTCTCCAGGCCAACAAAGGTCTAATTAATTGCAGTTAACTAAGGATGAAGCACTGAGGGAGATGAAGAGAACTGGAAATTGATCCATCACACTGCTGGCTCTCTAGGAGACCTCCATTACAGGCAAATTTACCCACAACCACCCAAAAGCAGAGCTCCGTGCTGGACATTGCAGGACTATCAGTTTCATCCTCACTTTGCTATAGCTAAACTGCAATTTCCATTATACAGTTGCCAGGGAATTATGGGGAAATCACACCAC
The DNA here is from genome assembly GCF_009650955.1 of Corvus moneduloides. NCBI lineage: Eukaryota > Metazoa > Chordata > Aves > Passeriformes > Corvidae > Corvus > Corvus moneduloides. The sequence continues at coordinate 38,645,706 of NC_045478.1, read as the reverse complement.
CAGGTCCTAGGTAGGGTTCTAAAAATATCATCCTGCCACCTCTCCATAGCAGTTTTAACACCGCGGCTTGCAAAAATCTATAAATAAACTCCTGTGAGGAGCTAACATAGAAATTGTCCTTTGGACCACAGCTAGGAAAGTGAACATCTCATTCATTTGATATCCTTTTTAGTTTTTTTCTTCTAAAAACTTGCAGGTTTTTTTCCTAGACAGTGATAATTGTTCAGCATCGAAACCAGAAATAATTTTTGGAGAAAAACAGTTTCTTTTAAAAAAACCCTTGTTTTTTAAAAACTGTTGCGTTTTTAAAACAATTTGAAGGCAGAGGTAAAGACACTCCCAAAAATCTTATCTTCTCTAAAATGCAACAGGTCCTGGCTCTGAACTGGCATTATAGGTTGGAAAGGATCTCAAAGATCATCTGGTCCAATGTTTCTTGGCAAAAGCGTGTTCTAGACAAGATCCCCAGCACTCTGTCCCTCTGAATCTTGAGTGTCCACCGTTGGGAATTCACCACTTCCCTAGTGAGACTATGCATCATTCACTTGAAAGCTAAATAAAAGTGGGCATGAAGTTTTGAAAAGTGAAAGGAACAAAAAATCCCATAGAGTGTTTATATGAATATTACTTGTTGCCTGAACCTAAAGCTGGGAAAAATCCCCAAGTCTCCTTTTTAAAATCTTTGTCAAGAGTGGTCATTTTACAACCTGTATGCACCATATTTTTGGCAGGATGATGAGCTCTGAGAACATATGGATTAGATCAGGGCAGATGGGGTGAACATTTTCCGGTCAATGGATGGCCTTGAAGGTCACACAGCCCTCCAGTCCTGCAGGTTTCCTGTACCAGGGGATGACCCAGGTCATTTCATCACAAACACTGGAAAAGCAACCCAGTTCCTAAAACCTTCCCACAGCTCACATAGTTTTTTTGATCCCAAACACCTCCCAAAGTCCAAACAGAGACTCAGGTACCTTGGAGGTACTGAGCCAATTAGGGCTGTGAGGTGAGGCTGGTTAGGGTCAAGATGCTCGGCCATGCACAACAGGCTTGCTAACAGTAGGATGAGTTCATGCATGAATCTGCATGTATGTCCCATGTGCACAAACATAATGCTGTTGTCACTCAGCCCACAGCATGACTAGCAGATCCTTTAAAAAGAAACCACACACGCACAAATATTTTATGTGCATGCCTTATACATAAGGCATGGGCCAAATGACTTACCCACACAGTTCTAAAATGTACCCTTTTCCTCCCTTTGGTGCCAAGGAAATGTTATTGACTACAAATGGTGACAGGGAGAATTGCACAATCCAGTCCATACGTAAAAAACCAGCAGGCTGAGTATAAATGTCTATTTGAAGAAATACAGATGAATCAGTAATGATATTAGAGTGATTAGCCAACTGCCTTAATTGATATGTACAAAACCATATGTGCTTATAAGCTTACAAATGCTAACTCACACTTATCACCATCTGCACAGAAAAGCCACAGTAAATTTCCTTTTTCTAAATGCAGGTTTGTCATTTTAAAAGAGATGGGCTGAGGAGGGTAGTGAAAGGCTGTGCCATGAAATGTCCTTTGCCAGTAGCATGGGGGTCTCTCAGACCAGGTTTATTTAGTGACTGTAATAGAGCTCAATTATTGTTTAGGTCAGTGCAAAGACATGAGGGAAATTTAATAACCAGCTTTTCAAGAAGAAAAAGAAAAGCAAGTTCTTAGGAGAAATTATGAGGCAGGCCAGTTGTACATTGCCTCCCCTCGCTCTGCAGCTTTCTCTAGGCTCTTTCCTAGAGTTGTATATGAACCCACAATTGAAGAAGGCTAAAGAAGAGCAATCCAGAAGTGCCTGAATGACATACAAGTCCATGGGCAAGTCACTAGTCACTGCAGCTTCTGCTGCAAGAGCAATGATGGTCGGAAATAATTGAGTGTATTTTTCCAAAGTTACTGTGAGAGTCTCTGACTGTAGCTACAAGTTCTTACCTTCAGAGCCAGGTAGAGGGGGAGCTTAAAGTTGAGGTGCTAAATACATTCATTCCAAGCACATGTGTTTTCCCACCCCTTGGCAGTACAAACCTGTTCCAGATCACCCATTGTCAAGGGCAATCAGTCATATTTCTGCTAATATAGCCAGAGCACAAAACCGTGGTGTTGATGCCAGCCCCATGCCTGACCCTAGGGAGACAACTGACATCCAACCTGGCATAAAGACCACAACATAATTTGGTCCTTCTGATCCAGGAGAGTGAATTTTGTGTCATGTATTGGTTTTGTCGAGTATCAAGTGCCCTGTAAGGTTACGGGATGAATCTATGAAGATATTTGGGAGTTAAATTCTCCTTAAAATGAGGAGATAAGGGGGAAATAGTGCTTATACATCCCCATGGCCTCAAGGCTAAGTCACTTGTTTAAGCAACACAGCTGAAAGTTTTATGCTGACGGTCTCCACAGAAAGATCCATCAGAATTTGCTGTGGTACAGCCTACCATTTTTGACTCAGGCTTCATGGCAGAAGACCATTAAGACAGAAAAATTGACAAGGATTCTCCTGACACTTTTGAAACACAGAGGACATGCGTGTATGACAGGGGCAGGTGAGTTACTCTCATTTTAAAAATCTTGACAGCACTGTGCATTAATAGTATCATAAATATTGTATCTGTGCTGCAAAGGAAACTGATGTTATAATTCAGTTGTCACCATTGTGTGGGCACTGTGTTGTGTCTGGGTGACCTGCAGGCTCAGAATAATAACGAGGGTGATTCATCAGACCTCACCAGCGACAAAGTGGAGAGAGAGTATGTGATGGGTAAAGGCTTTGATCACATTAGACAACAGCAGCAGAAGGAAGGGTTGGATGAGAAGGTGCATGTGAAAAGTGCGATTATTAGACAGGTCCCAGTAGTTCTCAAATGATAAGGAATCCCTGGGTGCTGGCAATAAGTGTCAGTCACTGCCAATTTAACACACACGCCTGAAACAACTCACTCTGGAGGAGCTGGCAAACATCACAGGGGTGCAAATAAGCAAGAAAATCATACAGGAGCCCCTGACACACTCCCATCCTACCTGATGCTTCATGCCATTGCACCTCAGGAGCAACAATGACTGGTAAAGCACACCCAGTACGGGAGCAAACTACAGGCCATGGTCCCGTTTGGATATGGGCAAATTATGGCATAGGAACAGAGACACCAGGTCATATTTGGTGGCCATTGACACCGTATGCACGTGGCAAAAGCAATATAGCTTCAGTGCTTCCTGAGCCAGGCATTTGCAGAGAAAATTAGTCCTTTGGGAAGCAGCTGCTTTAGAAAGCCCAACAAACAATCTCAGGTCTGAGAGACTCTGGGTGTTTTCTTCATCTGGAGTATCCCACTTTCCCCATCTCCCTGTGACCAGCTGCCTCCTGTTATGGAAATCTTTATGCAGGATTTCACAAGTCCCAGACTGAAGTAGCAAGAGCAAGTCATATGCAATTGCCACTTTGAGAAAGCACACTCAGTCTTGTCAAAAAGAAGTGAACTTGGCCTCTGTCCCATGAAATCCACATACCACATAACTTACCGTGTAAATACAGCAAATCAAGTCAATTAAAAAAAAAAAGGACCTAATACAAAGTAGTTCAGGCATACATTAGCATACACAAGCACCTTGCTCAGCAGAAGCTTGGGGTCAAAGCTAGAGCATGAGAAAAATGAAATGTACATCTCTAAAATGTTCTGGCAGGGCCCCAAAATAGTGGCCTCAAAACCAAAGGACCTTACTGTATTTTCACCCAACCACAGCATGTGGTGTAGAGTCAACATGCGTCTAAGTCAGTGTAGCACACACTAGATGTACTGATGGATTTGAAAAGCAGTAGTAAACATGGACCCTGAAACCAATGACAATTTTCAAAGGCATTTGTGATTCCAAAACTCAGTTTTATAGCAAATATAGCAAAAGAGATCAACAATAGAACTGTATGTCAGTAGTTGCACTATTGCAAAAGAGGACCAGGAGGAACTTGGTAGGTTATCCAAATCACCCTCGTCCCAAGGAAGAGTCAATGATACATTGACCAGCCCCCACAAGGGCTTGTTTAACCCATATTTAAAAGCCTCCAGTAACTGCAAGTTAAGCTGTGCACTTCCTGTCCTACAGACATGGCAAGGAAGTTGTTCTTTTTAGAGATACTTTTAACAAATTTGAAGGCTGTATAAGTCCTTCATTCTGTACACTCTGCTGACCCAGTTACTTTAGTCCTCCTGTGGAGCCCATGTTTTTAAGATGTGTCAGCAGTGGTGTTCTCCTATGGATTCCCTCCAGCTGATTCCATTTCCTTTGAAGTGCAGCATCTAAAATCAATCTTAGAGCTGCAGCAGACGCCCTTCCAGTGCTGACCAGAGCAGGAGGAATATTTAATTTGTGCTGCAGGCTAAACAGACATCTATATTCCCCACTGTAACACTTACCCCTTTCTTTTTTCATCATATAGACAGAGTTGACTCATGTTGAACCTGCAATTCATGGAAAACTCCAGTCTTTTCTGCAGATTTGCTGAAAACCAAGTATTCTCCATTAGATATTCCTGTACGGGGGTACTTCTACCCGAGTGTGCTACCTTGAATTTTTACTTCTTGAAACTGATCCTCTTTATTTTCAGACCATGCCTCTCATTAGGGAATACGCTTACAGATTTCTAGTCCTTTCTTTCAGCATATTAGCAGTTCCTCATGGTTCATATACATCATCCAAATTATCAGTGGGAACACAGAACAGAGTTATAGCACAATTATAGCATCTCTTTAGAGCATGTAACAGTTATGCTGGTATTTTAATCAATAAGAAAAACTAAAGCCATGAACACTAACATTTACAGGTGGTACAAAATGTGACATACGAAATAATGACAAGTCAATGATACAAAGAGATCTAGATAATTTTGTAAAATGGATTCATCTGAGAAGTATGAGTTTTAATATATCAAAACGCAAATCACAAGCATCTTTGGAAATGAAGAATGCAAGCCACACCTCTGGGATGAGGAAGTGTGTTTTTGAAATGAGGACTCTCAAACTTAACCCACTGAAAAGGCATCTTGAAGCAAAACCAGAGCAGGGCATAACAACAACACTTGCTTAAGTAAGCAGTGAATCACAAAACAGAAAAAAACATCCAAGGAAGGGATCTTTTAAAGGGTCACAATGTCCTACATAAATATTTCCCAAGTTAAAATTAAATTGACAATTCATTTTTCTAGGAAGCCACCAATGCACTTCTTTCAGACACTTTCCCACCTGCTCATCATATGATATATGCATATCAGCACCTAAGATCTGCACTATCAGTGTGTTTGTTTACTCAATGAAAGGAGCTGTGACATTTGTACTACTGTCAAACATGAGGGCAGAGTTGAGGTTTGTGTATTCACGGCACCAGACAGATGTTTTGGACAAGGAACAAAATGCTGCAGTCACCAGGGGAGTCTGCAATAATCCATTTCAAACTTTCAAAGTCTTAGCCTTTAGCACAGAAACTGCACAAACCTGTGGTTTCCATTTCTGAAAGTTTTAAGTAAGGAAGTCTTCTTACGTAGTCCACCTTGTCAGTATGTCTGATCACAAATAATGTTTATGAATTAAGGACTAGTATGGCTTTATAGATGAAGAACTGAGGCTGAGAGCTCCATTCTGAAATCATTAATGCTGCACAGCTGAGTAGAGACTACTGAGACGGAGTCATTTGCCCAGGGATGGTTAGGAATTAAAGAATTGAGTAAAGTTCTTCAGTGCCTGAACCACTAACAGAACATATCTTCTAAGGGTTCATCTAACAGCAGAACTTTTTTTTTAAATTCCTTGCTAACAACTTTCCACAAACAGGAAGAAGGTTTGCAAGGAAGAAGTGCAATGTCAGACCTCCATCAGCATTCTCAACCAAAAAATGAAAGTGCAGGAGGAGTCTGGTTCCTACCATAACCTCACAGATAGACAATGTCAGATCCTCAAATCTGTAAATTCAACAGTCTTCCCAAACTGGATATGAAGTGCCACCCATCTCATCCAGCCCATTAGCTCCAAGGATGGCTATCTCAGATGCTTCGGAGGCTGTTGTGAGAACCTTCCTATAACAACGGCCATGATTATGCAGAGTTATGTGTTACAGCGGGGATACTGCAACACATGTATCAGACAACAAGGCCCATGGAAAAGAAATATATCTATGGACTGATTCTTGATAGATGTTTCAGAGAGATGTTTATTTCTCCAGCCGCATGGCCGGGATCTGCCGAGGAACTGCTCAATCACAGGACCCGAGGGTCCTTGCCTGCGCAGGGGAACACAAAACAACCAGTGGGGAACGAGGCTGACCAGGGGCAGGGAAACCCCGTGCCTCCCCCTGAGGGCCCCTCTCCCAGGACCACATGGCAGGGGGAAGGGACCCCGACATTTCACCCGTTTATTTTTAACAAAAAGAGATTTAAAACTTAACATTGAAAACAACTGGATGAACATAACAAGAACAGTTTCAAAACAAAATAAGCCACCCTCCTGAGTCTTTAAATGTCCAAACAGATTCTCTGGAACATCTTAAGGCTGACAGAAGGGAGACAGGACTCTCCGGGCATGCTTTGTGGGGAAACTGAGGCAGGAGAGGGTTTCTTCTATTTGTACCTGTTGGAACTCTAAACAACAATAGTTAATTTCTTCCCTCCCCCTTTTCATCCTCCCCCTCGGCATTGGAAAGGGATTTTTGGGGAAACAACTGGCAAGGGCATGGTTTTGTGAAGGAAACCATGGGTGAAAAAACGGATTGGGAATACACTGGGGGTAATAGGATATAGGGTAAAAGGGAAAGGTGGGATAAGGAAAGGGAGACTGTAGGGGAGGCTTATAATGGAGATATTGTCTAACATGACTACGATTTTTAGCATATATGCTGCCTTTTACAGAAACATCATCAGGCCCAGTGACCTCTGCTGCTTGTAACCCTTTTCTATCTTGTACAATTTTGAATTCCACCACCTCTCCATCTCCCAAGCTTGGGATGTATTTTTCAGGGTTATTCTTTTTAACAGCAGTTCTATGAACGAATATGTCTTCTTGGTTGTCACATCTTGTTATAAAACCATAATTTTGTTTAACATGATACCATTTTACTATTCCTAAAATCTTAGCTACGGTGATATTTTTCCTGCTGTTTTTCTGTCTTGCTGCATTTTTGCTTTCTTTTTCACTTTCGGTCACTCCCATGTTGTAACTGCCAGGGCTGCTGGTGCCTGCACGTTCTTCCCGGGGTTGCATTTGGGGCTGCGCAGGCCGGGCTGCGCCGCTCAGTTCTGCTCTCAGCTTTCCTGCCGATGCCAGGCGCTGCACCCACGTCTCAGCCGGGCCCCCGAGCGACGACCCCCCCACGCCCCGCTCCAGCGCATGTTTCGGCTGGGTGCGGCTCCGCTCCACCGCCACCGCCACTAGCCGCCACCTGCGTGCCGCCCCTCTCAGCCGGGCGTTCCCGGGGCTTGCTCCACCACGCGCTGTGCGGGGCTGGGCGGGCACCACCGGGTCACGTCGCTCCCGCCATGCCTCGCTCCGCCGCCAACACTGCAGCTCGCGTGGCTCCGCTTGCACGCGGGAACTGCCTCGCTGCTGCAGGCAGAGGGCTCGGTCCACGTGGCCGAGGTCGCACAGACTCTGAGGCTGGCTTCCCTTCGCCAAGACACAGCTGACATTGCTCAACAGTCATGGTAATTAAATAATATTCATGAAAATATTCTTCCATCAGCATATATTTTGACTCAGAAACTAACTGTGTCCAGTCTTCCAAAAGTCTTTGGTAAGAATTAAATCCCAAGAAATGTAGAAAAAGTTCTTCAACAGCCTTGCCAAGATGTGTTTCAGTTCCTTTTGAGCTTGAATTAAGCTAAAATTTACAAATCGTTGTTCAAGAATCTTTTCAAGTTTAAGATAAATGTCCATATGCGACTCTGAGAGCCAAGAGTCTTCCCACAGTTCCTCCATAATTTAGAGATGGAACAGCAAAACAAAAACAAGAAGAGAAATCCAGAGTTTACTCACAAATCTCTGTCCTTAGGGATTGGGGATTGTTCTGCTCACATTACCCACCATTTGTTACAGTGGGGATACTGCAACACACGTATCAATCAACGGGGCCCATGGAAAAGAAATATACATGGACCGATTCTTGATAGATGTTTCAGAGATGTTTCTTTTCCCAGCTGCATGGCCGGGATCTGTCAAGGAACTGAGGCAATCACGGGACCCGAGGGTCCTTGCCTGCGCAGGGGAACACAAAACAACCAATGGGGAACGAGGCTGACCAGGGGCAGGGAAACCCCGTGTCTCCCCCCCAGGGCCCCTCTCCCAGGACTACATGGCGGGGGGGGGACCCCAACAGTTATGTATAATCATAAAATTGAAACTTGAATTTTCTTGAAATTCAAGTTTCTTGAAAAATCTCTGCCTGTTTTGAAAATAGCATCACAGAGAAGGCCATCTATCTAAAGCCCACAAGCAGTTTCATCCTAGCAGACTTTAGAATCCAGTGCCTGCAGTTCCCTGGAGAACTTCAAAAAGCTTGTAGAAGACTTCTTTTTGCTCCTCTATGATACTGAGAGAGAACTACTGAACCAGTAATCCTTAGCTAAGGTGCAGCTCTGAAATCTCCATTATTTTCCATATTTTTAATGTCTAACTGCCTGAACTGGTCCCATACAGCACACTACAGATCTAACCTCTTTCTGATGTATTTAAATGTATGCAATAAAAGTGTGGCTACAGTGCAATTAAAGTGCCATTTCTGTTCATTTTAAATGTCAGTGTAATTAAAGTTCACAGATAATAATATTCATAAATCTGTAGATTTTTCCAGGCTCCTCTTTTAGTATTTCTGGAGATTTCCATATGTGAAAACTTTGGCCTCTGTTATCACTCACGCATGGATAGTTGTGGTGCTTCTCTGCTCACTATCTTTGACCCAAGGCTTGCCTACACCAAATATCTGTTGCAGGATGATACGTGGTCTATCATTTTAGACTTGTACTTGTTCATCATTTTTTATTAAAAATCACCTTCCTTTTTACAGTTCTTTAGTCTGCAAACAGCTTTATTGAGATACAGGGATAGTGCATCCTCATGCACACTAGAAACGGAATAATATCCTTGAGAAACTGCTGCTGCACCTGCAGCTACTTCCTTCTGCTTTCACACACGGCTGTGCCAGTGGCAGACATGATACAGCCTCATCATCACTGCACTGTGCTCTTCTGGGTTTTGGGGTTTTTTGACTGTCTTGTATGCTCCCTGTGCCACAGGTAGAGCAGAGCTAGACCCTTGCCATGACTCCTGTCTGAAAAGCCCTGGGATCTCTCGTATTGCTCCTTGTTTCCCTGGTGAAAACCATGAGATATTTCCCCTCTGGAGACAGCAAAACTTCTTACATGTAGAAATTTTCAGGATTTACCTGAATCCTAGCCAGGGTATGGGTGGGTCTCTTGGAAAACCAAAGTTCACATTTTCAGAGCCAAGCCACTGAAGCAGTAAGATGTTCTGGTTGCGTTGTAAGGAGGTTAGCACAGTTTCCTCGTGGCCATCCTACAACCCACAACCACTGTCTCTGGTACTGCTGCAGCTTTGGACTTACTCTTCATAAAGAAAATAAAAAGCAAGGCTTACAGGCTGTGCATATCATTGGAGAATAATCCTTCCTGAAAAATGAGGAAACCACATTAACTCAGACAACAGCATATGGCAAGCATAGAACCACTCCCTTCCCTAGCACTGAGAAAGGTCTTGAAGAAGAAAAGCACAGCAGACTTTCTCTGCAAACACAAACTTCCCTACACCACCTTAAATTACTTTTTCAGCTTTGCCCAGCTCTGGGTTTTTTCAATCTTTTTACTTCTCACACGTTTAAATTTTACATATTTAGTTCTACATACCAGAAATTAACTGATGTTGTCCTGATAGTACTGCTCATCAAACAATTAAGGAGGATTAATTAAACCTACCACAATCTCCCTCAAAGTATGAGTTGGGCTTCATGCTGTCGCAGTTATACACTAGTTTATGGGAAGTTATGCTGATTCATGTTTAAACATAAAACCAGTTGAGTACCTAGTTGACATTGGCTTCTGACTAGGGACATGGCACTTTTAGACCAGGAAATATATCCTAGATACATTTTTCCCCCCACATGCCTTCTCTATGGTTTGGCAAAGGACCCTCACTCCTTGCTTTTCGATTGTAAAACACATAGGAAGCTTCTGATAAACCTCATCATCCTCCATATAACTTTCCTTCTTCTGGTCATTCAGCTACTCAGAGTATGGTGAAAGAGATCCACATTCCTTCTCAATTCAATTAACTAGAAGTGTAAATGGGATACTCATAACGAACAGAGCAATGGAACAGCACTAAGTCCATGAATACAGAGGTTGCATTGCCCATTTCAGAAAGTAGCTAATACCCTACTGCCAGGGATTTTTCAGCAATATTCACATTAGTTAGTCCACCGCAACATTGTTAATTCACCTTGTAGCATCACTGTGAAATGCTTTTTTCTTTTGAGAAAGTCCAAATCCTTCCAGGGCACAAAAAGAAGAGGCACACAGATTTCCCCCCTAAGAGAGCACAACCCAGCTGCACAAGCCAAAGCTTTCCACAACAGTGCTTTCTGCATATATGTTTTTTTAGCTTGTCCCAGCTCCCAAGATGGATGCCTAGATGGGCTGCTGCAGAAACAACTCTTGGAGAAGTGTCTGCTTGCTTTAGTCTCACCCTCCTCAGGAACGTGGCTCTGAAGTCACTGTGTGAATATCAATGTATTTGCAACAGGCTGATGAGGTTCAGCATCAGTGTACTTCCACGCTGAAAGCACTTGGAAAATGGCTGTCACTGACTATCAGAAAAAACAGAGTGAAATTGAATAAAACAAAGAGAATGATGTGGATTATTTAACTGGGCCACAAACTCCTTAATATTGCTGCTTAGTAGTTCATAAAAGTCCCAGAAATCTGAAGGTTTTATTCCAAAATAGCAGCATGGTTGACATGAAAGCAGTCTATCACCATGTCAGGACTCATTTCCCTAAGTCTGTCTGTCTAAAATTCGGGTGTGTCACTGTCTCCGGCCCCTCTTTAAGAGCAGAGAGCTAGGTACTTCAGTAAGTTGAGACACAGGTAAGGGTGTTAAGCCGGATGATTCAGATCCTCCTCTAGATATCCTTGCCTTCCTCCAAAAACAGGATAACCCTTTTACAAGCAACAAAAGTGAGTTCTGGGGGCTAAATCCTGCCCAGCTTGAATGCATTGCCACTGGTTTTCCATGTGGCATCACTTCTCAGGCAGGAACCCAGCAGAGAGAAGAAACTTCGAGTGGGACCTTCTTTTGTCTGTGTGCCAACACTTCCACCACAAAATCTGTGGGTTATTGGCATGTGAGGGTTATGCCAGGCAGGCAGGTAGCTCTTCTGTCTGCTCTTGGCAAATGCCCTGCTCAATCACCTGCCATCTCCCTGGGACCCCAGTACTTGCTGCAGATTGATCACATTGCAATAGCATCTTTCTGAGCTGCAGTGTCTGGAAAACATGGTAAAGGAGAGAAAACAAATTTAGGAAGCTGGGTCAACACCCCGAGGAAGGAAATGCTAGGTTTTATGGACTGAAGAGAAATCCTTCAGGGACACAGTCTTTTGCATCATAAATAATGAGTATGTATCCTGCTACCGAAGCAGACACCTATGGGACAACTTATGCATCCTTATAAAACAAAGTATTTTCGTTACTCTGCTTTGCTTATAGTAATGCCAAAGGGAAAGAGAGCTTGTAGACCAACAAAATTACATGAACACATTTTCACTGGAGACTGCTGGATCCTGAGAGAATTTTTCTTTCTAATTTAATAAAGAAAGTCTGAATTCATAAACAGCTCCTTGAACTAGAATTTCTGCTTTGTTGAACTTGCTTTCAGTCTCACTACCTATGTCTCTGATCTTGGCTTAGGATGATGGCTGATTCAGATCTGTCCAAAAAGAGATAGTGCCCTAATTGCTAATGCAAAGAAAACCTTATCTGTTTCAAGCAATAGTCTGATGGAAGAGGAAACTTACAGTTACAGATGGCAAAATCTATTTTGTCCTTATTTGGGCTGGTTTAAGCTTTGCGGAGTGAAACAGAGGGGAGCTGTTTGTTTGTCTGTTTGTTTTGCTCTGGGAATACAGCTCTTAAAACAATTAGTCATCTCAGAGAAATTAAATAGAAGCAGCAAATATAACTGTGAAAAAGCTATTATTCGTGCCCACATTAACTAAATCACTCTTTTTATTCCTAGAGGGAAAAAAAAAGGAGACGTTATTTGATTTGAAAGCTTATTGGGTCTATAAAATGCAAACAGTTCAGAGATTTTCATTGCCCGTGTGCCCTTCACGAGCAGGGAAGGACAGTGCACATTCCCAGTCATGAGAAACTTCCTAGTCCAGGCTGAAGTAATACAGCCAGGAAGTGGAATATTTCCAGTAGAAAATGGCTCTGCCATGGCACAGAAATGGTGCTGCTCTTCAGCATAATCATTATGAATTACAAGCAGCACACTTGCATAGCTGACAATATTAATATTCTGACCTTAACATTCACATTAATATTCCAAAGTGACCCAGCCAAAGTGAGCTTATATCTTAGGTTAACCTACCCTATAAAGCTCGCAGCCCTCCTACAACACAAGGATCACAAGGCTGCCAACACAGGCCAACATAGCGATCCCCTACTACAACCAGGCAGGGTGGAAGAAGGAAAGCACACTTCTTGCATTTTTTGGGATGGAGCCACAGGAGCACAGGCTGGCTCTGCAGCAGGACCAGGAGAAGCATGAGCATGCAAAATGTGCAATATGGCTGGCTCAGACAGTGCATCCTGAAATGTAAGTGTGCCTTGGACAGAGTGTTTGGTATTAATTAGTACCAGCTTGGCCTACCTGGAGCTCGGTTGGGCTACCAGGTCACTGAGGTTGCAAAATCCATCTCCAGCATCACACACGCCCAAGCACGAGGCTGGGGTCATTCTCCATTCACCTAGCAAGTCTGTTCCTTGAATGATGAAGCAGAAAAACACAGCTAGAGGTGAGAGAGAGGGAGATACCCTTGCTCTTTCCAACATGTCAGGAGCATGAGGAAAGCACAGGAGCAGTGGGTGACCCAGTGTCCCCTCCCCTCCCTGTGTGCATACAAGGTCAGTGACAGAGCCAGAGCCTGGTGGAGTCTTCTGGGGCAGACATGTTTTTCTGTGTGTCAAATGCAGATCCTTCAGTTCCTGTACAATGTGGAAAGTACAAACTTTGGGGCTGACTGAACAGCCTCCCATTGCCTCTTGTGAAGCCATCAGGAGAACTCCCATCAAACTCCACCCACAGAGGATGCCAGGCACTGCTGAAAGTCCCATGTACAGGTGAAAATCACAAGAAAGGTCACTTTTTAATCAGGTGTTTCCATTTTCTGTGGTTATTTAGGGATAGTATTGAAAAAATACCAGTCACAAACAACGAAAAGTGTAACAGATGGGAACAAAATCCCATTGTGTTAGTGGCTGTACAAATCCAAAGAAGACACAGCCATTCTATTAAGCACAGAGATTATAAAATATTAATGGGAATTTGGATTACTTATCACTGACCTTTTGGTCCATGGTGGCCTCTGAATCATCATTAAATACTTGGTGTGTCATGCAGATCTCATATTCAAGCCTATGCTACTAAATGACACACAGGCATTAGCTACTGCTGCAGAAAACACCAGTTGTTTCCACCTCACATCATCTGATGCTCCAGGCATGCTTGGAGAAGCCCTGGACTCCCTTTTATAACTTCGATATTATCCTTTTATAAGTAAGTTCAATATTACAGAACTTTCCCTTGAAAAGAAATGCTCAGCTATTTTTGGTAATTTTTAACTTCAGCAATTCAGCCCTGTGTTTTTCTTAAATTCATGCTAAAACCTTTGCAATTCTTGCTTTGGATGGCAAAGAAAAAAGTCTGTCTTTGAGAAAGGCAACAAGCTCAACCTTTCCCTGCTGCATTTGAAACTTTTGTGTGAAGAAAGAAAAACTCTTGTCTCGTGGCGAGGAACTTCTCAGATGGCAACTTGCTTCATCTGATCCTGGCAATTATTTGACAATACTGTTTATGTCTGAGCTGCACCAGGACAGAAATATCAAAGATCCTCAGCTGAAGACAGACAATGAATGCAGCTCATTTTTGTACCAACCCTCTTCCTGTTCCCTGATAAGGAATGGAAATAAATGTTGTAAGGTGTCATTCAAAGGACTTAACTGATCCTGTGGCTTCAGAAAAGGGATGTTGAAGTCAAATAGTCAAAAATTGATATGCTGTATGGAACTGGGTGCAGATGGACACTAGAGCCAAGCAGAGGTTGGACCAGTGTCTGGAGATCCAAGGGAACTGCAGTGACAGGCGACAGAGCAAGAGGATGGTGGAGCTATGGATGTAAAATAGTTAATTTCTTCAGAAACTAAATATATGGCATGTCCTGTACTATCTGCTGTTGTTAATGATCAAATGTGCAGTTGAAAAGAACAGGACTAAGAGCCCAGAAGGCATGAGGTGGGTCTGGGATGCTGCAGACCGTCAGGGCCCATCAGGGGACCTTAGCCCAGGCACAAGCTTGGGAACTCAGTCCTGCAAAAGAAACAAACCTGCCTGAACATCTGCTGCATGCAAAGTACAACTTAGCAGCTCTCATGCATCATGTCTGTCCCTGCTGGCAGCCCACGCTTCACATACCGAGAGCACAACTGCGCCTGGCCCTGGAGGGAAGAGGTTTTCTTCACCCCTTGAGGTGATGATTTTATATGCAAACCCCAGATATTTTAATGCCTTACTTTATCAGATGAGACCAGGACTATGTGATGGCCAGCTCCAAGAGTCCAGCCTGATTTGATGTTACTTCAGTGGTTTGATGTCAATGTGTGCCTCTGTTACCTTGAGGAGAGCTGATGTTTTCATTAGTGAGAGCTTAGAGTCATGTCTTTGGTAGTCACTGGCAAACATCAGACTGGAGGGACAATTCTTACCCTTAAGCTACATAATAGCAGGGAAATGGTGACGAGACAGTCTCATCTGGGGTCTAAAGGCACTTGAATTGCAAATGGTGTTTGTTCTGGCCCTTCTGTGCACTAGCACATCTGCACCTGGGAGCAGAAAAAGGAACCACATGCTTTATCAAGGATAAGTGAATTCAGTATTCATTTTAAAACATTAAAACTTCTAATGGTTTCCCAGAAGCGGTCTTTATGTGATGCAATTACACTGTTACTGACTCTTCCTTTTTTGTTCTTGCATGACTTTCACTGGGGAAAATCACACTGAAAGCCACAACTAGTTTATGAATATTATAGTCCTGATTCTAACTGTTGGCCAAGATTTTCCATTAAGTCCAGGCTATGTTGAGTAAAATACTGTGTCAAGGCCAATATACAGCAAGCAGATTTTCATTCAATATTTCAGCTTTTATTGCCCTGTTTGCCCAAAACCAAATAACATTACCTCTTGTTATCAGTAGATTTTATTTGCATGCAAGCCTGCTTTGATTTTATTGATGGTCCTTTTAGGTATCTCAGAGTAAATTTTCAAGCTATTTGTAGGAATAAACACCAGCTGCAGGACCAGTGGGGTGTGCAGGCTGCTCACATGCTGCCAGCCTGACAGGAGAAGCAGGAAAGAGAAAGCAGCTCAGGTGCAGTTGAGCCCAGGACATCCACATGCATGGACTGACAGGCATTAAGACTTCGGGACAAGTACAGTGTCCATTTTTTTTTCTGCTATCTTTCCTCCTAGTTGTCTTTTTTTAGTTATTATTCTAACCATTGGGTTTTGGTGAAACTCTTCAACAGTGATCTCCCCACCTTGTGCACATCATGTCCTACAGGGACAGAAGCACCACCATGATACGCTTTATTGATACATGGGGTCCATTTCAGGTGCAACAGTAAGGAAAGGGTGCTTTGCCAGCATTACCAGGGCATTTTTCATGGTCATATTTGGATATGAGAGCCCTGGAGAACTCTGTCAAACCATTTTTGCTGTTGTCATGTGGCTGAAAAATAGCCACAAGGCAACTGTGACAGTGAGGGAAGAGGAGGGAAGGAAGGCTTGGCCAGAGACACCCTTGTGCCTGGTCTCCTGCAATGGCACCCCATGTCCCTTCCAGAAATGTCATGATTTCCTGGCTGGTGCTCCACCTTACCTTACGCAGCAGTTCCTAGGGAACCAACAGTGTGCTTTTAAGTTATAGGAAAGTTATGTCAGCTTGAATGGGCAGGTACCACATGTGCAAACGTGAGACAGTGACAGTTGTGGCCTCTTTTGGGCAGCCACAAGAGGGCAATAGGACCAAACCTAACTTCTCCTGGATGAGATGTCCCTCTCAGCAGAAAGTAGGTACGTTCAAAACTCACCCCTGCAAGGTGCTGGGTGCTTTGTGAAGGACACGTGTAGGAAGAGCTGCCTGGTGTCAGGGAGATGCCTGGACCAGGAACATCAATTTTGTCCTGCAGCCTCAAGCCAAGTCGGCCTCACTCAGAAGCCATGAGCAGGTCACAGGCAGCCCTTGTGCTGATCTGCCTCCCATGGTCCTATATGGAGCCCAGCAAGGAGGGGATACTGCAAGTTCTGGTGCAAGAAACTTGGTAGGAACTGCTCACCCACCCTGCTCTTGTGGGAAGCAATCAGAGTTGCACTACTGCTTTCAGGAGACATCTTCCAGCTCTGCAGCCTATACCAAGCAGTTGTGTGGAACGATAAATGTCAGCGTATACAAATAATCGTGTCCTTTGCCCATACTAAAAGCTGAAGTGTTGTATTGTCAAATAACAAACCCCAGTGGGAACAGGATAAATGTTCCCGTTGTGAAAGTACACGCTGTAGCGGGGTTCAGCAATTAGCTGCATCAGAATAACGAAGCAAGCTGCTATTTGCATAGAACATCACCGCATTTTACTTCTGTGCTTTCCATTTAGAAACCTTCACACAATCGTTAAAGAGACAAGTAGAGACAAGAATAAGAGGAAAAGCTGTATATTTACTTGCTAAACACAATGTGCCTTGAAAATTACAAAAAAAAAATCATATGACTGTTGAATCCGGGTCAGCCCTGTGTGAACAGTCCTGCTAATAGGCCTCATTATCAGAGGAAAAATTAGTTCTTGCTGTTGGGATTGTTATAGAAGAGGACTGTTAAAAGCTCAGTTTATTACTGTGAAGCTGGGCTGTATTTAAAAATGTTATTGAAGATTTTCCAGTCCTAACAATTTTATTAGGAACCACTTAAAAGATCAGCTGAAAATGCTGCAATTTCTGAATAATAGAAACAAGACTTATTCTTCAGCATGCAAAGGTACTGTGGGTTTTTATTTAAGGTTTATGTAAAGGAGGTTAGAGGTGCTGGTGACCTCCATGTGAGAACTGGCTTACTAACAGAGCTCAATCCCACCAATGCACTAAGTTTTGAAAAGTGCCCCCCACAAAAAAAGGTCTTTGGGTTGAAAATTAACAGCCAGCAATTTAGAGGAGACTACCCAGCACGGGGGACTGGCAATTTAGCTCCAAAAAATTGGCTCAGACATAGTCACCATAAGTAAAAGTAGTCATGTCCAAACAGCCTCTCCACCAGGGTGCAATGGTTTGGATTTCTCATGGACAGAAGTCTCAGAAGATGGATGTTATGTGTGCATCTAAGCTGACCTGGGTCGACCTCACTGTGGAGCAGACACTGCTAATGGTCCCAGATGTTTCACTGACAGAGGAGAGTGCCCAGTTTCCCAGCTCAGAAGTCAATGCCTGCTAGGCATATTTAATTCAAGTTTTAAAGTCAAATCAAAGGGCAAAAGAAATATCATCCCTGCAAGACTAACTGGGTTTGTCCCAGCAAGCAATCACCCAAACTCAAAGATTTATCTCCTTGAAAAACCCTTTCTTCTGAGGTTGTCTGTGAAGTAGCACAGACAAGAGCTCACACTGCCAAAGTATTTTGACTGTGGTAGCCTGGGCGAGGGAATGGATATGATCACCACATCGCTGCTGTTCATTTCTCCAGAAAGCCCCTTCAGAGCCAGGAGGGAGGGATACAGCACAAGTTCACCCACTCTTTATGATGTGGGAATTCAGGACAACCTTCTCATTGCAAAAACTGGGATCCACAGAATGTGCCTCTCACCATCAAGAGCCATGTTGGTATGGGCACAACAGCACCTGGGTCCCTGCATAGGGCGACACCAATCCCACAGACACCAGTCCAGCAGTCGGGGAGACGTTCAGTACCACCAGCTCGGGTAACTCCACAGAGCGTTGTGCCCTGCTGTAAGGGATATGGCAGGGACAGCTGAGGAGGATTTTGTTGCATCAGCTGGATGAAGAAAGGTCAAGACAGGCCACCAACCCTGTGAGCTGATCTCATGGGGGAGAACCCCCACAGCACAGCCCAGCAGACACCAAACCTCCCCTTTCCATCTGCCTCCATGATTTCCTGGAGCCCAGAGTTATGTAAAAGGTTTTGCTCCGTTTCCCTCCATGGCTATCATGTCAGCTCATGGGTAAATTGCCGTGACAATTAGGGAGAATAATAGGAAGACGTGACATATGTTTCTTTTACTTCAGCACTGTCCGCTGAAAACTGGAACTAAAAAGTACCAGGCAGCTCCTCCCTGTCTCTGGAATTTCACAGAGAGTGACTCCAAAGCATTAAAGAGGCACAAACTTAATTAAAAACAATGAAAGAAAGTGCATGATTTTCTTTGTAGCAGCCCTTGCTTGCAGCAGTTCTGTACGTTTCAAATAAATAGAGTAGATGCTGCAAAACCTTTTGGAGGCTAATCAAAACCACTAACACAACAATAAAATCTTCTCACAGCTGGAGCCAGAGTGCAGCATTAATATTTACTAGCCAATGAGCATATTTACATGACAAAGAGGATTCTAAGAGTATCTTTGATACACAATTAAGACACACACATGTGCTGGCAGGAAAATAAAATAAATCATTTTATTATGTCTATGCTACCATCTCTGGTAATGCGCTAATAATTACAAATGTATATGCAAGGTTCTTGCAGTAGGGAAGGTTTTGCTGCAAACTTTATTCTCATTTAAGCACACCTTGAAGTCAGTTGTGGCTTCTAAATTGTTAGACACAGAGGAACAAAACCCAAAGGTTTAATTTGGGATCAACTACTTCACCACATAGCCTGTTGACTAAGATTTAGTGTGAGAACTCTGGATATATTTCAAAAATGTCTGGGTAACAATGGCACTCAGTGTTTGAGCCTAGAGAAAAATGATTTGGAAAGCAAAATACATCCCTTTTAACTAGATAATATGAGATTATATTCCTTTAGGTCTACCCTTGTCTTTGGGATCTGCAGTGATGATGGCCAAGAGATGTGAGTATGTACAACTCGCAGCTGATAAGAAAAATGGGGTATGTGAGATCCACCTGGGTTTGCAACATCTGCACCATGGTAAGGGTTTTCCCAAGGAATACTACAAGTCAACACCATTACATTAGGGAGCCTAGTACATTTGTATTGCAATTTTATTATCTGGTCTAACATATGTTAATGGGCTTGTTTGTACACAATTTTGACTAATTTACCTGAAGGTCCAAGGTTGCATCAAAGTAGGGATATTTTGCACAAGGACAGTTCTCCATAAATGTGAAAATCTAGTTTACAAATCCTGTCATTCAACCAATGACAGATCAAACTGCAAATATATTTCCATAACAGAGTGGCTTAATTATTATAGCACATTAGTGCATATGGCTTAGGTACAGCATTAACAGTGAAAGGCTCTGCACATTCATTCCCATTTGTCTCAAGAAGCATCTAACTCTAGTGCTGATGAAAGTTAAGTAAGGTTTTCTGTGTTAGAACCTCAGTTTAATCATGTCATTCTGTTTTTTTCATTATTATGTACCTGCTATTCATTCGAATTTCTGCTACAGGAATACCAATAGAATGTGTTGTATATCCCAGACCAAAACAGCTGAGAGATGGGAAAAGAAAATATTGCCAGTGTTCAAAGAATGAATGATTGCCTACATCATCTTGCCTTGAAAAGTTTGAAGTACAAAAAAAATGAGCATCATTCATAAAAATTATTGGGATTGGTCTATCAGTCATTAGTGATTCCTTCTGCATCTTTCAATGCTCTGTTATCAAAATGTTTTCAAAAACATATTGCTAGTGAAGGTCTTGGTTTTATTGTAAAGAGATTATTAGAAGGGAAAAGGAAAACAAATTTGAACCTTCAATTTATTTACCTTTTTTGACTGTTTCTCTCAACTAAAAGAAAGTCACTAACACTGGTCTTGTTTCATGTTACTAGAATGACTTTCACTCTCGGGTTGTCAGAGCTGCCATATTATGGCTGCCAACACTGCAGGAGGATATTTATTGCTTGAAAAACAACAGTTCCCACTGGATTTAGAAAACAATATAATTGCAGTATTTTATAGGGCATAAGTTTCATAATGCCAGAGGTGATTGGCCTCTCCCTCCACCCTCCACACCCCATTTCCTTTCTCTGCTCTGCTCCCCCAGGCTAGGCCTGGGACCACTCCAAGACAGCAATGCTCTCTGCATGATAAACGTGCATTTGAACTGAAAGAAGAACAGCTCTAATTGCCAGCTTAAGCCTAAAACCACACAAGGGAATTGCTGAGCAAGGCTCGAGGTCACATAAAACCAGCCTTACCCCACTGAGACAGGGAATGACACCAAATGTCATTAGACTATCCCCACGCAGAGGATCCTGCTGCAGACCCCAGACTGACCTGAGCATATCAGACAGCAGTGGCATGTTGGTTTTAGTCTCCTCTAACCAGAGATGTTAATTCTCATTTCAGGGCAAGAAACAAAGATAAGGCCTTGAAAGATAGTCACAGGTCCGGCTGAAGGACAAAAAACTGAACACTCCTGGAACATGAAGAGTAAAGTAAGTGAGACAGAGCCCAGATTTGATCTTGTTCTATCTTCCTTTCCAGCATCAGTAAACTTTCACTGCAAGCCATGTCTTCCAGGAAGAAATCACAAAGAAATTAAAAAAAAAAAAAAAGGAAAGAAATGGAAAAGCATAACACTATGGAGATGGTTAGAGACAAGAAAGTGGCTGTCTAATTTTAGGCAGAGAGACAGACAGAAAAGTTATTAAAATTGATACATTTCTTGTATGAAAAGAAGGGATGTATAAAAAGGGAGGTAAAAATAGTTTTTCAGAGCAAACAGAAGCCAAGAATGAAATTCTGTTAATCACAACACAGTGCTTCATGAAATATTTTCCATAGGATTTAGGAAAAAATGTCCTTAATGCTTCCACTAAAAAAATTCCCCATACAAAGAATTTCCAAGCCAAAAAACCCGAGAGAAATACAGACACGTGCTTTAGCTCAGGGCCTGGAATAGGGGAGCCATAGTTTAAAATCATGCAGAGAGTCCACAGGAAGTTGCACTCCTACCACAACTTACAAGCGTGGTCCTTCCCCCATGGTGGATGCATCTCCTTCCCATCCCTGCACACAGGTTCTCACTCATGGGAGGCACAAAATGCAGATGCCAGGGTGGTCCAGCACCAACACATGCTGCAGATGGAGACCTCAGCAACCGCAGCATGGTAATAGCAATGCAGCCTGTCCCACAGGGATATAGAAAATACAAGCAGATACTCAAAAGCAAAAAGTATTTTTGAAAACAATCACTTACGAGGGGCATTTAGAAGAGTTCCTGGGGAAAAGTGTGCAAGCCATTCCATTAAGAGTTTATGGGATCTAATTGTAGACACATAAACATTTGCAGAAATGGGTTTTCAGACACAGAATAAAAATCATCACAGCCTTATTTTTTTAAAAAGACAGAGATCCTTGTCCCTACATGGAAGCTGCACAGAGCACTTTTAAATGTATGCTATTAATGCTACTGATGTACCTGTCGATGAAGTAGATGCTGAGTGCCTAAAGAATTCCTATCCAGAGGCCCCTTCTAGAGAAACTTCAAGGTGCTTGTTTTGCCCTTGCTTGTGGCCAATGTTTACAGCCAAAGAGGAGAAACAGCACTGCTTAAGCTGATAATCAGCTTTTGCTTCTGACACAGTTTTAAAAGCTGGCTGGGAAGGTAAGAGTGTACAAGAGGTTTGAATGTGCCAAGGGCTGAATTTATACTGACACTGCACTGGGCTGTCAAACACAGAGCAAAGACATGAGCTATGCAGCTGCTGCCAAGGTGTCCTGGGAGCTGTTTACTTTGTCCAGTGGCTGTATTTAATCTGAGCGCCAGCTAGGAGCTTCTCTGGTGAAGCAAGCTTGCCCAAAGCCACACTTCACAAAGGGTTACTAGTTATTTACAGAGGTGACCAAAGCAGGTATTAGTAGAGGGTCAGAGGAGATGTCACACCATTGACCTGCTCAGCCAGGTCAATAACCAACCCTTGTGGTGATCTGGATGCCTGGCAGTGTGGGACACTCCAAACCTGCTTCTGTCCTCACTTCTCAGTTTGTACCTCTGTGATCTCTGTGACCTTACAGAGAAGTTGTTCACATCCAAGCCCCTGAAGTGATGGATCTTTGAAGTCATAGTTGTAGCTACGTTGCATCAAAAAGAGGGATGGAGGTACCACACTCTCCAAACTGACTCATCAACTCCCAAACACCTTGATGTTCCCAAGATAGAAGTAAAAGGATTTTAATACCTGCTGCCTGCATTTGTACAGCACTTGCCCAAGATGTAGTTGGTCTCAAGATCAGTGGCTTCACAAGAAAATATAAAAACCTACATAGCAACAGAATGACCTGATGAGATTTTCCAGCTGTGACTCTGGTAGTTGCTCTGACTGAGTCCAAAATCCTAAGGTGCCTGGGGACCTGGCAAAACATCTGGCTTGTAGAGTCTCTCGCAGCATGTGGTAGGGGTACAACTAATTCATTTCATAGCCACTTCATCTTGCTGAATGTAGCACAAAGAAAATAAAGCAGTTTCAGTCTAAAACACTAGCTCCCAGGTTGGTACAATGGATTAAATTGATTAAATCTGGGCCACATCACCCCATGGGGCAATTCATAATGTCAACAGAACATTAAACAGTAGGACTTGTCCTCTTAGCACTCAAATCACATATCACCCACAGCCCATTGGAGGACCCTTTTGTAAAGGTTCATCTCAGTTCCTGGGACTTAATATCATGCCTGTGAGTCACCAGAAGGGCACATCTCATTGAACATTAGGCAACAGCATGTATCTGCAGCTGGTCAGTTCACAAAAAGAGGCAGAGAGATAACCTGCTGAGTACACACTAATGACAACACTAAGTACTTCACAAAATCCCTTTCCATTTTCCTGGGAAGAGCTGATTTTCATCAGCTGCTGACGTGGCTTGCCAGATCTTGAGAGAACTAGCTTTGCTTCATTAGTGCTCTGGGCCATTTGAGGGTGGTCCCAAGACAGGTCAGTTCCCTCCTGCTGCTGCTACCTGGGCTGGCAAGCCCAGGACACACAGCACAGTTCCAGTCCATACATGGGACTTGTCTCCTGTTAAACCACTTATCTCCATACCTGTCCTCACCATCAGAGCAGGGCATGTCCTAGCTGTGAAAGACCGAGGCAGAAATGAAAGCCCATGGCTCAAGACTCCCTCCCAGAAAGATTTGACTTCTCCAACCTGTTTGCATTCACATCTCAAGGGCATTTAAACCACATGGTCTAAGGAGCCGAGCTGCTCAGCACTAATCCAGAAAGAGGCAGCCTCCAATATTAATGTGTATAATCCCAATAGTTTGCAGATCCCTCCTCTCTAACTCTGGCATAATTGCACACACGTGTCCTATTGGCATCCCAAGGCCTCCTTTTGAGATTCTACTCACACAGCCTGCCAAATGTCAGGGTGAACAATTACCTCTAGTGATTGACATGAAGGAAGAGAGCTTCTGCAGTCATTAACAGAGGCCTTCACTACAACAAAACACACTCGTTTTATTCTCTCTTCTTGAAACACAGTTTGTGAAGAGAGAAAGAGGGAAAAAGACAAAAAGAGTGAGCAAGCAAGCTTCTTTTCCCTTCTGTAAACTTAGAGCTGTTTTCAATTTTCATGGGTTTTAGCCTGAAGAACTGTACGATTCTTTTTTAAAGGAATATATAAATTGCCATTTGATAAAAAGAAGAAGTTTGCTCTCTAGTGGCTGAATCTAAACTGCTCAAAAAAACCACAGGCTGCTGAAGAAAGGGAGAGTTTCATCGAAAATGTGCTCAGTTCCTAATCTCTGTGCCACAAAATATTTGATCTTTGCCAATATTCACTGCTGAATAACGACTGGTCTGATTCTAATAAGCAAAACCAAAGTGCACGGTATTAAGACCTAATCCTGTGGAGTTTCTAGTTGCAAAAGGAAAAGGTTCTGTCTCCAGATGCTTCCTGATGTGGGAAAGGGCTAGGATAGGGTCTGAGGGGTCAACTGACATAGGAGAACATGCTGAACAACCCAGATGTCACCGGCCATAAAAAGTTTATGCGAAGACCACTATAACAGTGGCTGACTCCTGCTGGTGGCAGGTTGCCTTTGGCCATATCAGGACAACCCTGCACTATGACACTTCCACTCGTTATGGCATTTTTGAGCTGGGACCGGCTTGTGCCAGCAGCCAGGATGTCATGGGATGGAAGAGTGCAGGACTGGGGGCAGGTGAGGTCAAGAGGGGGCTGAGGCTTTCCCCAGGCCAGGAGGAAGACCACAGACAGTGCCCAGGCTCCTGCACCCGTCCCCCACCCCAGGGTAGCTTGCAAAGCTGCACAGTTGAGTCAGGATACTGAAGAGACTTCCAGTTTCTTCACATTTGCATTTCTGTCCCTGGTCTTTAGCTCAAGGATTTCAGAGCAAGAAGGCCCAGTTTGCTCCCCACACCCAGCCCTGTCCCTTGGTTTCCCTTTCCACAGATCCCCATGGTGACCCCTCAGATCTCATCCCAGCATCTGGGACTGGGATGGTATTTTTGAGAAGTGTTTTTCCCAGGGTAGTCCCACAGCCTTTAGCAGAAGCAGGTCAGTGGCAGGCTCTCTATGTGCCATGGCTATCTCATTTCTCTCCTTTACAGCACGTCTGGCAGGAGGAGCCAGGTGCCATGGTGTGATTGGGTTAGCCTAGGAACTGCAATGAGTATCAGACATTTCCTATTCACAGGGAGGGAAAGGGAAAAAAACCAAAAAAACAAACCAAAGATACTGCCTTAGTGAAGGCCAATCCAATCCACTTCTTAATTAGTGCTCTTATTTCACAGAAAAGTCTGTGAGACCTCATGCTTCGGCAGCCAGATGGAGAAGGGGAAAAGGCAGATGAGTGACAGCCAGGTCTTGAAAGCCCACCCACTAGTGAGGCCCATTCCCAGGCAGAGTAATTGCCAATCAGAAGCAAACTACTTTATAATTAAAGCATTGTATGAGCAAAAAGATGTCTGGGGCTTTTGCTTAATTGATAGACATGGCAGAGAAGCACAGACGCATGGAGAGGGGGGCTTAGGCAACAATTGCTGAAATCAGTGAGGGTTTTGCACAGAGTTAATCCTGGGCAGGAACAGAGCTAGGGCAGGTGAAGAGGCACTAGCAATCCTCCAGCCAAGCCCTCCTGTATCTTAGCCCAGGAGAGTGTATACACCTCCTCTTTCTACACACCCAGGGCAGGCAGGGGCACAGCCAGGCCCTTAGGGATCTCATTCCCAAAAGAGGAGCTCCACAAGTTTTGTCACCATGGATCATGCAAGTTTGGGCCATGCCCCATGGCTTCTGCTGCTCTGGCTCCTGGCCCACTGCCTGGCTTGCAAGCTGCATTGAGAAGCCCTTTATGGAGCATGGGCCTTGTGAAGTTCCCTATTAAGCAGTTCTTCTCTTTTCTTCCTGTTGCTCCTTCTCAGAAGATGGGTCTCAGTGTTTGGCCACAATGCTAGACTACCTCTCTTAGCTGTCCTGTTCCTCATGCTCAGGAAATCCTCTTTTGCAGCTTAAACCAGAAAGAGAGTGCTGTGGTTATCCAGTCTGGTCTCCATAAACTGGTTCATTTTGTCTGAGCCCTTCTTGAACAAAGGTATTCTCTTTGAGAAGTATCTTGTTTAAGAAGTGCAGCATGATAAGGAAAGTCCATCCCTGATGCCAAGCACTATAGATGGTACAATCTCACCCCACAGAGCAGAAATACTATATACAATTGTTGTATCTTGATCTTGAAACAAACAGTGCATGCTCATTTACAGAACAAAACCACCCACACCTCAGTCATATTTCATCATTACAGTATTGCAGCATTTCGGATTTTTTTTTTCATTTGAAGTTAGTAATACTCTAGATGGAAAATGCAGAAGCAGGTTTAGAAATAATTTCTGAGTTTAATCAGACCCTTGAAGGTAAAGAAGTGACTACATTAGTTTCTAGGACTGTCTTTGGATACAGCATCATTTCCTGTTATGAGCTAATCCAGAGTGGCACAACATCAGTGGCAAACAGACTCAGGTTTTGGGGCTCTTTGCAAATCTCTCACCTCCGCAGTAACCATATTTTACAACCCAGCCCTGGACTCGAGGGTAACTGAGGTTCTTGTTAATAGATCCCTTGGGGCTGATTAGAGTTAAATGACACTGAATGACTGGTGTCCATATATACGTATATTTGGCAGGTTTATTTTAGAACAATTTGGTTTCAATGGAACAAAGGTATGTAGCTGTTTTGGTTATTATCTGTAAAAATATAACAATATGAAAGTATTAAGATACCACTTGAGAAAAATTTTAAGGAAAAGAGAGAACAAGAATAAAAGGATAAGAGTAGATAGTGGGCAGGAAAGAGCAGTGGATCAAGCAAGAGAACTAGGTTGTTGCAATTTCAATGTCCCTTGGTCCAAGTGATGGTCGCAGTCTTAATCCGTTGGGACGTGGGGGAAGCCCACAAAACACAAAGTTCAAGGGGTTAATAAACGCTCAGCTTCAGGTGGGAACAGCCAGGTACCTCCCGGGGGAGGGGAGGGCGGTTGACATTTAAACTGTGTTGCAACACGGGGGATCGCGCCCAGTCCTCTCCGAAGCGCCCCCTAAAAGTGAGTCTGGAGGCGCTTCGGGGGTCTTTGATGGTTTATGACTCCTCCTAAGACTTGACAGCCGTTTCTCACGCCCGCGTAGTTGAGCCAGTTGTGCCCCCTCAGAAGGGATGAAAACCTTCAAGCCCATGTGAATGTGAATGTCTCCATACCTCCCGGCAGGGGAGATTTACAGCTGAACTACTTGTGTAAGGGAGGACATTGTCATGATAAAAAGCATTATCCCACCTATTCAGGATGTGTTTCTTATCGGCCTTCCCCCCCATCTGGCCCAAACCCAGCTTATTGCTAAACAAAGGTTGGTTTGTCTTGGTCATCTTCTGGAGGTGGGAGCGCACCCCCTTCTGCACCTGGGCTGTTCTTATGCAGGTCAGAGGTTTTGCCACCACGGATACAAAAACTCTCCTTCTATCCTTCGGCTAGGGGTGCAAACCTGGCCCCAGCAAAGCACTCTGCTGCTTTTGCAACTGGCCGATTGTTTGAGTTATTAACTCTTAACACTTCAGTCCCCCACACAATCATCCTCTTCAAAGCTCCGCCAGCACTGCCTGCCAGTGTGCTGTCTGCGCACCATCAGCTGGGCCACACTGAGCTACTTCAGAGGAAGACTCTATTAATCCGTCTCAGAAGAGACTGTCAAACCCTTCCACTAACACAAGGCAGCAATGGAGTTAAGCTGATGACAAGACCAAATAAACGGGGACTGGTAAAACAAGACACTCTCCCTCTTGGGGGTCTCCAAAGGGGCCTGAGGAAAAGGAAGATGTGTATCAGCAATCTTCTGCAAATATCCCCTTTCTTCCCATGAGTCCTTCCAAGAGGCTGAGTGTACCAGATTGGCCATGATATCGGACTATCTTCTCCACTGCTCTGCTCGTCATGCAATAGGCTCTAGAACAGTACCACTGTGACTACCTTTTCTGATACCCCACATAACATGGTTCATACCTGGAAATCATCTACCTTTAAGAAAACCACCACAAATATTAAGTTTCTTATGAGGGGAAAAAACACTTCAACCTTTTTTGAAGTCATTACTATTACACTCACATTAAAAAAATGCATCTTATTTTTATCTGAATTTCCTTACTTTCAGTTTCCACCCAGTTTTTCTATTCATCTAGAACAAAAAGCATTTGGCCATCAAGTATCTGTCCTCATCAGGCAATGGTAAGCAGTGACCAGTCTTGTTGTCAGGGGTCCAATGAGACCAGATTCTTTCCAATGAGCCAGACAGGCCCTGGAGACCTTCTCATGTTCTGCCACTTCTGTTCCTAGATCTGTGACTTCACGTTAGACACACATTGAAGCACATATGGTTTGTTTGCACCCAGCTAAACCACTGATCCTCCTATGACCACAAATGTTCTCTGTCATCATCTCCACCTGTCATCAGCCACGGGTCCTCCTTCCATAGCATCAATAACATGTTCAATAAAAACCCAGGTTGTGGATAATGATGTGTACCTGTGCTTATGAATTAACCCCTCAGCATTACAGAAGAAAAATCTAATGCTGCTTAGGCAGATGAGAAGAAAGAAAATAGGTCTTACATACAGTATGGGGTTTTTTGTTTGGAAAGCAGCGATCCCAGGAAAGTCATGAGACAAGGAAGCAGGTTGAACACCAGGTCCTTGGGATGCTGTGACTTTTGCTGGCCAATCTGATCTCTCTGTAATGACAAGAAAGGGAAGATCTTGCTTGCTCTGGAGGTAGAAATCTGTCAGGACTAAGCCTGAAACCTTCCCAAATGGTTTTTCCTCAGGAGGACCCTTCTGCCAACAGACTGTAGACCAACTTGGGTGAGGAGACTGTGTCCCGGCTTCTGAGGCTAGACACGCCATTCTAGATGGAAGCTAAAGTCATCCAAACTGCTGAAATGTCTCTCCTGCACCTTTCAGCTTGTGGGGAGGCTGGCAGAACTGGCAAGCAGATCACGAGGGAGGAGGGAATGTAGTAGTGCAACGTGACAGGAGTAGAAATTATATCACACCAAGCTTTGATGTCTCCACTAATAAGCTCTCAGAAAGAGTTTTACGGATTTCCTTCCCAGTAGTGTCACACAACTAGATTAGATTTTGTTTACAGTCAATCTGACCAAGGCTTCACCAAAACCTAAGACTCTGAGCAGGATATGCTGCAAGTTTGTTAGTCTGAGTTGCACTTCAGCAAAGCTGAATGTTGCATAAAGCGGCTTTTTTTTGACCAGCATTGAATCTGAATGAACTCCTCTTTTGACTGAGCTTTCATTCCATGGAAACTAAGACCTTTCGTCCCTGTTTTTTAAAGGAACTTAGTTCCCATGTCACTGAAAGTGAAATCAGGGCTGATTATTTCTGCTGACTTGGGTGCTGTGAACAGGAGATGTCTTTTAATGTAGCTCAAACTTCTTTTAAAAGTGTGTCTAAGGAATAAAAGTGAATGATGAGGTTGTTCTTATGTAGTCTTAGTGTTGCCATGGAAACCATTTCCTGCCTGTATTTATCCCAATTCATCTCTGTTTTTTCAACAAGGGGAGGTAAAACTTCCAAAATAAATAGACAATACTCTGAAATGAAGGTACTTATTAATGAGACAGGGTATCCCCAAGATGCACAGCATGGGATCTGGTACTTTTCCAGTCAAGGTCACTAGTTGAAATACATCCCAAATTAAGAGCTTCTAGGGGGGAAAAAAATTATATGATGAAGGGATCGTTTGCATGGCTGGTGGTCTGTGTTTAACCCATCTTGGACAGGGCTGTATCTGGGGGGAAAAAGAAGCATTAGTCAGTATTGTGTGCAGCTGGCCCTTGAAGTGTATTCTCACCTAAAGCTGGGTTCTCCAGACCAGACTTGACACGCAGCTGGAAAGCATTGCAGGGACTTCACAATCCTGTGAGTAAGGAGACATAATCATAGTGGGTTCTCAGAAGCACTTGAGGTGCTCATGGAGCACACTGCAGAGGATCTGAACCTCATAGAGGACCCACAACACAACTGTCTGCCATGAAGTGACACGTGTCCAGGATCCTTGTTCCTCAGGAGTGAACTGAATATATTCATAGAAAAACAACAGAGATGGGAAGAAATGTGTATAACTGCCATTCACAGAGTCACGGAATCACAGAATGTGTAAGGTTGGAAGGGACCACAGTGGAACATCTGGTCCAACATCCCAGCTCATTCTAGATTATGTGGCACAGGATTGTGTCCAGATGGTTCTTGAATATCTCCAGGGAGGGAGACTCCACAACCCCTCTGGGAAATCTATTCCAGTGCTCAGTCACCTGCACAGTAAAGAAGTTCTTCCTCATATTCAGGTGGAACATCTGCCCATTGCCTCTTGTCCTATCCTCACTGTCCTCCACTGGACCTGCTCCAGGAGCTCCATGTCTCTCTTGTCCTGAGGAGCCCAGAACTGGACACAGCTCTCTAGATTCGGCCTCAATAGTAGAGTAGAGGGGTAGGATCACCTCCCTTGACCTGCTGACAATGCACTCCAGGATACCATTGGCCTTCTTGGCCCCAAGGATACACTGCTGGTTCATGGACAGCTTGTGCTCCACCAGAACCCCCGGGTCCTTCTCTGCAGAGCTGCTTTCCAGCAGATCAGCCCCCAGCCTGTAATGGTGCTCAGGCTTATTTTCCCCAGGTGCAGGACCTTGCATTTGCCTTTGTTTAATTTTAGAAGGTCCTTCTCTGCCCATCCCTCCACCCTGTTGAGGTCCTTCTGAAGGGCTGCACAGCCCCCTGGGGTATAAGCCACTCCTCCAGCTTTGTATCATCAGCAAACTTGCTGGGGAGGCCTCTGTCCCTTTATCCAAGTGATTGAGGAATAAGTTAAACAATACAGGGCCCACTACTGAACCTTGGGGGACACCACTAGTGACAGGCCTCCAGCCAGACCCTGTGCCACTGATCACAACCCTCTGGGATCTGCTGTTCAGCCAGTTCTCAATCCACCTCACCATCCACTCATCTAGTCTCCACTTCCCAAGTTTGCCTATGAGGAAATCATGCCATTGGCTTGGTGAGATTGGCTGCCCTTGAGAAAGGATGCCCATCTTCTTCCCTTTTACCAAGAAGGAGTCCAATACTGAAGGGGGATGGTTAGACCCTAGAGCTCAGCTTCTCATTTTTCACATCCTCTGTGACTTCAGCCCAAGAGAAGTGGGTAATAGCACTTATCTATCTCACAGAGAATTAAAAACATAAAAGAGAGAGACAAGAAAATACTATCCCCTTGAAGACTAAAACTACACTTTGAGTGGCATATTGCCCTATGAAATCAAAAATGACAGCACTGTATTATCCTCTTGCCTTCTGTCCCTTACAGACAACACATCACTCCCCTTGCACCTTGTAAATCCCTGGCAGCAAGCAACTATCTTGAATAGGATCCCCCTTGATGGAGATCTGGAGATCCGCCTTGTCCTGGATTAAAAAAATACCTTGGTCAGTGATTTGAATGCAGGCTCTATGCAGACTTGATGGGCTGGTGTCTGACATGCAGCAAATCACAACATACAATGAGAAAGAAGAAGCATGAGGACCAGAATGCTGCTGCCCATACTTGTCACATGTGCTCCTTAGGACCACCATGGGGCAGTTCTGGAAGCCAAAACCAAGGGTGACAGGGCCAGCTGGAGAGAAGAGGCTGCCCTCTTTGTTCACATGTTCATATCTCCCTGCTGTGTTTTCCATTTTGCTGTCTTGAACATTCCTCACCATGTCAGAGCAAGAGTTTAGTGGAAAACCCCTAATTGATAAGATTATATGCAAATACATATGAAATTGGAGCATATTGCTAGAGATGTATGCTGTGGATCCTGTGGGTGTGTTTGGCCTGTAGCTGTTCAACTGCAAAGTGATGGTTAGGCTGAAACCCTAACCCTGTGAAAGCCAGAGGCTTTCATTCTTCCAGTGACTCCATTGGGGTGGGGATGAAGCTCCTCAAGTTCCGTGCCTGAGCATTTCCACTGAGGTGTGAAGGAGGTGACTGGCATGGCAGGCACTGTGCCTGGTCAATGGGTTTTGCAGAACCCCAGGGACAGGAAATGACAAATGGAGTGTATGTGATGAAAGTTTGGGTAGGAACTGGGCCTCCACATGAGCACCCAGAACATCCTTCCTCCTGGGAAGACAAATGAAGGGGTGTTCTAAAAGACTGGCTCTCTTCAGCAGGAGCCTGCTCTGTTTCTGAGAGGCTTTATTTCCTCTGTCTCAATTACCAGCCAACTTAAGACTATGTCTCATTAAGCTAAAAGAAGAGTGGCAATAAGGGAATTAAATGAACAGCTATTAAACCAACTTAAATGAAGGAGGTAAAGGAACCTTACAGAGACAGACTGTGGGATGTCACAGGCTGGGTTAAATTATGCAGCCTCACCACACCCCTGCACTTGAGATAGCTCTAAGAGATAGCCAAGCACATATTTAAACCCAAAACAAAAGCAAACACATGAAGCTGCTCTAAATTCTGGGCAGAGAAGATGAGCCAAGGGTGGAATTACCTATGCATCTTCCCGGAGGATGAGAGTCCCTTCCCATGCCCTCAGCTGCCGATGGTTGCCCCTGTGGCATCGGCCTGGGGCTTTGCACCGGGAATGAGCTGCCAGGGGCAGGGGTGGCAAAGGAATTTCTGGTACAGACTTCCTATGAAAGGGAACATGCAGGGCGCTGAACCCTGCACCTCACCTTGAGTACAGGCAAAGAAGGGGAAGGAACAGGAAGGCAAGACACAGAAGCAGACCTGTTGGATTCCGATCAGAAAATTTAACAGCCTGTATAGCTGCATGGCTCAGGGTGACCAAAAAATCAAGCTTCTCAGTCCATGAAGCTGCCTGGGGCAAAACAGGGTAAGAACTCAGCAACTTCATCTTATTTTGAAGGAGATCATGGTTGACAGCTACACCACAGACACCGCTTTTGGAGCCCTCAGCTGCACTGCCACCATATCACCTCTGCTTAATGCCCAGTACCTGAGGGCAGACCAGAAGTACTTGTCTCCTGGAATGTGAGTTACATCTCAGGCTTACATCCTGAAATGTAAACAGGGAATGAGGCATGGAGGTATGCCAGCCTGGGCTGCCTCAGCACTACTTGCTGGAGGGAAGTGCCTCCACAGATGTCTATGGGCTTAAGGCCAGGCTGGGATCCTGAACCCAGCCTAACATCAAGCCAGCATCAGGAGATACACAGGCAGAGAGCAGCAGGGCTCCTGGAGTTGAGAGGCAGCAAAACGGATGCAGGAGGAGGGCTGGGGACTGGAGCTGGACCCAGGCATGTACCAAACATTGCCAGACAGAAAAAAAGCTGAGAATTGTCATGCGGACAATCCTTGGAGAGGAAGCCCAATACATCCCAAACCCTCACTGTGTCTTAGGCAAAGCCAAGTATTTTCTCATAAGTAAATACAATTGACCAAACTTTATCATCCTTTGCACCTCCTACCTACAACCACCTGCACAACACTCAAAGCTCTTAGCTATTTGGATCCAAAATACTGTTTGTAAAGCTGTTTGACCCAGCTATAACATTGATTTTTGTCCCAGCTGTTTATACTAAGGAACTCACTAACATAAGCATATTGAGTATATAATATTGAACTATTAAAAGGGATTTTGTTTTGTGGTATTTAGAGTAGTTCTTAAATCAAGACCTAGTCTGTCTCTTGACAGTATTATTACTGCAACTTTCTAACGTTCGGTCGATGGAAGGATGAAGTATCATTACAGCTTCTTGCCAACATGCAGTATGATGCAGTTAATTAAAGAAACATAAAGTTCACATGTGAAGCTAAAGATCACCTCTGTGCCTCTGAATGCACACTGGCATTCTATCAGTTGGGTAATGATGGGATAATTTTGTTCACCATTTTAAGCTGAGGTTTATACAGTCCATTATAGGATGGAAATGTCATCTTATGATTTAGCTGAAGGTGATGTCAGACTGTATGGTCTATAATTAAGGTCAGATTTCCAATAATATTTTGATTTGATGACTCTGAAGTATGAACTTGAATGGTCAGACTTCTGAGTTTAAGCTTAGGGTGTTTAAAAAGCCGGAGATGCCAGAGGAGAGACTCACAGCCTTGCTGCCCCTTTTCTGCTTCGTGCACATCTTCTAGCTGGCAAAACATCTCTCCGAGGGGACATTTGCACAGGTCCTCATGACAGCCTCACCCAGGCAAGAACTGAGGAACATAAGATAGGAAGCCTGAGAATTGGTGTGTCTCCTGCTCACTTCCATGTTGCTGAGGGAAAACCATCAGGAAAACGGTGGCGTTTAAACAAGCAAAGGCACCGTGTTAGTTAGCCCTGATAAACACACATCTACAGAGAGACAAGTGACTATATCCAGAGCATCGGTGGTTTAATACAAAATGTTGTAAGAAACAAAAAAAAAATACATTCACATTTCTTGAGTACAGCAAACTTGAAGTTCTCTTTGAATAATAAGACAACAAAACTCTTTAGATTTCATGTTTACCCGGTTGTGTATAATATTAGCACAAAGCAGAGACAGTAATAATTTTTTGAAGAAGATATATAGCTCCACTGGTTACAGCATGCTGTTAACACCACCAAGGTTGGGGGCTCAATCCCTGTATGGGCCATTCACTTGATGATCCTTGTGGGTCCTTTCCCACTCAGAATATTCCGTGATTCTGTGCAACTACATGCCAGACACAAAATTTTAGAGGACTGTATACCACTTGCCCTCAGACTCCACAGCCTCTGCTTGGAAGACCGTATTACCAGCATCCAGAACAGAACTGGCCTATCCTGTGAGGCAGGAAGAGCACTTCTAGGTCCATACTCCAGCTCCAGGCACGTCACTGGAACTTTGCCAGGTTGAGAGTCCAGATCCCAGCACGGTTAACCATTTCACGCTTCAGTGTTCATTTACCTGCCCTGCTACTTTTGTACATCCCAACCCTCCAGTCTCTCAGG
The DNA here is from genome assembly GCF_009650955.1 of Corvus moneduloides. Taxonomy (NCBI): domain Eukaryota; kingdom Metazoa; phylum Chordata; class Aves; order Passeriformes; family Corvidae; genus Corvus; species Corvus moneduloides. The sequence goes on along the minus strand of NC_045478.1, from coordinate 38,610,638 downwards.
CTGTAAATCCCAGAGAGTGAGCCAAACTCTGCAGCAATGAGATGCTTGCAGAGGGTCAGGGCAACAGGAAAGATCAAAACCTGGGCAAGCTGGACCATGACTGGCTGCCGGATGCTGCGTCAGAGCAAGAATCACTGAAAATGGGAGTGTTTCCAAAAAGGGAATGGGCTGCATCATTCATTCCTGACAGAGTTATGCAGCCATTACTTAAGCCAGTCCTTGTCATGCCACAGTTCCCTGATAGTATCAGGAACTACATGGACATTTGTCAAAACAGGATGACATCTAAAGATAGCATTGAACTTAAGGGAAAGGAATTTAAAAGAAAACAAATCTCCGTGGTTACCGTGTAGGGTGAGAAAAGTTCCCTGTGTGCGGAAACATGACTTGAGCGACCTTTGCTGAGAGAGACTCCTGAGACAGCACTAAGCTGTGCAGAGCCAGCGAGAAGAAAACAAGGGAGTCTGAGCAACAAGTGAAGATATTTTAATGTTCAAATGGTACAGTGCAGCTGCTGCAGGTCAAACCCCTCTGCAGAGCCCAAGGGCTTGGCCCAGGGGGCCCAGCGATTTGTAGCTGAAGCAGTTGGAGCCTACATGCTGCTGCAGCACTGGCAGCAAAGGTGAATATACCAAAACTTCCACAGCACAGCCAAGCACAACTACCAACCCATCCAAACACCCTGGCTAAGCCATAGACCAGACCTGTGATCCAGCAACACACTGAAACTAGCACTAGTGTGCCTAGTGCCAAGCCAAATGCCACATGTTGCAAAGCTTTGATAAATCAGTTCTGGCTACTCATGCTGGTTTAAAGTTGTCGGTGGGTTAACCTTGTACAAGCGTGCTGGGTGCTGGACAAGGCACTGATTGCTTGTGCTGCTCTGCCTCTGTGCTGCATTACATCCTCCCAGGAGCCGTGAAAAGACAGCATAAGGTCAGTGGCTAATCTGATAGCTGTCGCGTGCCTGCTCTTGCCCAGCACCTGTGGAACTGCTGCATGGGTTTGTAAAAGTGCTTAGGGCTTCCTGTGGCTTGATCTGAGAAACTGGCAAAGGCCAGAGCCTGCTTACCTGTGCACCTGGATGGTGACAAAGAGACCAGGGTAAATTGCAACCCCTCTGCACCCCTTGAAGCAGCAGCTGGGGTAACCATCTTAGCTCTTGTCAAATCCCATGCTTTGGCCAGTCTCTATAGAAGAGTGCTGAGTCTTTTGTTACAGCTGCACAGCAGCTTCTCACTCAGGCCCTGACTGGCAGAGCACATTATAGCAGGAGCATATCCTGCCTTTCACAGTTGCTCTGCTTCCTCCTGCTGCCCCCAGTACCACAGAGCTGCTCTGGTTTGTGCCTTCTGTGGTGTTTTGGTGACCCCAGGTCTGACCTGGAGGAGAGTTCCTGCTCCACTGCTCAGCCTGAGAAGAGAGGTAACATCTCGCTACAACCCTTTGAGCAGCTCAGCTACCACTAGGCAAACAGCGAACGCATAAAAGTTTCTGGCACAGGTGCAAGCTGGCTGTGCTATCAGAGTTGTAAAAACATAAAACCCCCATTTGTCTACCCAGGCAATCCAAAAGAAGTTCTTGGTCTTCTCTTCCCTGTCTCTTGCATTCCTCTATTTCAAACCTCACAAGCAGTCAGGTACCCAGGTATTCACCTTTCTCCACCATGTGAAATGCTGAGACCCAGACCAGGATATTGATGTGGAAACTACTGGTAATGTATGTTCCTGAAATTCTTCTGAGCAACAAGGCCAAGAAAGTCTTGCTTTGGTGACTTCAAAGAGAAAGTCTGCACAAATCCTCTAGCTCCTATATTTTTTATCTTATATTTTTGGGTGGAGTGGCCTTCTCTTCCTAGGTACTTTGTGGCAAGCTGTGGTAATATAGAATGGAGTTTCTGACAGTGTTTGCAATACTCAGGAAGGGACAAATTTTGCATGAAAGCATCACTTCCATGCTGAGCTCAAAATAGTGTGACATAAGCAAACCGTGATGAACTGATGAAAGTTTGTTCTGATGATGTAATCCCAACCACATTAGGTAACACTGAAGGTTGGCAATGCCATGAACACACAGATTTTGCAATCCTTCTTTTTCCAGATTACTCATGTGCTTTAATTTAAATGCAGCTGAACTGGTCCCTTTCTATTAATTCAAGTCTCATCTTTGCCCTCTTACCACTAAGCAACAGTATGCTCTTAAAGATTTAGTTTTACTATACTTAGATAATAGATGCAAGAACAGGATGAATATACAGGAGAGTGATAAAATTACTATATGGCCTAGCAAAGTTTACAAAGTTTTTCTTTGCACTCCAGCCAGTGTTGGATTTTCCTGTAATGTGAAGGAAGATAGTAAAGGTGCTTAAGCCCTCTAAAAAGTACCTCTGTTAACACCAGTCAGTGCTGTGACTTCTCTGGTGTCCCACATCCTTTCTCCCAAATACAAAATCAGCATTTCAGCTATGTAGTCACTAACTTTATTTTTTTGAATCAACAGTTCAAAGCATCTGACTAAAATTCCCATCAGCTTTCACTTCCCATTCTTCTGACATCATCCTTTCAGTATCTCTCCAGACATCACAGAGTCCAGCCAGAGAGGAAGACTGAACAAATGCAGAAGCAGGCTACGAATTTTCCCAGAATCTCTTCATATGTTCCATATAAGTTAGACAGTAAAATGCAATGGGAAAGGACATTTTAAATTCACTACACACCTTCAAGAGTTAAAATTGCAAATGGTTATACTGTGTAGCAAAACCAAATGCATGATTGAGGTTACAAACCGATTTAATTGTTTACATTGGCCACTGTGTAACCTAAAGCAGCTGACTGTTTATTTCCCTGAACCAGTTACATCAATACATCATAAAGCACTGGGTATTTTGCAGTTGGCTTTCCTTTTTTTTTTAAAGAACTGTGTTGCAATATAGTTTTTAGCATGGAAATTTATCAAAAGTATTTACAGTTGGTTGAGAGTTCAAAGGGGCAAGATAGGAATTCAGATTAACTGGAAATCTAAACAAATGTAAAGGAAAATGAGGATCAGATTCCAAAAACCTTCTACTCTACACTGCAAGCCTAACAAATGGTCTTGATTTGTGTTGGTTGTTACAGAAGTGTAAATTCCATGATAAATTGCTGTAGCTCCTGGGATGAATAAAATCAATAATGTAATAACACTGAGTTAATACCAAGCTGACGTTGATTGAGAATGAGAACATAGAATTCGAGGTCTCCTTCCATGCACAAGGAGATATTAGTAAATCAGAACCAGATTGCCAATTAAACCTTGTTATTTTAGGGCAGATGAATAAAATAATGTGTCATGAAGAGAGCAGGCTGAGGGTAAAGCTAGTCAGTTCAAACCTGAGTGTTCAGAAGTCTATGATTCCTGAACAGGAGCATGTGAAGAAGTTAATAATGCCCTCAGAAGGCTTGCAGAAGATGATGGTTTGTGATGAATTTTTCCATAGTTGTTTCTATACGGGCAAAGGCAGTGGAGGTAAAAGAACTTTACCCCAAGGAATGGGGCCTCAGTTCACAAATTAGTTTTTGCAATTTGTCCCCTATTTAGACGTATTATTGTGTTCCCTTAGCATATGGTGAAACTGGTCAATGAATAGGCCTTCTCCCGCTCCCAGCAGACTTGTTCCATTTGCATGTCCAGCGTCCCTGCTACTTAAATTCTACCCCTGTCATGGGTGGAGAGTCAACACCAGGTGAGCATTAGGCCCTTCCAGATACAATGCCGAGAGCAAGTGAGGGCTAATGGGAGCAATATTTGATTGCTAATATACTAATTTACACTTCAAATCATGAATAAGGTTTAGAGAATGATGGGTCATGAGAAAGCAAACAGAAAACACAAAATAAAATCACTGTGTGCAACAGAATGAGCAAATGAAGCCTTGTTTCTCATGTCTTTTTCTCTGTCCCTCTATCCCTTTTCCCCTCTGACATCTGGTAAGACTTCTCTCTCAGGAGAAGTGACATTTGAATTATTCACTTTCCCAATTTCATGGAAATTTAATGTAACTTTGATACCACTGAGGTCTCTATACTTATTTGGAGTTGGGTATTAGGGTAGAAGCCACCGGGAGGGATGAAGAGGCATATGCACATATGCAGGGCACAAAATGTAATCCAGGTTTAAAAAAAAATATTCCTTTTATTATGATAAATGGAGTGCATTTGTTTTGAAGCTGGGAAGGAGGAATGACTGCTCAGGGGGCTGCTGGATCTCAGCAATTATCTCTTGGGGTAGATGTGGAGAGACTTCAGGAACAGCATGATATTGGGAGTGGCTTGCCTGCAGATATGCAGAAGGCCATCACAGAGCCAGACCTCAGGTTTTTCATTTCCAGCCTCCACCCTGAAAAAATGGAAATAGAACTGTCTTTTCCCGTTGTTGTGAGACTTACGTATCAGTTGAGTAAAACCTCTGATAAAGTATGTAGACATATGTTCAGACAGATCACAATCTCACCTTCTAAAGAGAATCTCTTCTGGGCAAAGACCGCGCTGCTGCTGCAATGTGCAATTCCTTTGTTCCTGGGGTTTGCAGCAGCCTTGGACTCTCTCTAATGGCTGTGCTGGGATCGGTGCTGCACACACCAGTGGTGGTGAATAATTACTTGACCAGTTAGCAGACTCTTCAGACTGTCTCCTGTGCGTTTACACCCTCCCCAGATGTGTAGGACCAGAAGATTTCACAGGATGACCACCTGAGCTTGTTTCCACTTGATCCACTGCAAGTTTCACGACCAGCTTCAGCAGAAATGGGAGATGAATCCTACATGCTCCCCAGGTTTCCTGTCAGATACCAGTGTCTTCTAATTCTCTGTATATAACTACAGAGGCTGATAAGTAATGGGAGGGAGGGAAGATGTCAGACAGGAATGCCCTTGAAATAAGGTATTCTAACAATACTGTGTTGGGATCAAGATAAGCACATCCTCAACTATGTGTGAATGAACTGGGGCTACTTAGCAGCTCCATAACTCATTCAGCTTTTTTTTCTCCAAGTAAAGCACCAAACTCATTCATTATAGTTGGTTTCAGGGTTCTTGGGAACCACCCTCAAAGCTCTCCATCTTCAGCATGGACAGCTAATCTGGACAAATAATTTCAAACAGTTTAAGAAACAGGTTGACCCCCAATGCAATATAACTAAAGGTTAAAGGGACATCTTGGTGTGTATCCTTAGAGAATATAAATTGAGCTGTTTATTCCTTGTCTCTGGCGCCTGTGCAAGGTTCAAATTCAGTTTATAAGCTTATCACCAAAATTCATTTTATAGAGTACCTTAAACTCCCACTCAGTCCGATCAAAGCTTTTCCAACATAAAGCAGCTGAGCTACAATGGGTTCCCTTGTTCAGTTAGCCAAGTCAATGTTCTTAATCAGTATAAAAACATTAGGAGTCAAATGGTGGTTTTTATTAAAATGCGTTTGATCAGCTTCCAAGGAGGTGACAAAGGTCTATGGAGAGAAGCATTCCTGCCTGCTCCTAGAAAATGCATGTGAGCCCTGTAAAAGCACTGGGCTCTGAGAGGACCCTGTGGCTTGCTCATGACTAACCTCATTATCCTGGGAGGAGGGCGCACCCTCTCACCCGTCACTCTAATCCTCCTCCAGCCTGACCTCTTTTGAGTTGCCTACCCCTGAAAACTTATTTATCTCAGCTCCTTCCACTGGATAATAATCAAGCCCCTGGGCTTTGCCAGGGATCAAAGAATGATTGCTCCAGTTGTCTCAAAATCTATTGCTTCTTTAGACGCTGTTGCTGCTATTCAAACAAAGCGACATTATGCTGAAAGTCCACAGCAGCTGTGGATTAGAGACAGGGCAATGTTTAGGAAGTGATGTATGGGGCACAGCATCCATCTGACTTTCTGGGCACTTGCTCAGTTGCTCGAGAGAGTGGACGTACCCCCAAAAGCACTGCACAGATATGGCTGGCCCCATGAGCTGCTTGCTGGTAGCACTCCTACGAGTCTTTTAAACAGGCGCATAAGTGACAGCCTGTTGGGGTTTTAGTTTAGTCTTAGGTTTTCCTGTTAAAGGAATTTTCTCCCATACGCATGTTGCTAGGGGACAAATAGCTGTACTTAAGAAAGACAAAAAGGGGAGTGGGGCGGGCCTGGCTACTCCTTTGTCTACACCTGGGTGTGGGGTCAGTTCGCTCTGAGCGTCCGGAGAGAGAAGCTGCGGAGAAAGGAGCTGCTGCTTCTTTCTTTTTTTTTGGCCGTTCTTTCTTTCTGCTGGAAACAACGCCGGGACCCCAAAAGCCGCTTTCCCTGCCCTGCTGGAGACCGAGCTGTGGCTGCCCTGCCCCGCTGCTGTTTCGAGCTTTCGCTACGCTGTAGCCCTGCTCGCCCTGCCTGCCTGGGCCTCCGTGGGGTTCTCCCATCTGGATACATCTCGTCTGCCACCCGGGATTTGCGTTAGTCCCTGCCGTTCTAGCCTGCCGTTCCAGCCTGCCGTTCCAGCCTGCTGTTCCTGAGAGTCCGGGATCGGCTGCCCAGGGGTTTGTGAAGCTCCTTTGTCCCATCCCTTCCCGGGATCCCAGGGCACCGGTGCCGCGTGCTCCCCGAGCTCGCTCCGGAGCGCCCCCTGCAGCCGCGGGGGAACCATCGCACCTGCCCTGCTCACCGGGAGCCGCCAGCGCCCCTGCCGGCTGCGAGCGGAACTGCACCCGAGGGGAAAGGGCCTGACAGCTGAGAAGGCTGGGACTGGGTTTGTGATTGCTGTTACTGCCAGAGTTGTTGTTGTTTTGTTTGACTGGTTATATACATATATAGAGAGAGAGAGTAAAGAACTGTTATTCCTATTTCCCACATCTTTGCCTAAAGGCCCTTGATTTCAAAATATAATAACTTGGAGGGAAAAAAAGGGGTTATATCTGCCACTTCAAGGGGGGCTTCTGCCTTCCTTAGCAGACACCTGTCTTTCAAAACCGAGACACAGCCTCTGCTCAGTCATCATGCCACATACACCCAGACGTGTCCCACATATCAGAACATCTGTCTAGAAGCCAGGGTCCTCTTTCAAACTTACTCAACAAAAAGTCGATTCTTCCAGCAGTAGTGAAGGAGCTCCCTGAAGCCCACACCCCTACAAAGCACAGACAGGGAGAAATGCCATATCCTGGGCTGTCTGGTCCCGAGCACTGATCACCATGAGCACACTGGGAAATCAGTTATATGGCCCAAGGTTTCGCTGTGACTTCGGGTTGTAAAACAGCTGGATCTCCCCACATTACAAAATGGAAGAATCAGGACAATACTGTCTTGCAATCAGGTCCCTAATGGGCTCACAACTTTCCTAATGTTTCTCTCCTACAAATGATCTTATTTCAAAAGTCTTCATGCACCGACTGCCAGAAACAATTTACTACCAAGAATTGCTCAGACATGGATCTCTGAATGGCTGAAATAGGGATGATCAAGACACATTCATGACAGTAAGGCTGTTATGAAATAGAATTATTCTCTGGAATAGCTCTAGACTTCAAACACTTAGGGACAGAAAATTAATGCTAACTAAATTCTGACCCATGCAATTAAGAAATGGCAACAAGACAGCAGGGCCATTTTAGATCCATGTGCTGGGAAAAAGAAAATGACCTAAGTAATGGAGATGCTGTTCTGCATTCATGATGTTCTCTCCTCCCTCCAAAAGCCTGTCAACAGAAATTGGCAATAAGATAAATATAACTGAGATGTTTGAGGATATAGCTCATCAACCACACATGCAAGTCATCAACAAACATTTCAACTGGGAAAACTAACCAAATTTGGCAGGTGAAGCCTTTTTTGCCCTTGGGACTATGCTTGAAACTAATCATCATTTGCAGTCATAAGCCCAGTTGGACACATCACTACCTCAAGAAGTTTAATCAGTGAAGACATAATCTCTGTTTAGGAGCATTTGGGCAGATTTTTCTCCCCCTGAGGAGCCATTGGGAGGCAGGAAGGTTGTGTCCACACACTGATTGGTGCAGGGATCTGACTGATAAGAAGGAACCTCCAACCACGAGTTTGGAGTGGAGAGAGAGAAGGCATTTAACAGAAAATTTTCATTTTCATTTATTTATATTTTGATAAGCTTATGCATCTGCAGAGATTTGATCATTTTAAAGAACTTCAAATAAAGGACAGGAAAAGTAGCTGATTCATCTTATGGTCTCTTATGCATATTCTTCTCTGTGGTGACCAGTGACAGGACCAGAGGGAATGGCCTGTGGTAGTTGTGTCAGGGGAGATTTAGGTTGCATATTAGGAAAAGGTTCTTCACCCAGAGGGTGGTTGGGCACTGGAACAGGCTTTCTGGGGGAGTGATCACAGCACCAGGTATGAAGAAGTTCAGGAAGCATTTTGACAACACTCTCAGGCACATGGTATGATTTTGGGGTGATCGTGTGCAGGGCCAGGAACTGGATTTCAATGATCCATGTGGGTCCTTTTCCCAGTCAGGATAGTCTATGATTCCCAATTCAGGCAAGTAGAAAAACTTGCACAAAGCCTGAACAACTGAGCTCTATTCTGTTCACAAAATAAAAGCACAAAGAAGAGAGCAGCTGAAGTTGTCCATGATTCCACACTTTTGAAAATATAAGCAGTTCCAAGGGTTCCTAAACACAGACTTGTGATAAAAATTTTACACCCATTTGTTAAAATTTTAATCTGATGCCCTAGCAACATCCTGTGAGAAATTCCTGTCTTCAGGAACTACACAGATCTTATATTCTTGTCCCGATTTAACTATTTTTTTTCATAAATGAAGCACAGTCATAGTTTTTTTCCCAAAACAGACTGGGTTGGATTTGAAGAGATGCACATGGAAGCACACAAATTTTAAGAAACTCTCCCCAGGCTTCTGGCTACCTGTTGATAACCCATCCTCTCCCCAGTCGTGTCACACAATGTCTGTAATAGTACACTAACGTAGTGTAAACACACTATGTTTCAATGCTGCACTCAGTGCTTTCTCTTACACAGAGTATTCAATCTAAAGGAAAAGGTAAGCAAATTACTAGTCAAAGAAATAGAAATGAAGCATTGTTTTCTCTCATTTTTGCCTTGTTAGGTGCCCACCAAGCTTACCATCCTCCTTGTGCATCTCCTTTCTTATCACAACACAGTGATGGGCAATTCAGATTTTCCCTCTGCAACCCTGACCACCTTACCCATATCAGCAATCTCACAGCCCTGACCTTGGTACTCACACAGCCCAAAGCCATCTTGGTGCTGCTGCCTACCTTCTTCCTGTTTACTAACAGAGGTATGTTTGTGCTCAGTTATAACTGCCATGCTACTGAATCAGATACAGGACAGCAGTTGAGTCTGGAGATTTCTAGGAATAATACATCTTTCTTGTGCTGCTGAACTCTCTCTCTCTTTCTGAAATGTTTGTGGATTAGCGAATTGAAGAACTCATTTTTTATTGTATTCACCAAGCAAGATGCATTCTGATTCTGGGTAATGAGATCTCCTCACTCAAATTCCTAAAAGTGAAAAATAAACTACAAGTTCTTGCAGTTCTTTGTAATGTAATCAGTTACATATCTCTGTGTGTAAAATATTGTTCACCTGCATTTTTTACCTGTAGTATTCAGTCATGGAAGATGGTTATTCAGAGTAGTTGCTGCATTGTCACTGAAGAAGGCAGCTGACAACTTGGTTCAGTTCACATAAATCATGACAGTAAGACTCACAGATGATCATTGTTGACACACTGTTAACTCTTAGTCACGATATTTACTGTGCTCTGTGTGAGATAATGACAGGTTTGAACCTACACCTTTGATAACAATACGGGGTTTGTCAGAAGGAACAGGATGAGGAGGGTATCATTCCTTGTTCATTATTGTTTCAGCTAAGTGAGAGGAATCATATAGGGCATTGACTGGAACAGTTCAGCGTAAAGCCTTCACCCTTCCCAACTCGTGCTGGTGACTAGTTGTTGACGTGATTAACTAGCGACCTAGATATTGTAGGATGACAAGAAATGTCCATGCTGCATGGGAAATTCTTTGTTTTACTACAGCATTTCTTGCATCTCCTCTGGCAGCCAGTGTTCCTTGTTGTCTGAAGCAGGATACCAGACTTAATCAGCTTGGCCTAGCACAGCACCCTCCATGTTCCCATAAACATGCAAAGTACATTTCGGCTTCTCCCTACCAGACTGGATGTAGTGTCCGTGTGAATATTCACCAGACTGCTCCCTCCTTGTGGCCTCCACAAAACTAATTCCATGTTTCCCATACTTGCAGCACAGTGCTACAGTCTGTCTCCTTCTCCATGATCCCAGGCTTCCAGCAGAGTTGACCAGGCAGTCTTCAGCTGGCAAAGTGAGTGGTCTGGAAAAGCAGAGTGGTAGAAATGTGAAAACACGTCAAGGAGGTGTAGTGGTTTTCTTATCCACCATGGAAACAGCTGCAGGATGGCTGTTTATGCTCTGTCATCCGCAAGGCTCAGTGTGGTGTCCCTTGCCTCCTGCATGAAGAATTTCTCTAATGCATCACCGCCAAAGAAATTTTGTCTGCCTGTATTTATATAACACGAACAAAGAGTGACAGTGTCACTCATTTTATTGGAGGCTCAAACACCGCTGTTTTCACTAAAGCCCAAATAATTATGTAAGGAGTGAGAGTCACAAGACCTCTGATGAAAAAAGGAAATGGAGGCATAGTCTGAGAATATAAGGCCCAGATCCTAAGAACAGGATGGGATTGTGTTTATATAGCTAGGTAGATAGTGAGAAATGTGATTCAGATGTTTTTATGAGGCAGATCCATATAACTACAAACTAGGTAAAGCTGCCAGATTTCTGTGCGGTTCCATTGTGCTTTAGGGAATTGTCACACCCCTGATACTGTACTGGAGAGGAATAAGGTAGCTTCCCCCCTAGGGGAAGTCCAGCTTGTCATGCAACAGCACCCATATTTTCCCAACCAAAAGCTGCACCAGCCACTTTGCCAGGAATGGGAGAGCCACACCCCATCTGCAGAAAATAGAGGGTATTGCAACAAACATCCCTTAAAAAAATGCACAGCTCATAATGGCTGCAGGCTACAGCAGGCCATTTTCTATCCTTCAATTAGTGATCTTCCAAATGACTCACCAGTGAGCCTTGCATCAAAGACCTGCAATCTGCAAGGGCCATATCTAAGTATTCATTGACAGGACTGGTAGCACCACTTTTTTGAAGGTCGCCCAACTTCTCTTTATAAGGTCCCATTTTCTGTTTCCTTACATCTCTGCCAACCCTTTATCAGTTACAGTTCACATGTTTCAAGCTTAGTGCCTGCCAACAGCTCATTGTCTGCTAGTTGGGTTTGGTGGTTTGGTTTGGTTGAGTTTGGGGCAGATATCTTATTTTCTGTTTAATCAGTTTAGCTGTTTCCAAGAGAGATTTGTCAAAAAGAAAGAAATAAGGAAAGACAGAAACAAACAAAAACAACAGAAAAAAAATGTTGTGGATTTCTTCCTATAATTGCTCCTTGTGGCAGAGAATGGAAATTTGTCAGGCAAATGGTCCTCAGGTCATGAATCTGCCAGAAAAGTCCATGCTAAATGAAGTTTCAGCTAATCAGATTGCAAATGTCATGTTGCAGCCCACGCAGTAGGTGAAGCTTGGTCTTTCCATACAGCTACTGACTGTGCCACACTGTGACAGCACCATCATGAACAGCATTTGACCATCTCAAGAAGGGAGAACTAAACTGAACAGGGCACAAGTATCAGGTGTGGGGAAGCAGGCTTGCAGGCAAGAACCTACCATCAGTGTGCAGTTGTAGTCACTGAGTGATACACTCATTCCCTGGAAAGGTAAAAACTACTTGGACCAAAATCAAGAGAACAACCCATGAGCCTGTTGTTGCTATCTGCTTCTGTCATCAGTTTTCTTTTAGTCCAGAGAAATTAGTCCTGCCAATTTGTACAAACTAATTTAGAAAACACTCTAAGTAGTTTCTGGAGGTTAATATGTTATGGACGCTCCAGGTAAATATATAGGAATGATAGGCATGTGGCTGCTGCTTGGGCTTGGGAGATTGTTAAACCAGAGAGCCACCATCAATCAATCAATCAATTAGCATTGATTAATTAAAGGGAACAAGAATGACAGCAAAGATACTGTAATCCTGTTTTCTGAACAATAAAACTGAGCATGTGTAAGCTCCAATCATTACTGAGCCATGGCCACTGCAGTATAAGTTGTCTGGAGTGGGGATCAGTGTGTGGTAGGAATAGCCAGGGGAAAGACGAGCTGTGTCTTGGAGGATGAAGATACAGCAGTGAGACCAGGCAACTATGTGAAGGTAACAGTAATAAAAGAGTATCGATGATAGAAGTTAGAGGCTAAAGCAAGGGAAAGGGAGTAAAGCAAGGGAGATATACCTGGAGGGGGGACCACTTGGATTCTGTACACTTCCCACTCTCCTCCTTCAAAGACAGAAACTGGGCTAGAGAAGCTTCTTCTTACTTCCTGGGCCTGTCCCACTTGCTCCAGGGCATACTAGAGTGCCCTTGCCACTTCCAGGCTGCAGTGGGGAAAAGCATGGGTCCCCGTTGGGGTGCTGGCTGGTTCCCACAGGTGTGTAAGGGTGCAATGGGATGTAGCCTGGGCAGGCATTTGCAGCACCAGAGGGCACCAGACAGCAAGGAGCAGGTGTTAACTGGGTCCTTGGGGCTACAGAGCTAAAGGGGTAGGAACAGGGGGCTGAACTGGAAAGGTAGAAAGGAGGGGCCATACATCATCAGCGTTGGAGTGGTGATCTCAGAAAGCTTATCTACTTTTTTCATTTGCTCTGTGTAACCAACTCAGAGTAAATCTCAAAATATGTGGCTTCTGGGATTTCTCTCTTTGCTCTGTCAAATCAAGAAAATGAGACTACAGTATAAATTCAACCTACCCCCTCTACTAACTCTACCTCCACTGAACTGGACATGTCCATACCATTCATACCCCAAACATGACTTTGCAAAACACTTTAGAGAAGAGGGAACCACTAGAGTTTTTTAACTTCGCAAGTGTGGTGAAACTAGTGCTGTTGGTCTGTATGGTCTCCTTTACACCCCTAGAAGCAATGAGACACAGGGTAAACCTGTCAGTCATTGCACCACCAATTGCAGCCCCCTCAGCCTAATGCCAAAGATACCATCTGTATTCCCCTGGTACCTGTCACTGAAGTCATTGGTCTCAGTTGATTTCCTGCCCTCTGTTAACAACCGTGGCGGCAAGAAGGCCCAGAGGCACTCCCTGTGACACAAATCTCTGTACTAATATGATCATTTGAACCCTGGAAAAATCAGGCTTCCTTTTTTCCTCTGTGTCCTTGTGCTCTGAAATTAGATTTCCTTAGATGTAGGGTAATTAATATGAGTCCTCTCCTCAAAAAAAAGCATATCAGGCTGCACACCTTACTCTTCAGCTGCAAACTGAGAGAAGTATTACAGCCTTTCTACATAGCCTGCTCAAAACCCAGTCTCAGGGCTCTAATGGACTGTTGAAGAGAAGCATCTGTGGCCAAAGCAGACTCACAGCCTGGGAAATACGAGAAGGAAGAAAAAATACCCTACCTGGCATGATGATTTATGGATGTGTTCAGAGCAAGACTTTCAGTTGTTCTCCAGCTACACAGATATCTTCCTCTTTCTACCCTACAAATTAGATCCTTTAAATACCCCATTTAAGTTCTTTCCCACTGAACATTTTAGTCAGGCTGCCAGATTTTTATCCTTGGGTTTTGTCACAGTAACTGCTGAAAGCAATAGTGGCCTTCTTTGCAAAGGTCATTGCAGGGCCTTTCAGCTAAATTAGCTCCTTTTGGTCTGACAGCCCCTCATGTAAACTCACTTTCCTACTGCTCGGCTTGAGTTTCACAGCAAGGTGGGCCACCAAGAGTGATCTACCAATCACACCAGAGATTAGAAACACCTTGTTTTGGGATGAAAACTAAGAAAAATATGAGGATGCATCTGAACACAAAAAAGTATTCAGAAAACCTTGATGTGTCATCTTAATCGCCTTCCTATTCATGAATGTACTTGAAACCTTTTACAAGGTTATGATAAGGAGTTGCTCACCAGTGTTACAAGAAGACAAAGCGTTCTGTTTTTTTCCGAGCAGCAAGTTACAACATGCAAGTGAACGTGGTGTGCAGAACACTTTTCACCTCCATGTTCCCATCCAGAACTGTATTTTCCCTTGATAAATGATGAACTACGTCCTACAGCTGTGCTACATATTTCAGACTAACAAGGGCAGAAGTAAGGTCACACCGATTCTAGAGCGCTGTCTATTGAGACAAAGGGACTCAGGCTTGTGTCATGTGCTCTGTATTTCATGCAGCATAGATTTAGACTATTTCCCAAATCCCTTGTTTTCCTGGGGACATGGCAACAGTTTATGTACACTGAAGTTAGAGACGGCCAGCTTATGCATTTCTCCCTTCCTCTACCAAACATTATCTTGTTCCTTTAAACCCAGCTTAACCTTACTTTGGTTCCTGTTTCTTCAGGGCACATACACTAACAAGAGAAGTGAAAGCAGCTATTTCTGTTTCTTTTGACTGCTCTGAGCAGTTCCTGAATGCTTGAAAGTGAACAGCATTCAGAGACACCTCCAAGAGGATGAGTGAATCTCTAGTTCCAGTTCAAAACAAAAGGGATCCTTGAACTAAACCTCTGGTGCAAAATTTCTCATCCTCATCTAGTAACAGGAGTTTGATCTGCTGCCAGCAAGGTATGGTCAAACTGTGTAGGAGCTGAACAGTAAACTTGGGATTCATGTCAGTGAACACCTGCTGTCTAAAAAATTCAGGTGGTCATCTGTGCCTCCTCAGCACACAATGCAGACAGACAGACAAAGAAGGTTCATCACATCTCTTTTATACCTACTTTGGGCTGGTACAAATTGTTCCTGGAAGGCATCTCTTTGTCTCCATAGGGTGTGAAGACTGGTATGAGCTAGATGCTGAGCTATCAGGCTGGGGTTACATGAGAGGCACTGAAATCGTCTTAACACCTATGTTTATCTGGGTCTTTTGACCATCTGTGCATTTATATCTAGGATCTCCTGATGCTGTCAATTCCAAGGCATTCAGAGGACTGATAGTGGTGTCTCTAGTGATCTCATGTCTCTGTTGCCTTCTGGCTGTTTTTGTTTTCAGGAAGTTACTTCCCTTCAACCATGAACACAATTCTAGAATTCCAAAGATGATGGAGGAGAAAAAAGGGGACGTTACGTCTCCCCCATTCTTAGTGACATCTAAAAAATGTCCAAAAGCTGCTCTTAAATGAGTAGCTCTGTGAGCAATGTAACTGGTGACTCCTGATTTCCTATGGATTCCTGTTTACAGTTAAATTCTCTGGTGCTTAATAATGTACAAATGCCAATTATAGCTTCCCTGGTACTTGCAGAGGTCATAATGATCCACTCCCATGTAAAGTGTCTGGTGCCACATCTGAGGTCTGCCTGGGCCTTTCCTCCAGTGAAGGCATATACAGGATATGTCTCTTCTAGAGAGACAGCTACTTTCCTGACTGGAATTGACCTATGAGTTCAAAGACATGAGTGGAATGACAGCAAAGCATAGCCAGTCTTCCAGCAAGCAGCAAGCCTCTTGAAAACTCAAAGGAAATCCATTTATACTGTAAGGAAGTAAACTGAGAATGGAAATACTTTTCCCTCTGTACAACTTTCAATGAAAACTTTTCTTCACTTCTGCCTCTTTTTCCCTGTTACACCACACCTCTGAAGGCACAGACCTGGCAGATGGCAAGAAAAGAGTAGTTGCTTTTGTTATTATTTAGATATAGAGCACCTTAATGTATGCTAGTAACTGCTGAGTTGAGTGGAGAAGCTTCCTGATGGAAAATTGTACCTCCATTTAAAAGAAAAAAAAAAAAAAGAGGAGGTACTTGGAAAGATAAAGGGCAATTCAGTCCTTTGAATGCTCATATCATAAAACTGAATACGAAATAATTACCATAAATGAGGCAACTAGTTCCTACACCCTCTGCAACCTGGATGGCATCCTTCTGTGTCATCAAAATAAAAGTTACTTGCAGAAAACACATCACTTACTACCTTATCTCAGTTACCCAAGCTCACACAAAAGAAGACCAAAGTCTTCTAAATTAGTTCTCTCTACAAAAAAATTTAACTCTGCAAAGATTTTAAGTCTATTTCTTTCTCCAAAACTACTGGCACTAGAACAGGCGTGATTTCATCCCTAAACAGGGTGTTCCTTAGGCTCTCTGCCAATTTAATTGGCTTATTCATATCCTTCCCTTCCAGATTACCTCAGGGTGATTTACATGTTGGAGGCCTATAAACACTGATGAATCAGTACATGAAAACCAAAAACATTGTTCAGTGTCTGACAGGGTCTTCACTGTTTTTGCCCCCAAAGTAATTGTTCTTACTGGAACAACCTAACATGTCATCAACCCCTGACATCATTCTAATGCTATACTGAAAAAAGAGTTGCTAACATACAGTGACACTAATGTAATTTGTTCTTTACCAGCATTTCCAGGTACTCTGTAGGAGCAAGCAACAGGCGAGGCTTTCAAACGGGAAGATACAGATGTTCCCAGCCTGGTTTCTTCAGTTGATTGGCCATTTTGAAGACTGTCTCCTTCTGATTTTCCATCAATAAGACACTGGGACTGAGCTCTAAAGAAATGCAAATACAAAGACAATTTAATTTCCTCTCTCTGAGAAACATAACTTTTGTTGTAGCAGTTCAACATCTACACTAATATGGTTTTATTTAGAAAGAGCTGGTGGACTTCCAGTGAATTCAAAACAATTTCCTGCACATGTTAAATCTGAGCTATACCTCTAGGAAATATTTTGCAGGCCAGTTAAGGACAACTTTACCTCCACCAAATACAGAAACAAGCAAATATTTGTATTCATGAATAAAGAAAGAGCTGAAAGAGCTTCATTTTGCCTTTTTGTTGATTAAAGTCTTGGGCTTGCATGTATCTCCTTTTTGTGACATGAACACTTTCATAGAACCATAAAATGGTTTGGGTCAGAAGGGACCTTAAAGATCATCTCGTTACAACTCCACTAGACCCCATCCAATCTGGCCTTGATAAAATGGTTTTGATAAAATGCACTAGAAATCTTTACAGAACACACTTCTCTACAACTTTGGTAGCAATTTAATAAATTTTGCCTCAGTATTCTCACAAAAAGCAGTCACTCCATCATCCTCTAGGGAATTACTACAGTCCATATTCAAGCACATTACATTTTCTCCTTACATTATATGTTCCTGCCGTGCTTTTCCTAAGCAAGCTCCCCGCTTCTAGACCAGAGCTATTACTGGCTATGCAGCTGCTCATGGAAATACAGCACCTTTCTGATAAGTTCCCATTTTGCTTTCCAAAAAAATCTCCATGCTTAACACCATTCCCCTAAGATCATCAAACAGCACTTTTTAATCCATTTCACAGTAAGATTTCCATAATGTCTTTAAAAGCCACAGATTGCTTCATAAGGCAGTCGTCACATAAGGCAGTACTCATTCTGGTACTTGTTTTCACAAGGACTTTTGCATATCAGCTGCTAATCAAGTCAGTATTTTCAATAACAGAGTCCACACACTTAAATACCTGCTGGAGGATGAACACTTCTCTACCATTACAGCTGAAATATTTCAAAGTCCAGCACCTTTAAAACAGTGCAAATGCCTTAAAACTAGTTTCCCTGTTCACACTGGCAGTTGTGGTTATAGGTGTCATGCACTTACTAGCTCTGCTTAGATATTAAAACATGCACACAAATTCACTCATATTTGCATTCACTGACTGTGTTTATCTACAAAAAAATCTGCAATACATTTGTCATGCCCACATTGACTCTATATAACATGTTCATACAGCTGTTCCAAGCAACATCACAGAAATATTACAGTCCATATATGTAAATGCAAGTGAGCCACTGCATGAAGTTTTTAATATATAATACAGGAAAGCAAATGTGTAATGAAATGGTGGGAAGAATGAGGGGTGAACTCCCTGGAATTAAAGCATATGTATACATAATTTCTATAAACATCAGGAATGTTTCACTCCTCCTGAATACTTTAGAAACACAAACAAGTGAATAGGATTTAGCTCTCACAAGAAGTCCATTTCAGGACCTGATCATTTAGAGTAATAGAGAAGCATTGCCTAACCGAGGGAAATAAACGAAGCCCACACTCCAGACTCACTGCAGGAAAGTGGAGAGCTGGCAGCTCTTTGAATTCCTCCTCTTTGATCCACAATGAAAAATGATAATAAGGGTGCGTGTACTCGCCCTTGTCTAGTTTTCACTTTCTTCAAGAAAAAGAGTTATGCTGATTCAGGCCTCCAGCCGTGGCCCGGGAGAATTTTGTCCTTATACTCACCACACATTAAAACTCTACTTTTTAAAAAGTTCTCAAGATTTTCTCTCCCTTTCCTTAATTCAATCAATTCTAGTAACAGACGCTTCTTTGTTGCTTGTCACCAAAGTATTTTAAGCACTTTGAATCCTGTCTCATTTTAGACTTGTTTCTAAAGGAGTCAGATCTGGCCTTCAGCTCTTTGTTTTTCTTTCAAAACCTTATTGAACGAGTTGGGCTCCTCTGCGTTCACTTCAAGGATACCACATTTTCTTTTGTCATGGTAACTCTCACACTGGAATGCCTCAAACAATCAAAAGCAAAAATAAAACTATCTTTTCCATTTATTATTTTTTAATAGCATCCTGATGGCTGTGAGTTTCAGATAACCGCTCAAAAGGACATGCTGGGGGTCACAACGCCGAAAATGAGGCTGAACCCTTGCAAATTGTAGCTCAGGCAAGAAAAGCAGTGCATTTTACTCAGGAATGCTCAGGTTATGACTCTGTATTTACAGCTTATGTTGCAGCAGGGATTGACAGCTGCAGTAGGTCTGGCCTGCTCATCTACAGTAGGCCCACTTCCCTATAACATTAAGTGTAAGCATGTGTTTTTTGAGCATGGGCATTGTATAGGAAACCTGCTCCTACTTTCCACCCAAGTCAACACGAAAACAAAACAGTCTAGGAGTCAGAGCTTTCCCTTCTTTACTTTTATTTAAATGTCAACCAGTGTTTTATGTGGTTGTTTATTAAATAATAATAATACAATAATGCCCAGAGGCTCCAATTAAGACTGGGAAGTCACTGCAGTGGGATTGTGCAAGGCGGAGGAAGGGACGGCGGGCTGGGAATTGGACGGCTCCCCAGCGGCGAGGAGCAGGGGCTGGGAGCTGGCTCCTCTCGGCAGGCGGGAAGGACTGCTCCCAGCACTCCCGCCACCGGCAGCAGCAAAGCCTTTTGTTTGCGTGGGAGTTTGATGTTACTTTGGTTTTGGGGTTTTATTCGTTTGGGGCTTTTTTAAAGTCAAGACATAGAACAACCAGGAAGACATACAAAGAGGTTTTCTTCAAAGCAGCTGAAGGAAAAAGAAGAGTGTATGTAGCTGTATATGCTAATTCTTATTAATTAAAACCAGAGTGCTGTGCTGGAGCTGTGCACAGGCTTTATTAGCTAATATTAAAACAAAGGGTTGATTGCCTTCCACAGAAATGTTGCCTTGGCAAAGCTCTGTTTGCTGCAGTGGAGCTACTCCTCACTTCACACCAGTGTGAGCACAGGATCAGGCCAGGAGCCCTCAGGAAGGAATCAAAAGCTGATAGCAAAATAAAAGGACAAACAGGAGGCACATGGGGAGGACAATCCTAAGGAGTGGGATAAGAGCAAGCATGTTGCCCTTGGCAGAAAGCAACTAGCAAAAATTAATTGCATTGTCAGTCTCTTGCTCAGTTCTTTTTGTTTTGTTATGAAACAGGATTGCTTTTTATTATAGAGGATATACTTCAGGAGAAGAATCTGAGCTGGATAGGTGTTATGGCAAAAGTACATTTTATGGGGAGATTTGAATGAAGGCACTGTGGATTTGGTTCACAAGGTGAGCGCAGCTGTTCCAGGCTTAAAGAAAAAAGGGCAGCATGAGTGAAAGTCCTCTGAGGAAAGCAGGAGGAGGGGATGAAGGAGGGAAGGAAGTTATTAGAGGAAAGCTGGACTGAACCAGAATGTGTGGGATTGACACAAACACCAAGTTAATGCATCAGCAGAAGAATGCCAGGCCCCAAAGGTGAGGCCTGAAACCAAAGGGATGAACAACCCAAGAACGTCCAAGAAGGGGCACAAAGGTGGTGAGATGCTCCTGGTTAGTGAGGAAAAAGGGTGAGGAGGGCAGTGAAAGCTTTGTCTCCTGAAATGGTGAACAGAGAGACTCTGAACTGTGGGTGGAAAGGAGAAACTAAAGATTCCCTGGGAAAGAGTTCTAGAAAGTTGGTGATTTATGAGCATCTTCAGGCTAGAGGTGACCTAAGTCTGGGGAAGAATTTTGGAAACACGTCTGACGTGGGGAAACAGGTTGTTGGAAATATTTCACAGAAGAACAACCATGACCTAAAACCAGCTTTCATATGAGAGAGAAAAAGGAGCAGATCAGCTTGAAGGATGACAGAATTAGCAGTGGTGGTGGAGAAAGAACAATGAGTGGATTTGCCAGCAGAAGATGGGTGCTGTCTTTTGTTTTATGAATGGAAAAGGTATGCTAAATGAGAAGCACTGTATGGGATTGGCAGAGGGGAACAGAGGGGTGATTGACAAGAGGTGGAAAAGTAGGTTAAGCCATAAGTGTGTCTAGACAGTAGAGCACAGATACATAGCACCTGCCTGGGAGACCAAGGAGCATCCTGGAGGTCACCTGCAGCGGGAGGGAGGAAGTTTTTGAGAACAAAATGTAGCCAGGTACTATCTGAAGAAAACAGAAGGATGGATAAGGCAGGTAAGATAGTGACAGAGGAGTTGAACCCTTAGTAAACAATCTGGAAAAACAGGAGTTTTAACTCAAGTTCCCAGTTCTTCATTGTTCTAGGCAGAAAATTGAGCTTAATAAAAGCAAAAATTTCAGCTGGCTTCCATGCAAAATTTCCGAAGAGGCAACAGGCCTGCAGTGGAAAGTACCTGCCCATTTCTTATGTATTGCAAGTGAACAGGATGAACAGTGTCTCAAACATCCTCCTAGTTATGAGGAAGCCAACAGCATTTAGTTAATACAGCTCAGTTGTCACTCTGTCCTGTGCTGGCTTGTTCACTAACATACTGGCACAGAAGAAAAGCCTGACTTTCACTATATCTCAGCTGTGTAAGCTCATGGAGGATCCAGGCTCCAGTCCACTGACGTTCACAGCTCAGCATATTCGACTTCAATGGCTCTTAATTTACATGTTCAGTATTACTCACATTATTAATATTTGGCCTGTATTTTTTTTTGCCATTCCAGCTCAATATATTTTTAGTTGACTCAATTCTACTCTCAAATTATTATGCAAACCATGCTGCTCCTTTACCCTTAGAATGAATTATGAAAAGTTCTTTTACAAATATATAAGAGAACATTTTGGAAAAAAAATCTTTTCATAAGAAGTACAGTTTTCCTTTCTGCTAAAGCACTGTGCCAGGTTTTTTTTAAGATCAAGAGCAAAGCAGAGTTTAACATGGTGCAGTGTTTGTCCAAAATCCAGGCAGGGAAAATTATATGTGAAGTTTAAAAATGTAAATTCTTAACAATAGTAAAAGGGAAAAAGAAAAATGATAGGCACAATGTAAATGTTAGTGTATAAAAATGTTTGACATTGGGGGTTAAAGGTCATGTAAGGCAATCTTTCTTTAGGTTGCAGTAGCATTTCCAGCACCTTATGACACTGCCCTCCTTATACACCATTACTTTTTTTGGTGATCCTACACAAGGTTGTGACTGACAACAGATAAAAAAGAGTACTGATCCACGCTTTGCTAGTTGATGCTTTCCTGAAATCATTAAGGTAATTGCAGTAGTCAGAGCTGCAAAATTTTACTCAGTGCTTCCTAATTATTCTATATCCAGGTCTGTTAGCACAATTCATGCATATACACCAGTGAGTTTAGTAATTTTCTTTTTATAGCTTCAATATATTATTCTGAATATAGGTGAACTGACTCAAATGGGTTATTCCTGCTTCACATCCTTGCAAGTTGTCACATTTTAACTCCAGCCAGCAACTAAGCACCACACAGCCACTCAGTCACCCTCCCCTGGTGGGATGGGGCAGAGAATTGGAAAGGTAAAAGTGAGAAAACTCATGAACTGAGATAAAGACATTTTAATAGGGAAAGCAAAAGCTGCGCACGCAAGCAATGCAAAACACGGAAATGATTCACTGCTTCCCATGGGCAGGCAGGTGTTCAGACCTCCCCAGGAAAGCAGGGCCCCATCACACCCAACAGTGACTTGGGAAGGTAAATAGTGTGACTATGAATTGCCCCCCCCTTCATCTTCCCCAGCTTTATATGCCGAGCATGATGCCATATGATGTGGAATGTCCCTTTCATTAGTTGGGGTCAGCTGTCCTGGCTGTGTCCTCTCCCAACTCCCTGTGCACCCCCAGCGTCCTCATTGGTAGGATAAGAAGCAGAAAAGACCTTGATGCTGTGTGAGCACTGCCCAGCAAAAATGAAAATATCCCTGTATTATCAGCACTGTTTCAGTCACAAATCCAAAACCTATCCCACACCAGCTACTGAAAAGAAAGTCAACTCCGTCCCAGCCAAAACCAGCACACCAATAAAATGCTTACTTCCACTGTGACTTAGTTGTTGTCATTTTGTATTACAAAACTGCTGGGTTATTCTCAATAGTCTCACATCACGGAAAGCATCAATACCTTAGAACCCCTTTTTGTAAAAATACCAAGCCTTACCTAAAGCCCACCTAACCCGCAACTAAAGATTGGGGTTTATTTTCACCAATACTAGTGCTACTGGAAGAGTGTTCTGGAAACTCATCCCTCTGGCACTTATAAATCTTCCTCTTATTTCCAGTTTGGGTGAGGTAACTGACAGCTCCTGTATCAACACAGTCTTCATCACTAAAATAGATCTCGTGAACTTATTTCTTCCTTATGCTTTTAGAGAAAAATCATAGACTTCAACAATTAGTAGGGGTAATAACATTTAAATAACAACACTTTCATTTCCTGGGGCTAATTTTTCCATTTATATTTCTATGATTATTTCTAATAATTTATTATTTCGATTATTATAATAATGTTTCATTATGATTTCTATTATTATTTCCATTTATAGTTCTATTATTATTATAAAGCTCAGTTACCTTTTCCTATACAGATTCTGGTTTTAATTAATCTTTCCTGAAGATGTGGAAGTATACACCGTATTTTAGAGGAAACAGGTGTTTTGAATGTCTTTTATATTGGGAAATGTATTCTGTACTTCTGCTGGAAATACCTTAGTATCTCAGGCCTAAGAAAGAGATTTGTCCTATTGAAAGTCAGTGCATGTTGCAGGTTCAGATCATAATTTTTGGTACAGTTTATCAGCATAAGTCAGAATCTAAAGAAGCAGAGCAGACCTTCATTGACCTCTGCCTTTCATTCCTGTTCCTGTGTATCCTTTCCCTTTGGCCAGCACTGTCTACATTCCTGTACAGCAAAGCAGACTGAGAAATTTGCCCCAGTTTTCTTTCAGCTGTTTTTTCCACCTTACAATTCCTGTACCAACCTCCATTTTTTTCCACTTAACTAATCCCTTCTCACTTGGCACCATACAAACACTACACTGGCATCATGGCAGATAAGCACCACTGCATTTTGTTCACAAAATCGGCAACCACAGTGTGTGCCTAACACATAAGTAAGTGCCCATGTCCAAATTCAAGTGGCATGACACCACTTAAAGTGAGTTTTGTTCACTTGGGGTGAAATGAACAAGCCCTAGAAACTGTTCAGCTAATCAGTGATTCTGTGCTGGCAAGCACGACTGGTTAATGAGAAATGAGCCACGTGTGAACTAATATAATAATATGGAATAATATGGTTAGATGGCATAGAAGAAAAGTAGGGACTGTGATGTGGATCCTGCATCAAATGAATAGGATGTCCCAAGGAAAAGGAAGAGGAAGCAAAGTCAAGATGGTATATAAAGAGAATGAGAAGAAGACACAAAAAAAAAAAACCCCAAAAAAACCCACTGGGGAAATGGAGCAATGGCAGAAGGAAAGGGAAGAAAAGAGAATGCACAAAGCCTAACATTTGATCCACTTTGACATTTCCATCACCATCCCAAAGCAATACACTGAAAGGGTTACTTTCCCACCTCAATCAGGGCTGTACAGAGGTCAAAATATTGTCCTGAGTCAGGACTTGCCTTTTTAACAGGTGTCATGCTTGAAGTACAGATTCAATAAAATCTAGCACGACAGCTATGAATAAGGTCTCCCATTCCCAGTATTAATAAAATTTATGGGTACTATTTATTTTAAAAATATGCTATATAAATTATAATATACAATTTTAAAGGCACCCCATGTAGCACATAATGGGGCACTGCAAATTGGTTATATAATAAGTAAGTAGAAGAAAGAACAATATAAACAGTGGTTTGCAGCCTTGACGCTATGGTGTTTCCTGCCACAATGAAAGTAAAAACACATGTTCCTTGACAACCATCAAGCACTCTGTCACTGCTGTTGGACATTTCACTGCCTTAGGGCTTGTCTACATGCAAAGCTATGTTGGTTTGGCTGGGTTTAATTTGCTGCAAAGGGCTGTGTGAATTCTTATTTTGACCTAAATCAGACTTGTTTCAGTTTAGTTCAACAAATTAAAGGTCAGATAAAAGCCAAGTAACTCTGTTGATTAGGACAATCACAGTTCTAATCAATTGCTTACAATTACAGTGCTGCCTGTGCTTTCTGGTAGCTTATCTTGATGAAGTTTCACCTGATTCTTCAGACTGTCTTAATTGACTTAAATTGTGCCTGAATGGTCCTTAGGATACATGGTTAATGTAGCCAAATCTTTGCTGCTGCTGCTGCTGAATGGAGAATATATATCTAAAATCATAATTTCAATGGGAATAATTTCAATGGTTACTCTGAAATTTATCTTTTTTTTCCACTACCGCACCCAAACACAGGCACTTCTCAGCATACAGATGATGTCAGAAGCAGGACACAGGGCACTCCAAACTAAACAGGTGCATCATACACACACTGAGAGACACTTGGGGTTTCCTTAATTCAAAGCCTGCAAGAGGAATTTTGCCCTAGTCTTGCTGGGTGAACTGCTTGGTAAGAATTTTTAACACCAGTGCCCAAACACAGGGAAAACTGTATGCTTAGGGAAATGTAATGGAAATGAAGAATTAAACAAATGGAAAACCAGCCAGCATTATTCCAAAGGAGAGTGTCCACAGAAGTAGTTATACCAGTACAGTAATAGTAGGACAATTGTAACACTGTAATAACATCAATACATTTCCTGAGTCTTGCTGCAGAGAAGCAGAACTTGTCTTAGTTTTAGAAAGGCTTTTCAGCATCCTCATTTCCAAGGAAATACTCTAAGTACTTCCTCTTCAGAGGAACAGCTCACAGCAGAGGATTAATTTTGCGATTTTCCAGTACTAATTTTAGGCCAAGGCAACTCAGGTAAGGTAAACTTCCCCTAATTGCTCCAACATTGTCCCAAGCTATCTATCACAGAAAACAAATCATTTGTTGAGAAGGAAGGCTCTGCTAGGTCACCCCATCACCTGAAACCTCGGCTACCCCAAGAGCAGCACAACCACAGTGCCAGCACAATCAGATTGGTGTTTAGACTGACTGACTGGGTGTCCCTGTGGCTTAATTAACAGTATGTGCCACACACCAAACATGTACAGCAAATCCTGCTTCAAAAGGATGGTAAGGTTTGTGGGGGATTTTTATGCCCTTAGAGAAAGCCTAGCTTATACTTCAGAACACAATCAAAAACCACCAGTGTTAAAACTTTATGAGGGCATATTCACCATTGTTATCTTTCAAAGACAACCTGTTTTTGTGTTCATGCTTAAATTAACAGTATTAGATACAGAAAACCCGGAAGTTACATGTATTTTGGGGGTTATCAACCTCTGTTAGCTTTCCCACTGTGGTGACCTGTAACACAGTTTGTTTAAACCAGGAAGCTGCACAGGAAAGAGCTGTGCTCTTCCAGCAGCAGCTTTATAGTTCTTTGAACCTCTTCCCTCACCACCCTCCTTAAGCAAGAATGTGCTTTATGCAACTGCAAGGAAACCACTCAGCTACGCCGTGAGACAGATCTCGAGATCGTGAGGCCTTTCCATGCGTATCCCTAGCTGTCACCTCGGACTCCTGCACGCTCCCTGCTCTGCCCTCACCATGGAGGCCACTAAACGCACTTTGCCCCCGATTTCACATGCAGACAAGCGCCACGCGGACGTACATCCGCCGCCAGACCCGCTCGACACCTGCGGCAACAGGAGGCCGGGCGGGACTGTCGCCCCCATTGTGTCCCCGCGTCCCAAAGGGAGCCCGCCAACCCTTCCTCGGGGTCCCGCCGCGTCCTCCATCCACACCCCAGCCCGCACCCTCCCAGGGGGGATTTAAACCAGAACCCGGAAGCCTGCCCTGCCGGCGCGGTGCACGCCGGGAGTCGTAGTCCTAGCTCCACAGTGGCCATCTGCCTTTGAGCGGCGGGGGCCGAGGCAGGGGAACCACGAGTCCCGTGAGCCTCCGCGGCGGGGGGGGGGGGGTTGGCGTTTGAACCGGCGGCGTTGTTGTTGACGCCATATTGCTGGTGCGGGGGTTACGGCCGGGAGCGCCATCGCCGCCGCCATCGCCGCCGCCCGGGCCCCGCCATCGCCATCGCCCCGCATCGGCCGCCCCGCACCGCGCACCTGGGACCGGCACCGCGCCCCTCGGCACTGCTCGCGCCCCGCCACCGGCCGCGGGCGGAATTTGTCCCGGCCAGGCAGGGCGGAGCGGGCGGGGAGAGCGGAGATCCAGCCGGACTGAGCCGGGGCTGCTGCTGCCGCTGCCGGGGCCGCTCCCTAGAGAGAGGCCGGCGGGGAGGCGGCGGAGGCGGCCCTGACGCAGCCGCCCCCTCCTTTCCCTTCCCTCCCCCCCAGCCCGCTCCAGACAGCGGGGAAGACGCCTCTGGGCAGGGCCGGCTGCTGCTGCCTCCACCGCTGCCCCTCACTCGGAGCCCCCTTGGCCGCTCCGCGCCATGGCTTGCGGCGCCACTTTGAAAAGGACTCTGGATTTCGACCCGCTGCTGAGCCCGGCGTCCCCGAAGCGAAGGCGATGTGCGCCATTGTCAGCCCCGGCCTCAGCCGCCTCCTCCTCCTTCGCCGCCGCTGCCTCCTCCCCGCAGAAATACCTGCGCATGGAGCCCTCGCCCTTCGGAGAGGTGTCGTCCCGGCTCACCACAGGTGAGAGACGCGGCACCCCCTGTGCCCGGCAGCCCCCCCTCCCCGGGGGCACTTCAGCGGGGAGGGGGCCGGGAACGCGGTCGGGAAGCGGGGAGGAGGAAGAAGAGGGGAGGGTTGGGTGGGTCTGGCGTCCCCCTCCAGCCATTTTCTGCTGGGCTGTGCGACTGGCAGCGGCCGGGGCGATCCCTGCTCGGCTTGGCACCGAGAGACACAATAGAAATGGCCGTTTGCAGCAGGAGAGGAGGGGGAGGAGGAGGAGGAACGGGGAGGAAGAAGGGGGGGCGGGTTGAGCCGATGCGGGCGGGTGGCCATAGGAAAGGGGTCGGTGAAGGCGGGGGGGTGAGACTGGAGAAAGGGACCCGAGCGGCGGAAGGGGGGGATGGGGGTGCTGTTTGGGGGAAGTTCGATCCTAGGAAAGGAGGAGGCCGGCTTTTTTTTTCCTCCTGTTCCACGGGTGCCTGGATGTGGCAAGGAGAGCCGCAGGGGCGAGTCAAGCTGCGGAAACGCTGGGGCGGCAGGGGACGGGGGTGTGACCGAGGTGGGGCTGGGGTCGGGAGTGGGGGAGTCGGCGGGGCCCCAGTCGATTCCTTCCTCGCAGTCATTATCGGTGGGTCGAGTCGGCGGCACCTCCTCCCGTCGCTCAGACATCAGGGGAGGGCGAGGGGGGTAGGGCGGGGAGGCTGGTCTGTCATCCATCACCCGCAAAACGCCAGTGGGAAAAGGCAAAAGCGGATAAAACAAAGGGGTAATCCCACTTCCCAGCCTCTTAATACGGGCCATCGTCCCGGCTAACCCATTTTGTGGTATCCTTAAAAGTTCTGTAGGAAAACCGAGCGTAAAGCGGTTGTGTACAAGGGTGAGAGTTGCCTTCAGGGCAGATAAAATGGAATCGGGCGGTCTCCTCGTCTGTGAGACGCGGGGCAAGAACGAAACCCTTTTACATTCTTAAGGTGCGAGAGATGAGTCAACCGGCGGCCCTAAAAGCTCGAGGTCTGCTTGTGTAATGGTTGTCAAAAATCAACCGAGTTCTTTTTAGCAGCGAGTAGGGAGAGAAGAAAGGAACGAGTCTTGGCTGAGCACGCAGGATTGATTGGCCCGTGCCGTGCTTAGTCCAGTGGGTAGTTTCGAGCAATGCACTCAGGGACGGTGCAGCTCGCGGCCATGAGCGGCTGTAGCGCCGAGGTATGGATGTATCCGTGTCCTTTGTGTGCAGCAAAAAAAAAAGCCCTCTGCAGTTGTTGCAGCAGAATTCCTTCCGCTGTTGTGTTTGGTACTCCCTTTTGTAACAAAAGTTGGCTCCAGGTTACCAAGCACTAAGTTTGAATGTTCAAATTGCCATCTCCACGTAGGACAGTGCCTTGTTTCAATATTCTTAATTTGGAAAACTGCACCATAGAATACATTTTTTAACAAGTTTTAATCAAATAATAAAAAATTGATATGGAGGAAATACAGAGGGCATACAGAGTTAAATTTGGCATCAGTGCCTTGATATTTTTTTGAACCTCTAGGAAAAGATCTTGAATGAGTCAGCGGTCTGGGATGAGAGCTGTGATGGATGGCACTCCCTGGTACAGTGAGGCATTACATGTACTTTGAAATAGATATTTAAAATCAGAATTAATTTGATTCTTTTAAAGGATAAGTGTTGCTTCTTTGCAATGATCTTTTGGTTTCTTTCTTTGGGATTTGGAGAGCTTAGGTTATGAATTTTTAATATAGATATTGTCTGGTCAGTAAATATGTATTGCTGAAAGGAGACAAATCAATAAAATTTTCAGCAATCTACAGCAGTATTTGAGGTAATACCTAAGCTCCTACCCTAACCATTCTGAAGGGCTTAAAAACCAAAATGTTATTGAAATTGAGCAAACACAGGCCCCTTTATCGCCTGAGAAAACCAGAGGTGCAGGTGGCAATCCATGTGAAAAGGTGGTTTCTGTACAGACAAGGATGTATTTTATGTATAAAAAATTTATATAATGAAGAGTGAAGCACAGTAAATCAAAATGTCTCTTACAGCACTTGAATGCTTCTAAGGAAAACTTGAAGCATTTATAAGTTGTGCATGTTTACATGGCTTTTGCTTAAAAGCTCCCTCTGTGGTTTCTGTTACAGAAATAAAATCTTTATACTGTGCTGTATAAATGCATCTGTTAATCAGCTTGCGTAGCTTTTACTTTAAATTGAATTTGGGGGTATTATGACATGGTGTGTATTTCATTTCGACCCTCAACTGAGCAAAGTAGAGCTCATCGTTTTATAGGGGTCTGTTGAAGGATTGTGTGTGATTGATCTAATTTTGTAAATGTACATCTGACCTAATAGTTTGCAGTTTTTCTGGTAGTCACTTAGAAGAATCAGGTGGTTTATTCTAGAGCTCTGACTTAGGTTGGGGCCTAGTGTGCTGCAGAAACATATCTTGCTTTCCATTGACTCTAAAATGAGTTTACATGACTATTTCTGATGCAGATGTCTCCATTAGGGTCAGATGAATCTTGCTCTGTGTGTGAAAAGAATTCCAGTTCAATTTAAAAAGTGTTCCCAACTGAGTCACCATTTTGTGTTAGTTTTTGTGTTGGGAAATTTATTAACAATAGCCAGAAGTCAGTTGATTTGACTTAGGCTTTTCTCAGCTTGTTACTGTAATGCTTAGATTTCCAGCGCTTAAGAAGCATCTGTCTGAATTCTGTGTAATGAAAATTAATTGTCATATGAAATCAGAGCTCTGGATATAAAGGACCAGGTGCTTAGACTTGATTTTAAGTTCATGCTTAAACATTTTTCTTCTGATACTCTGGTAGTGTTTAACTTCACATGGTGGAGACCATGTCAGCACCAGGACTTCTTATCACATCATTTATCATTTCAGAAATGAATTATCTGGAAGCAGAATACCAATTGATTGAGGGGTGTACTGAGAACTTGAGAATACAGTGTGGTAGTCAGATGAGAAAACAGCTGTCTGCATGGAGTGGTCATAGACAAATAACCAATGTCTGTTTGAGAGAGGGTAGGCTTATTCAAGATGAAATTTCTCTCTCACAAGAGTGTTCTAATATTTTGTGGTTATTTGTACAGCTGTTAGGTCACTTCCAGTTTCTTGGTGAATTTGGCAGCCAAACTGTAATTGTGGCTTTTACAGTCTACTTTCTATGGAATTGTGCTTACTGGCTTGAGCATACTCATGAATATGTTTGCTAATTTTTGAATAGCATTATTTGCATGTAGAATGATGTTTTTAAAACTGTGTTCACTGTAAGCAGTGCAGAACATGCCTGCCTGGTGTAAAACTGGTTTAGTTTTGAAACAGTGGCTCCTCTTAAAAATATTTCTACTGCTTAAATAACTACAGATGAGTTTTAGTTTCACGTAAGTTCTACCTATAAATGAGGCTGTTCTATGTAACCAGAATAACTGCACCTGGGTCTGGATGCTGCCTGTGTGTTATGCATACACTTGTTGGGTTTCTTCTGAAGTCCAAAAGGTGCTTTTCTGTTTCAAAGCTGTTAAATGAATTCAAGGGTGAAAGGAGAAGGCAGTGGCAATATTATTTCTCTCTTCTCCAGTGGATGTTTTGGAGTCATTGTTTGCAGTTTTTACCCTGATGACAGACAGGTTGTTTGCAAGTGGGGAAAAAAAAAAGAAAAAACTACACTTAAATTTTTTAAATTCAAAGGCAGGTGAGTTATTGAAAGCCTGCATGTCTGAATCTTTCTGAGATTGAAGCTACGGTGGGAAATAATGGTTGAAAGAGATGGGAGGACAGAAGGGAGAAATAATGTTGATCTTAGGGATTTAAATCCCCTAAGTCCTGGTACATAGAAACTCTGAAGACAAACTGAGATCAGTAGCTTTTTTTCACACTCCATCCAAAATCAGAGGTTAACTTGTAAGGACTTCATGCAATCAAAAAGAATGTTGCATTTAAAAACAGTTAATGAAATCACTTAAAAATCCACAGACTTTAGGACATGCAGTTTTTTCTCCATCTGAAACATTCATCTGCCTCAACACTTCCCCAGCAACTAACTAATGTTGCAAACCAAAAACCCTAGTGGGTGGAGCTGTTGAGAACAGGCCTCTTATGAGGGACTCTTTACAAAACAGAAGGTAGATAAATTTGCCTTTAATAGGTCCTTTTTCTTTTGCAGAAGAGTCTGGAAAAAGATTTATCTAATTGACACAGTTTTTCAAAGTTAATGCAAGAAAATGCCTTTGACCTTTTTGTATAGAAAGAACTGTTAGTTTTCCCTGTGGGCTGTCCTCCTATGACCTTTGAGTTGCCCTCTTGAGCAAACTGAACTACTTCTGTCTGAAACTTGGTCAGGCAATGGCCAAGCATAGGTTTGGCTTTTAAATGAACAGATCCAGTGGCTTTGGAATGTGACATATTAGTAGTGCTGCTCTTTCTCCATAATTTCTGTTTTGTTAGCTTATCCACATGTGTATTTATTGCTAAATTATCTTGGTGAGATGCCAGGTTTCTCATTGTGCTCCAGTTTTGCAGAAATCATTAGGATTTTACAAAACAAAACATTCCCACCCCTTAAAAGAAGTCACATAATAGCTGCATCTGGACTTCATAGTTTAATTTATATGAGAAATTCTGTATAGATGCCTGTGGTGTCTATAAGCGTTGAATACCCTTGGTTGTAGATGTCATAAAATGTTGAAGAAGTTTTTTTCTGTTTTAATGGCAAGTCTGATAAATGCAATGTGACAATTTTTTATGTGAAGGGAAAGATCTAATTGCTGTGCCTAATACATTTTGCATTGCTTGATTTATTTTTCATTCCTCAGTCCCTTGATCAGGAGAACTGGGACTGCCTGAAATAACACATTTGTAGAATTAGCTAATGCGTATGTGAGCATCCAGCCTGTGGGAGAACCAGAACTTTTGTCAGCCTGGAACCTGGAGTAATAGGGTCTCATGAGGTGGCCTGCTCTGTGCCCCAGTCCGTGGCAAGCTGCTTCTGTCTGTGCTGTAGCTATAGCCAGTGGCTGTGAGGTGTCAGCATGTACCCATTCTCAGTGTTTTTTCTTGGGCTTAGAGCATGCTCCTCTGAGGGGGAGCATGGTTTCCAAGAGTATACCTTGTTTTACTAACGTTTTAACATGCCTGATTAAAAAGTGTAAGTGGAGTGGTTGATATCTGAGACCAAAGCAAGAGGGTAAGAGTTGTTTTAATTTATGTCTCTGCTAGGGTTCTCTAGTTAAGTAGGAAAAACCCCCTGAGGAATACCTTTACCCATTGCTGTGCTGTAGTGCTGCCTTTAGGGGAAACTGGCATCTTAAAATTAACATTGTTTGTCAGTAGTCGGGTGGGGAGACCAAAAGTAGGAGTATGGTAACATCATTCAACATTAGTGTTGAATAAGGGTGAAGGCCTAATGGAAATATTGTATGTTAGTTTGAACTAGGATAGTGGAGCAGTTTTGCTTTAACAGAACTGAAATCTCTGAAGATGTATGCCATTGACATCAGGATAATATCTAATTGATTACTTAGAACAAATCTCAAGCATGGTTCAAGTTGGAATGCATATGTTGAATGGTGACATTGCAAACTGAAACCTGAGCTAAAGGTTCCATTTCAGGCCAGGAAGACTGCTAGTCTGATTTCAGTACATTGAGTCACCTTCCTGTGTGTTTTGCTGAATTTTCCTTTAGCTAAGTGAGAGAAGCCAGGAACTGTGATGAGAGATTGATAGTTTAAAAATCAAACCCAAAGAAGAAAATCGTCCAGGTGAAACAATCAGCACCTTCATAGTTGATAAGCAGTTACTAGAATGGAGAAAATAATTGTTTGTCTTGTAACCTTTTTAAATTGAACTGCTGTTTCCTTTGTACATAATTTCTAGGTAATTACAGGTCAGGATGACGCAATTAGATGGCAGAATTTTGCAAAAGATTAACTTCTTATCATGGATTAAAGGAAGTAGGAAGACTGCATCATCCTTGGAAATGAATATTTGGCTTTGTAATCCATTAGTGTGACAATCATATTTCACTATCAAACTTGAACTCTAATTTGCCGTGTTCATATCTCATCCTCTCTTCATCTGGAAATCTTCCTTCTCCAAACAGCATCTCAAGTTCTGAAAGACTTGAATGCAAACTTTAATGAGCCTATGTACTGAACTTTATGCTCTCAGTACACAGCTCTGGATAAAAAAAAAAAAGAGTATCCGTGCTTTTTGTTATATTCAGGTATATTTGACTGAATCCCTGATGCCTTTGGTGGTTATGGTGAGACAATAGCAGTTTTTGCTTGTCATTCTTTATCTTAGCCTTGAACCTGAAAGAGAAGAGGGCATAAAACAGACTCTTGTGTAGCTGGTGGAGATTCGTAGTCCTGTTGAATTTGAAATGCCATTTATGAAGTACTGATTCATTTTGGTGTGTTAGCAGTGTAGCTTTTTCTTGCTGCTACACCAGATTAAGCAAGTCTGATTTTCACTTTTAGCACCTCTGCTTGGTATTTCCTGTTAAATAGCTCTGTGCCTTCAGAGGCATCTCTAACCAGTAGGAAACACTGAGCACAGTGAAATTGAGGATAGGCCACAGTGATGTGTGTTTCATCATATTAAATATATTTCTTTTGTCGTCTCAGATCAAATCATTGTCTGATGTACAATATCTGATTTGAACTTCAGCATATGTTCAAGATGGATGAAAGCTTTTATTTAAAATATGTAATAAGTTGTAATATGTGTGATTCAAGTTCTCACTTAAATTTTAATAGTCTTAGAGAAACTCACAGACTAAATTTTGTTTAATGAGTGAGTTTTTATATATAAAATAATTGGTTAATTAAAGTGCATGTCATCATTTTAAAGGACAATTTGGTCCTCCACACTGAGGAGCACATAAAAAAAACTGTCCTGTGTTTGACACCAGTTCAGTGCATGCTTTAATTCAGTTACGCACTGCAGAGAGAATAGTCAGAACTAATTGGAAGCAAGAGAAGTTAAAAAACTGAACTTGAAAAAGCAGGAATGTATTGTGGAAGCAATACTAGGTTGGATCTACTAATTCTAAGTTTTGTTTAACTGGGTCAGAGTTTTAAAAGTCTTTACAGTTAGATGTCTGCCATATAGGTGGTGTTCAGAAGTTGTCTGGTTTGCACTACCTTAATATTTCATGGCTTCCTGCAAGTGCTGAGATGCTCTAAAAGTATTTTTGTGGAATTACGAAACAGAACTGTAAGCGGTGGAAGTAACTTGGTGCATTTAAGCAGTTTTTCTTACTGTACTAGATTATTTTAATTTGGCATTCAGATTTTCATTTAGAATGAGTCATAAGTATTCACAGGCTTACATTTCACTTCACAGTGAAGTAGTTTTGTTTTAAGTCTTAAGATTTTATGGTACTGTAAGTTAATATCTACTTAGTCTTTGCTGATACAAAAACGTGCCTGCTTTAATTGAAGCATTCCTGGTCTGATCGTTCATGTGAGAAGTCACTGAAAGTTTGGTGCTATGTTAAACTTGTGTTTCTTGACTGTTAATCTCTATTTTATAACTGGTGGAAATCGAGAAGTATGAGATGAGTCATTTTCAGTCTCTATGCCTCCTATCAGAAAGGTACTGAGTACAGCTTATAGTCCAGTCCTGTGGTGAGGCAATAGTGCCTTAAATCTTCTAAGTTATTCCGAATAGAAGAATACCATTTACCAAACCAGGTTCTGGACATGCTTATCAAGTGTTTAGTCAGTGCTTAACATTTCAGGCTTTTTTCTTCTGGTTGGTGTTTGCAATGTAGGCAGTGTCATGTTTAAATAGTCTCTTCCTTTAGCCCACTTTGCTTAGTTCTGTACCTTTAGCTGAAGTCACAGTAATGCAAACTGTCAAACTGATTTTGTTAGGATGGGGATCTCCCAATATCTGTCAGTAGTGCTTCTTGAGATTTGTGATTTTGGCAGCAAGATTTGAAGGTGGCAGTTTAAAGTGTTGCCAAATTAGAAGTAGATTAAATTGCTGTGATATCATTGAGACTTCCTTGTCCATAATTCAGTATAATTTGGAATAGAATCATGTATCTTTGGTGCACAAATCTTAATTTTCTATTCCAGTTGTTAGTGTTTTCCCAAAGTCCACACCTGATTTCTCTCCCTCCTTTCCCTGTTTTCCACACACACGCCCCCATTGCTTTTGCTCCTTCTATTCTGGCTGGTATTTTAACATTTCTTCTAAATTATTGCTTGTTTAGTTTCCAGGGGTTGTTAGGACTGGAGGAAACATGGCGTATGATTGTTGATTTAACTCTTGCAGTTTTATCATTTGACCAGAGTCTGTTTACTTTTTTTGTCCTTAATGCTTTTGGTGGTTAATGTGGTTTGAGAATGTTTCTGCAAAAAGATAAAAGAAAGAACTGTAGAAAATATTTTTATCCAAGTTGTTACACCTGAAATTTAGCTGACGTTTTTGCAGTTCACATGGAGTTCGGAAAGTATGGCCAGGACAGAGTAGTCATAGCGAAGGATGATCATGGTCTGTTATGTTCTTCTGTTAATACAAATGCCGTGTGAATATGTGCAGTCATGTTTTTCATAGTGTGAACGTGCTTTAGGACAGATGTGATCCTTTGAGCTAATTTGGTTCCCATTCAGAATTATGCAGTATCACTGCAGCCAGAACAGCACTTGATTTTGAGGAGAAGTATTGTTCTACCATCATAATGCCATTGAAGATAAATATTGTTAGGCTGTTCTGTGACTGATGTGTGTGTGCACATGACAAACTCTACATGGGATTCTGTTTAATTTTGGAAGCCTGACTGCATCTTGGTTTAACATGATTTATGTACTTTTGTACCATACTGGAGTGCATCTTGTCCTACAGAAAGTATGAATCTTCTATCCCCTCTGAGTACTTCCTTCCCCCCCTCCCCCCAACCCCCCACCACTTTCTGGTGGTTCCTTCTCTTAATTTACATGCTGTGCTTTTTTATTACATCTTCTGCATTTGCTGTTTCTTTGAACCATATTACTGACATCCCAGTAGAGAGTTAAAAATTGTACAACTGCAGGCATGGGACTGGAAAGGTATTAAGTCCTTAATCAATGGACAAAATCGAAGAAGCTCCTTTGCTGACGCTCCTGTTGACTGGAAACAGTTTTCTCTCTTTTCATAAATTGGAAATATCTAGATTGACTCATGGAATTGAACCATGACAGTATTTAAACATCTGAACTGAGTGAGAATTGTTAAGGGTTTGCTTCCACTTGGTCTAGCAGAGGCTTCAGCCACTGACTGAAGAAGGTGGTAGCTGAAGTTACCTGCATCACATGGTTCCTTACTAGAAAATGTTCAGGTACGGAACTTCAGTAGCCTACGGATTACAAACATGAAAGTTGGTTTACGTTTTCATGGTATTGTATTGGCAAAATGAGAACCAGAAACAGGAAGGTTCTGAGTGGAGTCCTTTGCAACTCTGACATGACCCCATGGATTTGTATGTACCTGAGTTTTGGAAAGCTGTCTTTGGTAAAAAGTCCAGCAGTCTAAGTGGAAGTCAATCCTGCAGGTGATTTTTTTTTTTTTTAAATGCCTCTGAGCATTAAAAGTAAGAGTTTCATAAAGGATGAGAATCTTTGGAAATTTCTTTATGGGAAGGTCTCATGTAAAAAATGGAAAATGACTTTTTTTTTTCTTGAATATTTTACATTGCCAGAGGATATGGAGTTAGGCCACTGATGCACCTGAGAGCCATTTGGTGTGGAATTTCAGAGAGAATGCACACAGGATTGGTAGTTCTGTTGCAAGGATTAGTTCTTCCTTTATGATTTTACAATGGAGATGGGATTATTAAAATAATTTGCTGTACTTTATTCATTGCAATCAAAAGCTGCACTACATATTGCCATACTGCTTTGAAAAAGACTGTTGATCCATCCACTGTATTTATTTGGATTAATTTGAGGCTGTCAGAAATGTTCTGGAAAGCTTTAGTATTTTGTCAGCTTCCAGTTCTTTGATATTTTAAGCAGTAGGCACTTAATGCATATTGCCTAAATTGTGTTTTCCTCTTCAGTATGCTGCCTGTAGGCCACTCAACCTACAGAGAGGAATGGTAATTCATGTGGATGTTTTATTCTAGAGTCTCTTGTTACTGTTAACTGCATGAGTGATAAATGCTGTGTGTGGGTGAAAGATTAAATTGCAGATTAAATAAATGAAGCGAAGATAATTAATACCAGTATAAGTTTTACAGTCAAGTTTTTATCTATGTGTATTCCTAAATTTTAGGATGCTGGGTTTTTATTGTTAGCAGTACTCTGGTGCCAATACTTGACCTTAACTAAGAGCACTTTTGCTAGTGTTCTCCTGGTGAAAACAGTCTGGGTTACCTTTCTTTTAATTAGTTTAATTGTTTTATGTCTTAGGTAAAACATTGTGGGTTTTGCAGGTCATTTTTTAAGAGTCTGTGTATCTTTTATCATCTGTTATTTATCTACAGCATTTGATGTTTGAATGGAAATCAAGCAAAATGGTGAAATGTAAAGATGATTCTTTCAGGGTTTTTTGTTTTTTTTTTTTTTTTTTTTTTTAGAACAAATTCTGTACAACATAAAACAGGAGTACAAACGCATGCAGAAGAGAAGACATTTAGAAAATAGCTTCCAGCAGACAGATCCTTGTTGTTCTACTGATGCACAGCCACATGCATTTCTCCATACTGGACCAGCTTTGCCAGGTACCCAGATAATTCTGTGTAATTTTCATATGTTTTCTTAGACTCTGCTTGTGTAAACATTTTCTTCTAGTTACTTGGTGTTTTATGGCACCTTCTCACCAGTTACTGTTGTTTTTTTGGCCATAAATTGTGTGTAATTCTGCTATATTCTGTTATTTTGTCAGATTCCATTTGAGTAAATAGTTTTCCCCCTTGGTTACTTTTTTGGCAATAATAGCATTGGTCTGGAAGATGGTAGCTTTTCATTTTAAGAATTGGTAGGACAGAAAGCTGGCATCGTTTTCAGGAGACCATCCTGTCTGCTCTGTTGCTGATACTGTAATAGGCTTTTGCAAAAGCATCTGTCTTTGCACCAATACACTGTAATACTGTACTGTAATTTTTATATAAAATAGAAGCTTAAATTTGTACATGGACACTGCCATGTAAATGGTGTTCGCATGGTTTGTGTAACACTCTTGGGGGTTTGATAGCTGTACTTGTTGTCCATTGCAGATGTCTTCCTTTTGAGCATCCAGTTCTGCTTCAATAGTGATTAGGAGGATCAAACAGCAGAGAAAGTCTTCAAATGTTTTGTAAAGTTCCTTTAATGTGGAAGGTGTGAAAAAACTGATTATAAAAAACGTGTTCTGATCTATTTGTAATTGTAAATTGGTATGCCCAAATATTTAATCTTAGGTACTTCATCTGCAGCATCATCACCATTGAAAAAAGAACAGCCCCTGTTTACTCTCAGACAAGTTGGAATGATCTGTGAACGTTTGCTGAAAGAACGTGAAGAGAAAATCCGTGAAGAGTATGAAGAAATTTTGACCACAAAACTTGCAGGTATCTTATACAGTTCAGAATAATATGTCAGAGTGAGTTTGAAAGCCTAAAACTTCTCTTATTTTTGTTACAGTGTATGTTTTTTTCTGACCTAGTCTGATGAAGGAATGGGGTTGCATACATGACAGAAAAAAACGATGTTTACTCCCTTTAATAGGTTTTTTCCTTCTGTGCTGCTTTGGATAGAAACTATGACTCCTAGCTGTTATTAGTCAGTGCAGACAGTGGTTTTATTTCAGTTAGAACTTTCTCTCGCTATTGTGTCTGAATTGGTAGTTTCCTCTTTTTTTTCTTTCTTTTTCTTATTTTTTTCTTTTTCTCCTTCCAGAAAGACTGCCTTTAGAACTCTTTTTGAAGGACTGTTTTTTTGTTTTGTTTTTTTTTTTTTTCCTGCTTGGGAACTGACTTCCTTTTTCTGGAATCTGGCAAGATGACAGTAGCTAAGATTTCCCTTTCTCTTCCCAGTACTTACCATTACACTGGTGCCAGCAGTGTTTGGTATCTGCTTGAGAGTCAGTTCAACTGCTTTTCTGATGCTCCATGCTGAATTCTTGTATTTCACAATTCAGCTGAAATTCTTGGCACCTGATGCCAACTTATCTTTCCATAAGGATCATGCTAATGTCAGCATTGTAAATATGACCTTTCTTCAGTTTTTGAGGTCTTTTACTTCTAAGCCTCTTGTTAGCATTTGAGCACCTAAATTCTTGTGCATTCAGAGTTAGGTGCTTTCACAATACTATTTGGAGTCTAATTTAATGTTTAGTGTGATGATAATAAAAATCTGAGCACACTGTTCTGCAGCATTGGTTTTGAGTACCTACTGCTGTTCTGCTTCTGTCCTGCAAACACATCAGAATTAAAGTTGGCAGGTCTCTTCAGGTGTGGGAATAAAACCTTTACAAGCATGCACATGTGGAAAATCACCAGGCTTGTGGGTTGCTTGTGATAGTATTGTCTCTGCACCTGAGATTCTGTTCATGTTCTACACTTGCTGATCTGCCATTTCTGTGTAAGAAATTGCTATAGTTGTATGTCCCTCTTAAATCTACATCTATTTAAAACTATAACTAGAGCCATGAATACTTCTGCT
This sequence comes from Corvus moneduloides, assembly GCF_009650955.1. Taxonomy (NCBI): domain Eukaryota; kingdom Metazoa; phylum Chordata; class Aves; order Passeriformes; family Corvidae; genus Corvus; species Corvus moneduloides. The sequence goes on along the minus strand of NC_045478.1, from coordinate 38,570,656 downwards.
GCTTTGGGCCTGGTGTTCCATTTCAGTGTTTTTCTTAATCTGCTTCAGCGTGATTAATTAGGACTCCATAAAACTTTTTTCTCCTAATTTATGTGTATTAGGAATTGGGTCATTTCTAGTATTTTCTTAAATGGCATTTCATTTAACAGGCATCATAACCATTTGAAGACCAGATAGATTTACATTTGTTCCAGACACTTTTGGAGTACAAGCTACAAACAGGAAGCCCCTCTGTCAAGTTCCTTACATGTGCACTGTCTTTCAGTCCCAAAGGGAGCACTGTTGGGTTTTTTTTGGGGAAAGGGAGGGGATTGAATTCTATCTGGGCAGTTGTGGTTTAGTGAGATGATTTTTAGGTTTACTTGTTCTTGCCATGGTGCTCACCAAAAGAGCAGTTAGGAAGATCATGTTACTGCATCACATATATTAAGCTAGTAATACATTTTCAACATTATATGGGAATTTAGAAAGAGAGACTGACAAAAGAATTTAGAAATTCCTCACGTAGAAGGCCAGTTATGATTGTGTGCTGACAGAATGGTTATATCCCTTTCTAAACTTTGTGCAGTAAGGTGATACTCTTTCTTACGAAAGTGAAGTCAAAGGAAATGTAACTGGAAATTCCATAATAAATCTCAATTGAATAGCTTCTTTCAAATGACTTAATGTTTGCATCTTGGATATTTTCTGAATCAGAGTTGTCATGTAGGTAGTTAGCCAGATACTGCCTATTCTTTCCTTCTTCCATGTTCTTTGCAAGCAAAGTTGCTTTTCATGCAGAATAAATGTGGGGTAAATGGAAAACTCAGATCATTGTAATGCCCTGATTTCTCTTTCTGCCTCTGTTACCTGAAACTGCTGTGTTAGCACAAACTGGGTTTTGGAAGCGCCTTAGCGAAACGCTAGCTTGAAAGGTTTTAAAGAATCTGTGAAAAACAGCCTTTTATAGTATTGTAATTGTATTTGTGTTCATGTCATTTAGTCACCTGACTTAAAATATTTTGTTAGGATGTTATATATGATACAGTGATGTAAATATTTGTGCAGTGTTCACTTAAATTTTCAAGTAGTTCACTATAGGCTGCTCCTACCTTTGGATTGCTTAACTTCTGAATCTGAATGTCACAAGAAAGGGACTTTTTAGTAACTGGATTTTAAAATAATTTGCCAAGCCATAGTTCTAACAAGGATGATGTTAAAAAGCAGCTGTGTATGTTGACTACCACCTTTAAAAAAGAGCATTTGCAAGTTCAGTTTTGGCCTCTAATACATACTTTTAGGAAAAGTTCCAGTTGCTGTTATTTTTTGAAATGGTTTCAGGGCACTAGATCCTTCAGTCTGCTCTTCGTGGTTTTTTGTTGTTTGGCTGAAGTCCTTGCATGGCTGCTGAAAAGCCGCTGGTCAGAACTGCAGTGAAACAGGTCCTGCTTGTGGGCAGAGGGGGGCTGGCTGCCATGATCCCACTCCCCCTTGGTCAGGGATGAATGTCCTCAGATCTTTGGGTCCGCTCCGTACTTTGGGCTGCTGCTGCTGCACTACTTGCTGATTACTGATACCCTGTTTACTTCAAAGGTGAAGCTCATCCCTGCAAGAGGATGGGGACTTTATTGGGGCAAACCTGTGGGACTAGGAACCACTACAAATCTAACTGCATTTTTGGTTGAAGATTGCCTTCTTTGACCTTGCCCTTTTCTCAGAACACCCCACATTGCTGCACATGTATTTTCCCACAAGGGAGGAAGGGGAATGGAGAGGAGCGGCATCTGGTAGATATTACTCTCCTTGTTCAATTTCCTAATTCTGAAAGGTGATATCCTGCTGATGAGTGCAGTATTAAAACTGAATAAAATATTGCGAATGTATTTGTATGTATGTGTGTATAGAAAGAGTAACCTTTCTGGGAAATAACAGTGCTTAGTTCAAAGCCAAGTATGTTTCATATCAAAATTTCATTTCAAATGACACAGTAACTGTTTTCATGCAGTCCACAGTCAACTGTGTGTCTCCCATAGTAGCTACTTTTGTGATTGGAATTACTCAAAAGTTAGTCACTTAGCATTTCATCCTTTTAGTTTCTTGTTTGCTTTTGATTTTTCGGTGGTCATCAAAAAGATTTTGTAACTCTGTAGCAAATCCCTTTCCTGTACTTTTGTGTTTCCATTTCATTAAATTAATTTTGTTACATCTGGTAGTGATAGAAACAGACAGATTATGTTTCCAACCCTAGCACTGGCCTCTATGCCATGTTTTCCTTAACTACTCTGCCTCCGTTATGGATCTGTAAATTGGGCAGACTTCATTTGTTCAAAATACAATGTGTGATACTCACCAGGTGTGAGGTATATTGAGGTCTTTGTTATGTGCAGCATAATTCTCTTCGAGTTTATTGCTATCTTCCTCATTCACAGAAGTTTGTAAGGGAAAGTCTTTTAATTAAGGGGACATTTGCTGGATTGTTCTGGAGGAAAAAAAAGAAACGGCAGCTATGAACTGTATAACGCTACTTAAAACTACTGCTAGTTGGGGGTGTGTTTAACTTGGATGATTTCTGTGTATAAAAATTAGCCCTGAGTATTTTTCAGCTTGAGTTAAACTTAATACTCACACTTGTAATGCTTCATCCTTGCAGAACAATATGACGCATTTGTGAAGTTCACGCATGATCAGATCATGCGACGATATGGAGAACAGCCTGCCAGCTGTGAGTATCTATTTCTTCTGATCCCTGTAGTAGCATTGAATTACCAAGTGTTCAATAATTTAAATGGCCATTGTTTGCTGTTAAGCTGCTAGGCCCCAAGGTAAAATACTCGAAATTGATGATACGGAATACTGAGGTTGAAAGGAATGTGTGAGAGAAAACGCAGCTTGTGTTTAAAACATCTAGAACTGTTTTCCCACAGCATGCTGGGGTTTTCATTTTGAAACCAGTTCTGATACTACCATAGCAGGTTTGCATAGAGCTGACATTTGTTACCTCTGTCACTAACTCTTTTTTTTTCTCTTTCCAGATGTTTCATGAATCACACTTTCTGCATATGTGGGCTGCCCTATACACCCTGTTTTATTGTTGCAAGCTATCCCAGTAAAGACTTGCAGCAATGCCATATTTTTCCCCCCTGTGAACACAGGTTATTTCAAGCTTTTGTCAGTGGCAACCACTCTTATGCAGCAACTGGTTTTGGAGTGCTCCCTGATGTCAGTACCACCTGGATGTGGACCTTTGCTACCTGTAATAATACCAGTGGCCTCATTTGCTGTATCATTACGATTTGGCTTCTTATGTTAATAAGTTTGAAAAAGTAAAGGATTAAAGCTGGTGTTCTAGAAGTTGCCCTTCACTGGTTGTGTAAATAAAAATGTAGAATGACACTTCTGACTGAAGTTAGTGTGGTTTTCATAACTGTGCACTACAACAAAGCTGTAATCACAGTTAAATTAGAATGTAATCCCAGGACAATTTTAAGCAAATAGCCCACAGTACTGCCTGTGAAATAGTGAAGGAGGGCATTTCTGTATTCCATGACTTTTTTGGGGGTTAAGAATGGGTTTATATGATTTCTCATTTTTGTAGTTTTTATTTATTCTATCAGTCTTTAACAAATGTTTATTGCTGCAATTTTTCAGTGTATCATTGTTTTACTGCCCTTGTAGTACTGGAATTTAGTTGGAAGAATAAAACATTTACTTCTAATCTGTTTGTTTTTAATATGCAGGTGGAACTTTTGCTGTGTATGAATAAACTTAAATCTGAGTGTTTAAATGAAAACTTTTATTTACTAGCAATAGTGGATGGGTCAGTTTAAGATGAGGAGAAGAAGGTGAATTAAAATCTCAGGTCATTCTTCAGAGGCAGAGAAATCTTCCTTAGATCAGCTGTATTGTTTTGTGTTGAGGAAGTACGTCTGGTACAGAATGGACATGAAACTGGTGATGTAACTTGCAGCTGACTCAAACAGCAGCTGCACTTGCCTTCCGTCAGATTTCAATGACACATTTAAAGGAAATCTGTTCATGAGATAGAGCAGGTGCATGTCCTGCAAGCTGGAACAGTGTAGGTACTGCAGGAGCTGAAGGTGTGTAATGTCTGTTAAGGGCTGAGGCGCTTGCTGGATGCATTCAGCTGTTGACAGACTGCTCTACTGCTGCTGGCTGCTGCTGTCTGGGCAGTGCTGAGTCTCTGGATCACTGCAAAGTTCCTACATGGCAAGTCTAGATCTGTGTGTTGTGGGGTGGAAGTACTGCTCCCAAAGGCCTTCAGTTACCTGCTTCGGGGACAAGAAAGCAGTTTCAGAGTAATCGTTTGGTTATAAACTGCTGTCTTCTCTAACTTACTGTCAGCTTCTGGTGAAATGGAAGTCTGCTCTGTGATAGATCTCTGTGCCATCTCAAATTAACAGAGGAGTTTTAAGTTGAAGCTGGTAGATGTACTCAGTAATTGGCTCATGCTGATGCTTACTTAACAGTATCAGAGAAACCCTGTGCTGAGCTCTGGTTCTTGGTGAACTCTTTCAGTTAGGAGTGAGATTGAAGGTGCAGAATTGGACAGACTGCCAAAGTATCGAGTATTTTCTGCTCACTTTCTTGAAACCTACCTTACCTAAATATTTGGATTATTTCTACTTTATTTTCAGAATCCCAAAAATGAGAAATCTCTGCTCTGTCAGAGACTCCCCTCTCAGGTCTTCTGTCACTGAAGATAAAACTACCAAGGGCTGCAATTTCTGTTGTCTGCCTTGGAGTCCTCAGTCCCTCTCCTTCCTGCTCCTCACTTTTTGACCTTTTATTAAGTTGCCCAGGCTAGGAAAATCCACTGCTTCTAGGTGGACCACCGTGCAAATTCTGGCATCCTGATATATCTCATGTATTTCCTGTGTTCTTATCTTTTCCTTTGGGATATTAGGATTTATAAATAAGAAGTGATGTCATGTTAGCACCTAGCCATTCCTGTACTGCTCTAAAGTGATGCATAATAAGCAGTCTTGTGGCAGATGAAAAGCATGGCACCGTAGGTGCTGATGTATCACAGCTGTGGTATGCCTAATTTGCGCCTGTTTTGGAAACGAGGTTGCATTCTTTGAAATTTTTCATTTTTTAACCTGTCTTGGACTTCAAACTGGCTCATTTTCCTAATCTCAGTGCCAGTATCTGGTGTGATGAATCACACATGAAAGGCTTGTTCTAACAAGACACGTAATACTCTTCAGTAGGAAAATGGTTGACAGCTTGATGGCTGTTGAAAAAGTAGGGAAATTGGGGTGCTGTGAGGCGCTGGCTGGTGCTTGAAAACAAACCTGCTTTGCAGAGCCTTTTCAAAGGCTTTTGAGTCAAGGAGAAATGGGTACAATTCAGTAACTGCACTGACGCTACACTTTGTGGTGCCCACGTGCAGAATATTTTAGCTATTTGTGTGTAACTGCAGTCTTACCCAAAAGCCACGCAAGCTGAGAACAGTTAATTGGAACTTAACAGAGTGAAACCAAAGATCTTGGTTAACCTGTTTTTAAGGTATTGATGTGTATATGTCTTTCCAAGCAGATCTGCTGCTGTGTACTTGAAAAGCAGCATGTGTTGATTTTTGTGTCTAGGCGTGAGAGCTTATAGCTGTGAGATGATTCAGCATTTTTCAAGGTTGCAAAGGAAGGAGATTCAAGCAATCTTGTGTGCTGATACTTGGGATTTGCTTGTGTGCTCTTGAACAGCATGACTAGTCACAGATTCTGCTTAGAAACTGCTTTGTGAAAGCTCTCTTCATTCCCGAGCTGGGAACTGGGAGGGATTTAAGCTTTCTGATTCCACAGTAGGGAGAAAAATGGAGGCTGGTAAAGTATTGAGTTTATGCTCATGTTAACCAGTGCTTGTGACTTTTGTGTTAGAAGTCATTCTCAGTGATGAAAAATGTGAGAATGAATGGCTTTTACAGGCACCTGGCCTATTTCTAGAGTTTATTGCTGTTGTAGGCTTCAAGATAAAAGAAAAATTACAAAGTTGGTGTTTGAAACCAGTAATGCAGTAGTGTAAAGAGGTGTCAAAGAACAGCATCTTTAACTCTTAAGGGTTGGAAAATTATTTTAGTAAGAGTTAACTTGCATTCAGGTCTGTTTTTTGGCAGCAGTTCTGTTGAAAGATGTGGCTACCTAAGAATATGATACAGTTAGTTCAGAGGTGAGGCTTTACACTGTAAAAAGGGTTTCAGAACTACTACAGACACTGGCACTTTGGGGTTTTTTGGTCCTGTTTTCTTTAAGTGAACACTGCAGACAGTGAAGGTTTTCTGGAGTGTCTGCAAAAGGTTATTATTGTGCAGACAGTTGTAGAATTTAATTTTCCAGTTGAAATCTGTATTTCAGCTAAGGTATGTGAGGATGTCTCAGTTGTTGCTGATGTTGGTTCCAGATTCAGTGATGTTTAAGCTCTTTCCAGGAAGGTAGGACTGATTGCAGAGTCCAGCTTCTGAAGAAAGAAAGGTGAACTAAATTAAATTTATGACCAGTTTAGTTTGTGTTTTTAACTGTTCAACCTTCATACCCTCCTTGCTGAAGAAGATGAAGCACCAAGTACAGAATTAAAGATTTGATTCTGAGAAACCATATGTAGCACAGCAAATGTGACTTTAACCTTACAAACTTGTTATTAGTTAAAGGGAAGAAACAGCCATTATTAATTTTACTGTTTTAATGTCATGTTGCCTGCACATTTGGGGATTAAAGGCCACACACTGTTGAGGCTGGTTTCTCTTTATTTCGGAATGTTTTACCCTCCAGGGGTGTGAAAGTTACCTGGGGTGAGGTTAGCAGAGGGGTGGCAGGGGCCAGCTACACAGCAAAGCACTTGGCTCCCTCTCCTCTTGCACATCAGAGACATTTGGTGCTGCTGCCTTTCATTTGTCAAGTGTGTTTTTGAGATAAATGGGGCGAGGTTCAGGATGGGGGGTGTCCAGCATTCCCCTCTGCTGAAATGTCTTGCTTTCCTCTGCTGCTAGAAAGCTGCTTGTATATGCTACTGAACAGGTCCCTGAGCTTGGGCTCCAGGGAAGAACAGGGGAATTTTTTACCTGTGTCTTGGAACTTTTGCAAGTGCTCCACTGTGATCCTAAAAATTTGAGCTCTTGAGGTTTTTGTCCTTGTTTCCCAAGTTGTGTGTTCAGGCAGCATCTGATAAGCTCCTCCTCCTCCCTCTCCTGAACTGTCTGGCAGCATTTAGAACCAGACTCTCACTTAGACACAGCAGGATGTGTTGCTGTGACTCTGCAATTACTGTAATTGGAAAACACACGACTCCTACCCTCTCTGAACATATTTAAAACAAGCCTGACATCTCTTACATACATTCCTGGGGAAACGGCTGCGTAAGTTACTGGTTCTTCTAACATGACTTCCCCTCTCCAGTGCAGCTCTGGTTTATGGAAATGATTTCATCCTCACAGCTCCAGGCTGAAATGCCAGTGCAACTAAGTAGGAGCATCTGGAGTCTACTGATGGCTAAACAAGGGCAGCACTTCAATTCCTCAGTAGGCAAGTGAAGCCTGTAATCCTTTCTCAGTCTACTGAGGATGTCTGGAAGTTGTGGAGGTAGTCTTTTACAATAAAGTAATTACCACCCAACTTTGCAGCTGTCTGGGAGGGAGGAAGTCTGAACACCTCCCTTAACTGCAGCCCTTCCTAGGTGGTCGGGCTGCCCTGAAGTTCCTGCCCATACAGAGTGCTGCAATGCGCCTGTCACAGCCCCCGGCAGGGTTTATTGAAGCACAGCAGACACACTGCTCTGGAGGGCAATGCAGCTTTTCCCTTTTGGTTCCTAAAGGCTTTTCCCGTGGTTGAGAAACAGGACGGAGTCAAGGAAAAAGGCTGGTCTGAGAAGGCTTTTTGAAAATTGATCATCAGATGAGCATTGCTTTTACATGCTCAGCCTCCACTGCCTTTCACACAGCTATTCCCTGTGCCTGCATGCAACACAAACCCTCGGCAGAGGGAGGTTACAACATCTGCTTTACGTGGGGATTTTCCTATCTTCCACCTGAGTGCACAAGTACTATGTACTCAGTCTATGCTGACACAAATTTCCCTAACAGCAAAAGTCAGCTAATACCCATCACCTTCACTAGAAAAAGGAAATTATTTAAGCAGTTAACTTTTGCTCTTACCAAAGAGCAAAACTTCATGTATTCGTAATTATTCTCTCCCCTTCTCTTCCTCAAGGAGTTTTTAGGGAGTTAGGACCAGTTTGGAAGAACACACAGCAGAGCCTGAACACAAAATTTGTTGTCTTCTTTAGCATACTTGTTTTATTTGTTTTTAAATCTAGTTCAGGGAGCTAGAAGGCATTTTATAATAATGACTCAAATCCTATCAGCTTATAAGGATGTTAATACTGCTTCATCACTTCTGTGGCCTACACAGCCAGTGCTGCCCGTTTGGCTTGCTAGCCTGAGTTGTATCAGGGGTCTGTTAAATATCACACATCAAAGAAGCCTGGAACTGGCACAACAATACAGTATTTGGAACATGAGCATTAACAGACCAGAACATTACACAGGGAAGATGAGCATTAAAAAACAACATCTCTATTCAAGCCTGTCCAGGCACTCAGAATGTATCTCTCAACATTCAGGCACCGCTGACTTTGACTCAGTATGCAAAGTTAGCGAGGAGTGGTGTAGTGGGAACACAGCCCTCGCTCTGCTGGGAAGGTTTACTGGCACCTTGGTGGCACATTAACAGCCTCCCCATGTCAGCCTTGCCACGTGGTCAGTCTTCTGCTTGCTGGGCTTTATGAAGCCCAGGAGCTCCAGTTCAGAAACAGCTCGAATAAAGCGAGCGCTGGACATGGGGTGAAGGAAACCAAGTACACTTTTTATGACACAGTGACAGAGACACTGTTCTCTTCTAGGAGGGCAAGACTTCTAAGTCAGGGTAAGCACAGATTACACAACGTGTTGCACAATAAAATTGCTGGAAATAAGGGCAGAGCACGAGTTGCCTACAGAAGCACAAATTTTCAATCTGATCAGTACTTCTGCCACATGCATACAACGTGACAGCAAAGGAAGAGTTCTTTTTCCCACTGCTGAGAGAAGCTTAAAGCCTACAAACATACCAATTATGCGGCGTCTCACAAGAATTTATACTTTTATGTCCCTTGACAAAAAAATTGATAGATAATTATGGAGATTTCTTCTGAGGTTTCACAGCACCACCTTCTCCTTACTTTTTATTTGCTCTGCCTTTCTTGCTGCCTGCCTGACATACAGGTTTATATTCCTGAGTTACAGAATTTAATTTATTGTGAGTGACAATTAACAGTGGAGCTTGTAAAAAAGGAAAGCCGGGAAAGCCAGGTATAGTATTAGAGCATATAATCATCCTTCTTTTAGTTAAGTCTTTTTTGGTACAACTATTCATTTCTTCTCTGTAGCAGCACTACTGCTGTAGCCATGAGTTTTGGTTCTAATGCTCATCTATTAAATATTTTTTAGACCTCAGTTCAGGATCAGGACAAAGTAAGGAGCAGAACGGGTGTCCTGTGGAAATGAAGTTCTCAGCTCTAAGGTACTAGAACATAATGAACTACTGCTTCTGTTTCTCCATCTGCTCTCTAGGTCACAGCCCTCTTTCCATCTGTTCCCCAGTAATGCTCTACCCCTATCTAGCAGCCATACCAACTCTGATGATTATATCAGTTTCAACTTGTTTTATGAACTTTTGGTTCTGTTTCAGACCCAAACAACTCCTATAGACAAAAGCTGCTCTCTTACCACACCACTCCCAGCCCAACTATTTCAACTGATCTATTTCTTAGACACTTTCAGTACATTAAGACTGTTTAAGTTTTCTGAAATTAGTTAATTAGGGCACATGAAACTGTATTTTAAAACCCCTGGTTCATAAATCCTGTAAGCTTTTCAATGGCAAGCTTGAGAGAAATGAGAAAGGATACTGGATAGTATCATCCACCTGGTCTGAGGAAGCTGCATCTGCATTTGGTTCCTCAGCTGCCATCACCACAGTTGAGAAAGCCTAGAAAGGGAAAAACAGCACAGATTTATTCCAGTTCATAGACAGACAGATACAAAATAGTGAGCTCTGAGCTGAAAGCTATCATTCAGGGGCAGTAAGATCTTGCAAGGAGAACTCTGTGAGCGTGTCAGTTCAGCAGCAATTGAAGAGCAAGCAAGGTACATATTACCATGGCAATACAAAATGCAAGACATCACTCTGTGAACTCACGTGCCTGCATTTTAAATCTCAAACAGTTCCGGGTCCTGACCCATTCTCAGAGAAACTACAGAACTGAAAAAATATTCTCAAAGTGAGACTGCTTAAATATTCTGGGGAAGTGATAGAGGTAAGTTGGCTGTGAAGAAATCTTTAAAACTGAGGGACAGCAAGAGTCTGGATAGGAATATACAATACACAAGCAAGACAGCAGCAAACAGAACACACTTGGAACAAGTAAAAAGAGTATCCGCTAAACTGCAGGTAGTTGAACTACAGAGTTTCTTGCAGAGGATGCTGTGTTTACTAAAATGTACTGGTAATGACATCCAGGTAGGTTTACAAAATACAGAAGAAGCACTCAAGTTCAGGAAACTTTAGAACCGAAGTGTGATTGTTAGCCACGGAGACTTTATCATATTAATGTATGTTCTCTTCCTATACTACCTCTTCTCTTGGCTACAGTATGAGACAGGTTATCAAGCTAGAATGACCCGTGCTTTTCCCTGGCACAAGCATTCTCTCCAAGAGCCCCACTTGCCTGTTTCTGTAAAAGTGTCACAGAATACTTAAAAACAAAAAAGAAATGCCATTTTTTTAAGCACAAAATCTGATCTGTGCAGAGCATAAAACAGAAGCGAAACAGTGTCACCACACAATAACAGAGCTGGAAATAAATGATTCACAATAGAGCATGACTTATTTGAGTTACTGTGGGTACTGTGGACCATGGTATGCAATGATTTAAGCTGTCAAAAGGGGCACTAAAGAAAAGCAGACATGCAGCAGAAAGATAAATCAGAATACTGAAAGCAGGTAAAGGTACTGTTTGCATCATCACATACCTCTAACCAATCAACGAGATTAATCAATCTGCCACACTCCAAATGAAGCTTATACACTATGCATATGTCAGGGGCTTTATTAGAAATGCCTCCTCCATCACATTTCAAAGCTTGATTCTGATGAAAAAAAATTGAAGGCAGTAATGGTCAGTGTTTAATCTTGAGCAATTTTAAGGGCTAGATAAAGCATTATTTCAGGTAATTCAGATAATAGGTATTTTAAGCAAATGTTTACTGTTTGTGTGTTTAATGGCAAGTTGATGGTACAAAGAAAAAAACCAACAAACAGGAAAATAAGAAAGCATACCATCAAAAAAACCCCAACAAAACCCCACACACCTACTTCACTCCTGGTGTTCCTTCAGTAACTTCATACACTTACGCAGTATCTACTGGAATGAGTGATTATCTGATTATGCTTTTATGCACTTTTTTGCTAGTTCTATTTACATATGAGAGAAATAGTCAGTTTTATGGACTCAAGAGAAGATACAAGTCATGATTTGCCATGTAGAAAATAGGAAAGTATCCTTTTCCCCCTGCTCCCTTGAAAGGAAGACTTAGTACAGATCTGTTGTATGTCCTGAAAATCATAATTGCTTCTCTCATCTCAAGAGTTTTATCTTTGAAATGTAACAATCATTTATCTCTGGCAAACTCAGCATCTATAAAGGCAAAAATCTAATTTCTCACAAAGTATTCTACACTGCAGGAAATTCATAGAATTGTTAAGGTTGGAAAAGCCCTTTAAGATCATCTGAGTCCAATGATTAACCCAGCACTGCCAAGGCCACCATTAAACTATTTTCTTTACTGCCACATCTACATGTCTTTTAAAATCTCACCAGAGATGGTGAGTCCACAACTTCCCTGGGCAGCCTGTTCCAATGCTGCTTCCTTCCAAGAAGAAATTTTTCCAAATATGCAACCTAAACCTCCCTTGGTGGAACTTGAGGCCATTTCCTCTTGTCCTGTCATGGATTCCCTGGGAGAAGAAGCCAACCCCCAGCTGGCTACAATCTCCTTTCAGGCAGTTGTAGAGAGTGATAAGGTCCCTCCTGAGCCTCCTTTTCTCCAGGCTAAACACCCCCAGCTCCCTCAGCTGCTCCTTACAGGACGCTTCACCAGCTGCGTTGCCCTTCTCTGGACACCCTCCAGCACCTCAATGTTCTTTTTAAAGTGAGGGGCCCAGAACTAAACACAGCACTCGCGGTGTGGCCTCACCAGTGCTGAGTACAGGGGGACAATCCCTGCCCTGGTCCTGCTGGCCACACTACTGCTGATACAGGCCAGGTGCCACTGACCTTCCTGACCACCTGGGCACATGCTGGCTCATGTTCAGCCGCTCTCAACCAGCATCCCCAGGTCCTTTTCTGCTGGGCAGATTTCCAGCCCCTTGGATTCAGGTCATCAGCACTGAACCATTTACTTGGGAAGTTAAAAAGCCACTCGAGCCAGAGGCAAAACCCCCTGTACAGCTGGAGAAATTGACGGCATTTCATTTCAGTTTCATGCACTCTAAGAAGTCAGCTGTCTTAACATGAAAACAACCACTGATCATTCCTTTCAGCTCATGTAAGTTTTTTTCTGAAATGCTTTCATATGCTAGTAAAATATACAATCTACTTTTGGGAAGTTATTAAGCTGTAGCAATGACAGACACCTTCAAAAGAAAAATGTTTTTCAAGATAGGAAAGAAGGCTAGGCAAAGAATGTAACTTTGCTCAAGAATCTCTAGTGTACCCATAGATCTCAATCCCTGCAATTTTTGAGACTCTGCTCCAGTTTGGACTCTGGTACTTACGAGATATTTCACAATTTCCAGTACACCTAGCAATTTTCAAGTTTATTTACTCTCTACAAGGAACATAAAAAGCTGTAGACCTTAGGTTAATATCTCTCAGTTCATTACAAGATGGTTTCCAGAAAAATTCAGAGCAATATGGCTAACTCAAAATATTACAATGCAGACATTAGTTTATCAGACTGTAACTCAGGAGTGTACCATAATAGTGTCAAATACTCCTGTGTTAGTACCTGGCACACATGAGGTTACACTTCTGGCTGATCTAGATCTAGTGGCTCACCACTGCCCAGAAGGACAACACTACGCCCTTCTCTTTTCCCCTCTCTTACTGCACCCAGCTCTGTGGTTTCCTACTACTCACCCAGGTGCCACCCTGGCAATGCTGGACACTTTGCACTGATTTTCTAATTTTAAGGTCAAGACAGTTATCACAACCAAGACAGGATGCAACTTCCAGAGCAACTGCACACTCCTGGAACAGGTTCATCTGTAGAAATTAGTATCTAGCTGGGTCACACACAAGTGCTGAGAGTGATCCAGGAAGATACTCCTGATGGGCACTGCGGGGTCTGTGCCAGCACCTGAGAGAACCCAGCCTCCCTTGTGATCACTGGGCCAAGCCTCTGCAGTGCAGCCGGAGGGAGCCGCAGCTACCAGCGGGGCAACCTCCCCTTCCTGAGGCTGCAGCACACGTGTGGTCCCAAGAGAAATAACCAGGCTGACAAGCAGGAAGCTGCCCTAGAACGAGCAGCCAGTTGTGAAACCATCTGCACAGCACAGAGGTGCTGCTCCCAAAAGAACAGAACAGGAGTGGGAGCAACCCAGAACACTGCTGATGAGGAAATGCTCTTGCCTGACCCTGCTCCAAGGCTAGACAGAGGATACACTCATACCTTGCTCTGAAATCAATGCTGTGATCCCAAGGACCAAATCCTCTTTCCCTAATATGGGAGCTGGTATCCCAAGTTTCAGCTTGTTCAGTTTTCAAGGGATCAGTGAAAACAGAATGATACTGGGTTTGGTGCAGTTTTTTTGGGTTCTCCTCTCCCCCACCTCCATAAATATAACCCTTGGTTCATGTTTTGCTAAATAAGTAACTGGACTGGACTCCTGTAAAGCAATGCATCACATATTATGGTACTCGACTGAAGCTCTTTTCTGTACTGGCCCTCTGGAAGGAACAGTTCTGGAGAACTTTGCTCTGGTCACGGCGCAGAAAAATACAAACCACACAAAAGTTATAGACAGAAAAAATACTTGACTCACATGGATTAAAATGCTAAGCAAGGTACTCAGCCAATACTGCTCCTGTTAGAAACTATGCCAAAAATTCACAGTCTTCTCAGAAAACATTGGAAATACGTTAAAGCATGTCCAAGTACAAAGTACAGGATGACAGAGAGCTTTAAATCTGGTCAACTCATCACAGAGAAAAGAATACTTATTAAACACATCGGTAGTTAGATCTTCCTAGCTGTCCTAGTCTATATTTTTACGCGTCTTCTAAAAATATAAATTACTGAGGTTCATATTAGGTTTCTTTAATGGTAACTTGCTAACTACTGTTTTCACAAATAAGCTCTGTAAGTGGTTTCAGTAATAACTCCTGCACACAGCAAAACTGATAACCCTCATTCAAATCAAGGACAGTGCCAACAAACCCAATACAAATCAGGTTGTAGATTTCAGAGGCTGATCTTTATCAAGTATGGTTCCTGGTAAGTGTTGGCTTTGACTCAAGTAGCACATTACTCAGATACAGCTACAACCAATACTTCCTTCAAAATTATGATCAGTTTTTAAAGAAAAATGTTAGGGCATAAGAACAACTTCAAGTACCACCTATAATAAAGGACAAAAAGAAATGTATGTTCACTCCTTTTCCAAATCCTAGTCTATTTTTTCTTTTGGTCATCCTGTCAGTTTGACTTACGAAAGAAGTGGAATATAGTCTGCTTTTCTCTTCTAGAAAAGGGAAGGGTTAGGCTGATAGAATCAAGGACAATCCTTTTCTTGGACTCAGAAAACATAGGATATCAATACATAACAAGTATGAAAATAAAATTACCAAGAAAAACAAAGGACTCAGTTAAATATGCTGTATTTAAGCTATTTTAATGTTATGATTCCACCTGAACAGTCTTTACCTTGCAGCTAATCTACATAGTGAGGACTGAGCACCAGCCCCATAAAGAAAGTTTCTGGAAAGAGTAACAGACACTGTATTTTTCCCATGGACAGTCATCCCAATTGTAATGGAGGACAAAATTACTTTCCTGATACATTTACAGAAGAAAGAAAATATCATGGCTAGAATACGCTCTGGAAAATGGATTCCTCCTACAGAATTCTTTCCAGAATTACCTTCTTTATTTCAGCCAGACAGATTCCCCAGCTCTTTGAACAAAGTCCCCAGTTGCTTATCAGCATTTGCTAGCTCTCTGCAAAACAGCTGAATACGTGCCAAGCTTCATGAAACAGCAAAACTCAGCCTTGCACACCATCCTCACACAGCCTTCCAGAACCACCCTGGCACCACAAACAGCCCACTTGTTTCTTACCTTCAGGTACCAGTGTGGGTTATTTAAAGCTGTGTGCAGCGCCGTCCTGGGGGCAGCATTCAGGTGCCCTCGGAGAACGGTGGCTGCGTTGAAATACATGATCTCATGCAGGGTCCTGTGGTCTGCAGGAACAAGGTATTTTCTGGAAAAGCAGGAGGTATGGGGGGAGTGGTGGAGACACAAGCTTCAGCTTAAGGGAAACAACAGAAGTCTGCTGCAGTCAGACTACAAAAATGCATGTTTCCCAATCAGTACTGAAAAATCTCTGCAAAACAAGATGAACAGCACTGAAATAAACTTTTAAGCAGAGAAGTCTGTTATTATCAACTCTACATCTAATGGACTTAGCATAGAACTCTAGCTGGGACATTGACAAATTAAAAATAAGGGCAGCAGCTACAGTGCTAACCCAGTCAAGTGCTCCACAGATCTTGCTTATCTATCTCAAGGACTCATCATGAGTCTCTGCTCATCTTTGTCTTCCTATCTGAAGCTTTTTGCTTGGCACAGTCATACTTCTGTTGGCTTCTCTGCCTCCCCCCCACCCTCTATAATTAACAAGTGCCTTCATCTCTGCCCCCACCACAACAAGCCTTTCACATTTTCCACTACAGAGCTGCCTCCAAAACTGTATCTGCTATGGGTTGCTCACCAAAACAGTTCCCAAAATGGACAGGATATCACACTTGACATCTGTACAGTTTCATAAGTAGAACAGATCAGCAAAGATTAGGGTAAAGACTTTTGACTTTATTTTGCCACTTACACCCACTCCTCCCTCAACACTGTCTCAGTAGCCAAAGTAGGTTGGTCAATTCGTATCCTAATTATTTCAACTGATCTATTGAAAAAGAGGTGCGGGTTTTTTTTGGTTTTTTTAGTTATTATTTTTAGAATCCTCAAAGAAAGAATAGGAAGGGAAAGAAAAAGTGTGCCACAGGGACTGAGACACAATTTCGAGAAGATTAACATGTTAGTAAAATTTCATTTGCAACTTGTGGTGCAAACTAATGCAGGAATATAAAACAGGAAGGCTCACCTTACAAGACTGTCTATATAGTCAACAACTTCAAAACGAAGCATTTCAAACTTTGTCAGTTTCTTAGACCTTCTTGATTCCTTCAACTCCAACAAAGTCTTTAAAAAAAAGTGGTGCATAAGACTACATGGGAGGCAGTTATTCTCTGGAGAACACAATCTACATGTTTAGCATGTATAATTAATTTTTGCTGGCATGTTCTCACTGATGATGTTTGAAATGTAATCACGCAGTTATTTTTATTTAGGCCAATGTATTCAGTTCTCAAACCCGTAGGAGTTTGAGAATTTCAAAGAAATATGTTTAGGCGAAATGTCTAAATTACAAGTTAAATAAAAAGAAAACCCATCTAATTTGCATTTTAAAATCCTGGTTTATGATAGATATTTTCTGTAATTTTCTATGTGTCAGGAAGGCCTGAAATACATAGTTGGTACTTATTCATTCATTTTTAAGATGAGACACTCACACACAACCCTTTACTTAGAGCTCCAGCAAGCTGGGAAGAACTAACCATGAACATTTTAAAACATTAATTTAAGGAACCAGTCAGTAAAGCCTAGGCAGGCCTAACCTTCTGAAGGTGATAAAGGTCTGTCTTCTTCTGGAGCTCCTTTTGTGACGATACGGACACATCTCGTTCTTGGGAAGCTTCTGCTACTAGAACAAAACTAATGTTTGATATGTGGGGTAAATTTTTCCTACATAAACCTCCTAACCCAAGCAATCTTAGAAGTACTCAGTAGTTACTTGTTCACATAGACCCAACCACAGGCAGTTTTTGGGTCTTGCATTTTGTAAAAGACTGTTAAAAAAGGAGTCTGCAGTGCAACTTAGCCAACAGCGATTAAATAACAGAATCAATTCAGCCCTGAGCAAAGGCCCAGCACAAGCCCTGCACATCGCTTTAATTCTGTTTAGGCCTTCCTAAGTCTCCTAAGTCATACTCTCAACATTTATAAACTGGACAGATTAGTGCTAAGTACTACTGATGCTTTTGGTGTCTCCAAAAACCCACATGCTGCATTTTTTTTCCCTTCTCATGTGCAGAAAAATACTGAGTAAGAAACGAGTTCCCCCTACATAACCCAGAAAATGCAACCAGAGCAGCAAACAGAAACATGCTGAGGTATTTCATTGCGCCGTTTTGTCATCACCTTAATTTAGAACAAAATTTCATCTTCATGGACATGTAGTTTGTTGATCAATTGCACCAATTACTAGTAATTTTTAGGTAAAAACAAAGAAGCAGAATCCCAAAGCAGAATCAATGCTAGGACGAGTGATAATCAAAACAAAAGGTATCTAGATTTCTTGTCTTACTTAAGAGGATGGCAGATGGAGATTTCACCCACACATCACAGGTAAAGCTCTATCAGCAGTGACAATCATGATATTTAAAAGCTTTTTGGTGACCTGCAGAGAACAATTTGGTATCTTCCAGGGTCCTGTGGACATTTGTGAGAGTACTGAAGACTTCAAATCAGAGAACTTCCTCTCCACTAGTACACCAATATGTTTTTTTTTATTTTACAAATCCTTCAGCTCAAAATAGACTGAATGTGAAGACATTTTGTTTGTTCAAGCTTCATTTTATGTTTTTCAGTTCATTAGGCAGTCAGGACAATGGACTTTGTTGTTTGTTATAAAAAAATAGTATTTTGGACTATCCTTTCACTCTAGGGGCTCTGTCGGCAATTTGAGTACATCAAATTCTTGGCAGACTTCTGAAAACTCCCACTGAAGATCAATACCATCACAAAAATATAAAGTAAGTTCTCTAACCCAGCAATCTATTAATGTACAGTGTATCTTAACTTCCCCTTCTCACTTTTCCTTTGGAGCTTAAATCCACTTTGAAAACAAAGATCTTTCATGCATACAGCAGACCTTCTCCACTTTAAAACCATCTTCAAGTCCTAAGTGAAAATAAATACTGTCTTTGCTTTATAGTTCTGCAAGTTCTGAATCCCCAGAGCTGTTCTTTATTTATTTCCTCAAGGTAAAAATCCAACTACTTAAAAGCCTTTGGCTTCAATTCTTTTTTCCAAACTAGACAAACCTTTAGTTTTCCATCATAGTTCAGATTCCTCAGTGCTGGTACCATCAGTGACACACACAGCTTTTTCAGAGTGATGACCTACTTTCTCTACCATAGCTCTGCTCTTACTACAACTATTAAAAAATACATGCTACAGACAAGAGCTGATTCTTTTAGACAACCCTCCATTAACCCTACAGTGTTACATGACTACTTTAATTAATATTGACTGCATTTGGGGGTTGTTGCCTACTTGTCCAAATGCTGGGTAGCAACCACACTGGTCATGAGCTTAATTAATATGCATAAAACAGACCCGATGATAACCAATTAATCTTCAAAAGCCAATCTTTGGGCAGTGCTTCTCCATAATTCAGGGAAAGCAAGGAAATTCCTATTCCAAGAATGCTGGAATACATCATACTCCTATTTCAGAAAGAATGCAGCAGTTGCAGTTAACCTGCCTCTGACAGACACAATGCTGCTACTCGTTTGCCTTGCTAAGCTGTGAAATATGTCCTCTACCATGAACAATCAAGTCTATGGGCTTGATGAGTTACAGCCTGACAGCAGAGCCCTGACAACCTGCACTTGGGGTCCTAGCTCTGACCGTGCAGGGGAAAGAAACTTACACACATTTGGGCTAAATACCATGTCATAAGGAAGTCTGCTGCTTTTTATCTTTCAAAATAGTTCGTTTTTAACGACTGCAACATCTGCTAAAATGCTCAAAATACATTTATGAGAGATTTAGGGGATAATGTTTGCTGATCTGTCCAATTTCTTATCTTACATCACTCTTCTGTATTATAAAAAACACAAACCACACATCAGTAAAGAATACAAACATTTCCTAATTTTGTCCATGTATTTAAAAAAAAATCCTGCAAATATGATGGTTTAATATGATGACAGGCTATCTCAGGGAAAATGGAACTCATTGGTCAGATTACAAAACAGCTTTTATATAATTTCCAATGGAATACATGATGGTTCACACCCACCTTCTAGATTCTGAAACTGGGTCAAGAACTCCTTCAACTTTTCTACTGTCTTATCAAACTCCTTTCCAGAAGATGACATCAAAATTTCCACACACTGTTGGAGCATGGTTACCAAATCAGTCTTATTCAACATCCTAAAAGATAAATTGTTGGCTGAAGTTGAAACACAGAATGATGAAACAAGTGTTCTTAGCTGAAAAAAGTTTAAAAAAATTGAAAAATTAATTTTAATAGAAAAAATCTCCACAATTTCAAGCATTCAATCTTGAAGCAAAGTCAATTTTTTTCCTGCTGTCACTAACAGAAAGAAACAAACCAATTAGGCTTGGCGATGATGTCCTTCACATTTTCCTGCAAAACAGTAGTTTTTCTGATTATCTAAAAACACTTGCTGGACGCAGGAGTTGCAATTTTTGAAACTGTGAGTCAGACACCAAAACAAAACAAAAAAACCCCAACACCCAAAACCCAATCATGGTAGGGTTGAGAACTCATTCCCAAGAACGGTAAATAAAATGGTAAAAAAACCCCCACTATGTAAACACATCCACAGAATTACTCTATGTGACTCAAAATTACTCTCAAAAGAAATCTGTATGCTGTTTTCTGTATTTAATTGCTGTACATCTAACCATCACTAGAATCCCAAAACCATCCAAGTTGGAAGGGATCTCTCGAAATCATCTAGCCAGCCTCCAGCTCGGCATTTACTTACTATTTTGTCATTAGGGCTTTTCCCAAATGTCACCAAGCACTGCCCAGTCTCAAAACCTTACTTTAAAAGATATCAAAGCAGTGATGGTGGTCAGTGTCTCAGGCAGTGGGTTTCCATATCAGCTACCTAAAAACTGACAAAGATTTTAAGGAAGAATTCAGAAGAGGCTGGGGAAGCTTTGTGGATGTCTGGAGGGATAATTGCAATTTGAGCTCTAGTTTCTAACTGGCAATTGATACTAAATGCTTATAAAGGTTAAAATTTAGAACTTCAGTTTATCTGCTTCAGGGTTACAGATTTTTTGCAAGTCAAGTACTGCCTTCAGATACACTTGTTTTATACAGAAAAGCATAAAGAGTTAACAACAGAAAGGATGCCCTTGACCACACAAAAGGCTAGAAAACATTTTGAAACTGTCTTGTATAATATAATGGGTAAATAAGATAGCTTGTTCTAGGCCAGACAAAACACTGCAGCTAAACACCCAAGATGGAGAGAAGATAACCAGATCTGGAGATCTGTGAATGGGAAAGAACAAATTTATTTCCATAGTATTATTCAAAAGGAAATTGCAAGTTCTAGAAAAAATTATTTACAACAATGGGATTACAGGGCCCAAAGAACAGGTAAGAAGACAGTTATCACAAATGAGAAATCAGTAAAGGATCCTTTTCAACCTTCTAGGTTTTAGATTACTGCAAAGTATGCCAGGTATCAGTGGGGTTAAGATTTTAATTTCGTGAGGAGTCAGGGTTAAAGCAGAAAGGAAGATCTCAAATTACCAAAAGGCAGTAAATAAATGTCTCTGATTATTCAGACAAAAGTTATGAAAGAGAAAAAAGGAAGCTAGAATGAAGTCCACAGAAACTGCTGAATGCTGAAGTGGGGAATCACCTGAAGAAGCGATACCAGATTGGTCAGCACCAAAATGACTGGTCACAAAAGGGAAGGACTGTGATAAGCAGCATGTGATGAAAAGCCATCCATACTTAGCAGACAAAAACCAGAGTACAACATCTAGACAGAAGACAATAGGGCAGACAGTCCCTGAAGTTTTGCCACACAAAATGTTGATGAGATGTCCCAGCCAGTTAACTCTACATAACCAATCAAGTGAGACACTCTCCAATCTTCTTGATCTCTCTCTTCTGATGGAATTAATGCAAAATGAACTAAAGCTCACACATTCTCTCTGTCATCCCATGGTATCTTTAGACTCTGGAAAACTCAGGTAGAGTAACTACTGTCTAGATTGCTCAAGTTAGATTACCTGAAGCACCATCTTTGAGAAGAGCACTTCTAGCAGAAGGGATAAAAGCCTGTCCAGGGAAAGGCTGAAGTAGAGAAACCGATCATGTAAGAAACGTGGTTCAGCAACTTAAAACCCTACATATTCAAACATAATTAATAAAAAGCAAGCGAGAGATTTCGTTAGAGAATGAGAAATAAGCTGACCTAAAGCTTCTCTATTTTTTTACTTTCTAAATACAAGGGGAAAAAAGATGGATTCCAGAAAAACGCTGAAAACGAATATGGGATGGGGAGGGGTGAACATAAGGACATATCAACAGGTGATGTGGCTCCTGGGAAGGCAGAGATATTAAGGAACAGTGAATAACTTCTAAACCTGAGCAAAAGGGGAAAAAAAAAAGATTGTGAGTAGAAGGGGAAAGACTACATTTTATCATTTTCTTCTAAAAGACAGCAGCAAGATTATATATAGAAAAAGCAGAGACAAGAGGAAGTATTTGTCAAAAGACAAACAGAAGTCAAAAGCTGAAAAAATGATAATCACAGCTAGAATTCAAAGTATTTGAAGAAACTGTGTTGGAGGAGTTTTGTTAGAAAATGACAAAATTTCTGGATTAAAAAAAAAAAAAAAAATCATAGAATCATCATCAGTGAAAGCAGCAACCATGATCACTGTATTTCTATCAGAGGCTCCCACAGTGGGAGCCAGGACCAGAAGAACA
Organism: Corvus moneduloides; assembly: GCF_009650955.1. NCBI lineage: Eukaryota > Metazoa > Chordata > Aves > Passeriformes > Corvidae > Corvus > Corvus moneduloides. The sequence continues at coordinate 38,548,457 of NC_045478.1, read as the reverse complement.
ACAGGAGGGAGATGAACAGATAAGAATAAAAGGGGAGCAAGCCAGAATCTGATGGCAGCATCAACTTTGAGATAGGAGTAGTGACAGATGAATTCAGAGAGGATGAAAGCAAATTTAACACAGGAGAAGAAAAAGGAGAGGGAAAATTGGCCAAGAGTTAGTAAGAGATTATAGACAGACAGTAGAGGAAAGCAGAACGACACATTGTGGGCAAGAGCTCAGAGGTGATTGAGTGCTGTCAAGATTCAGGAGAGTCAGAGAAGGAACACAAAGGAACGACTGCAGAAATGACAACTCAAGCATGTGATCCTTTCAAAGGGATGAGGGTGAAAGAACACAGAAAAGTGGCTGTGTGTAAGAACCACTCAGTATGGCAAAGGTACAGTGTGAGGAGTGTGTTTCCTTGTGTGTGTATCAGCCCAGAAAGTTACCCTCCACCCAGCACTGGTACGGCTTTTCTGTGCAGTTTTACTGTCAGACACATCAAACCTGACCAGCTCAGGGGGTCTGGAAGAGGCAGCTACAGTAACGGGGTCACACCAGTTCCCTGTGGGACAGAGCCAAGGGATTGTTTGAATGAGTGCAACTATCAGGAGACAGACACCTGCCATGTGTCTGTTTAAAGCACATTTAGAAGTCTGTAGCTGCAACACTGCAACTGAAAGGTTTTCTATCAAGAAAACTGGCTTTGACAATTTTGGCATTTTAAATACTGACAGACAACACAAGTACAGGCTCTCCCAAAGTCCTACGCTCACAGTATCACAAAAAATTAACTCAGTCCCTGTAAAAACTGTTAAGGCAATTAGGAAGAGAAGGAAACAGTAAAATAAGAAAGAAAGGCCTCAGCTACTATTCATTTGGAACAGATTCTAATTATCATTAACAGATTAAAATTTAAGCCAACTAAGACTAATAATTTGATTGATAATATCTACTGCAATTATACTCTAAAAGGCAAAACCCAACTCGTTCTCATTCACACAAAGTAATCTCAGTGGTTTCAGCATAATTACTCAGGGCATATGAGATATTAGAACCTGACTGAATTTCACAGAAATCAGTAGAAAACCAAACTGAAAACAGCAGCCAATTACACTTGCAAACAACCCTAAAACTAGCTGTGAACAAGCAATATCCTCAGCTTTAACTTCCAGAAGAAATGATGACTGATATTTTCCATGTGTACAGTGGTATTAAAACAAAATGGGGGGAAAAAAAATCACCTTGCTAGCTGAAGAGATGACTCATACTCCTCTGTCTCCCACACTCGGGTTTCCAAACACGCACAGTGCAACTCCCTGATCTGTTATGCAGAAGGTGAAGAAAGGATAAAGTGTTTTACAAAGTAATGTGGAAATCTTACAACAAGCTGTTCAAAGCAATATGCAATTCCTTTAGAGCTTGTTTTCCAAAGATGTAGAATGATTGCAAAAGAAATGAGAGCACTTAGTATCTTCCAGAACTAAGCTTCTGCTGGAGGCTGTTGCTCTGCACCAAGTTGCAAACAACATTCAGGTGAAGAGAACTGCAGTGAGCAGAAAGGAACTCCAATCAAATGCCCCAACTAAAACATCCTTTTATTCTCAAATACTGGGACAGTTCATGCTGCTTTTGTAGTCAGTGACAGATTCTAGCAACAGTGTGGAATACATTGAGAACTGAGAGACAAGTGCACATGCACAGAATATATAATTGCTCTTCTACTGGAAGAAATCACTTAGCATGAGAAGGTGGATTAAACTACATTAGAGCAACAGGACTATTAAGAGCAATTATCACTGTTCCTCCTACTATTGCTTTTTTCTGCACAGAAGGTTGCTAAAAACTCAGTCTCTTAATCTGAATTTGACTAGTGATCTAATAGATGGTAGGAGAGTGTACATTGTCTGCAATGCATACAGATAATCCCAGATGTGGGAAAGTCAATGTGTGGATTTTTTTGCTAATCTGTGCACCTGCCTCCTCCTGGAAACTCCTTCCTGTTGACTGACATGGTATCATCCCTGCCAGTAAAGAAACCACACGCTGCTGTCCTCCGCCCATAGCAAGAAAGCATCTGTCTCCATTTTAAGAAGCAGGGGGCAAAACAGCACTTTAGTAAATAAAGAGTAAATATTTATTTAGATGTCATACTTTGAGGCCAAAAAAACCCCCTAAAACCAAAACCACAAAAACAACAAAAAGCACATATAACAGTACATCACCTGCTTGCCCAAAGGATACTTCGGAAGAGAAGATGTGAAAACATGAAGACATCTCAGAATTGAAACATAATTTTCATGGTAAACATGTAAGTCCTCCAGCAACTTCTCTGTTTCTTCCTACAGTGATAGAACAATTTTTGAAGTAATTCTGACATCCATTTAAAACTCTCATACAGCACTTAAAATGACTCTGAAGTTTTGATATTGTAGTGTGTTATGATTTAAATCACCCATCTTAAATTGAGACCACTAAGCAAACAAGCTGTATTTTAACAGTTCACTGCATTCACATTGCATATTGTTACCTTTACTTTCTTCCTTCAGCTCAGTAGAGATTTGCTACTGATTAGCATTATTTTACCATTTTCAGCTATATTTAGGCCTTTAGATTTGAAATGTCATCTCACAAAAGTAAGAGTATACACTATCCCTTTATCAGGCAGTGAGAAGTTATGTAGCTACTTTTACTTGAAAACTTGCATTTTTATACTACAAATGCATTTAAAAATTTATTTCTTATATTGTGGGTGGCTGCTGTTTTTATTAGTTACGTGTACATAAAAAGACCAGTTCACAGAAAACAAGCAGATACTCAGTTGCTGCTCCTACATGTTTTTAATTTGACTTTTGTTTATTCATGGGTTGAAAACTACAGAAATTAAAAAATCACATTTAGGAAAAATAAATTATTGACTGCTTCTACTGAATTTTCTGGATGGCACCACATTATCACTGGCCTCCCATGGAAGCACATACTGACACTTCTGGAAAGCCACACTTGAAAATTCTGGTAACTGTACTAAAGTACTTTGGGCTCCTTACATTTAAGTTTGTGAATCAAAAGATCTTCCCTCCCCTGTCTTCAGACAAAAATAAAGAGGAAAAAACCACAGGATCCTCTACATTACCCTTTTGCTTAACTCTGAGCAAACTATTCCAAATGGAAAGAGGAAAATAAAATAAGCCACTGAAGTTTACCAGAGTTAAACTGAAACAAAGGGTATCAACAATAAAAGAAAAGCAAAACCTTGTCTGCAGGCAATATAAGGAAGTACAGATGTATGGAAAGAAAAGGTATCATACTGCAAAGACTGAAAGTAACAAAGACAGTGCTACAGAGAGCTTTCTGATGTTAAAAAAAGTTTTAAATTATTAAAAACATGAATGATATTTCTCCCCCTAGACTTTTTATATATTGAAATTTAAGAGTCACTGATATAACAACTGTTAAGGCAACTTCCAAAACCGTAGGGTAGACACTCACAAGTTCGTATTTTAATTCTAAGTAGGATCATTAAGAAAGAAATTATCCCCACCACAAAATAAGCTAAGAAAAGAAAGCAAGTTCACTCTAATGCTGCTATATCAATCTTATTTCCCCAAACCCCAAGCATTATTAACACATCTGTATTTCCCTCATCTTGGTCCTAGCTCAAGACAGATATAGCTAATATAAGTAAATAGCAATGTATTTTGCCAAATAATGAAGTGAAAAGGCATAATCCATTTTAGAAGAGTTTGAAAATGTTATTAGAAGACTATGCAATATTATTTCCAGAACAGAGATAAAAGACACAAATTGCCACATTTACATAGTTTCAAATTAAAGTTGCCATGAAACCTTTCAGACAGATTGGTTAAAAATTAGGATGTAAAATTACTTTTAAAACTGATTATTTTAAACATTATTTTAAGAACTCTTCCCATAGTTCTTAAAAGAAGTGGTAACAACATGGAATAAAAATGCATCTGATAAAGTGTACTGCAGGTTTAGGGGCTAAGATGGAAGACTCAAGTGACCTGGTGCTGAAACACAAACAGTAAGTTTATATGGAAGACTACTATAGTGACTCTGAAAGTGTTTCCAAAGTTGGGCGTGATACTGTAGATCAGCGTGACACCAGAATAAACAGCACCTCATTAATGCAGCAGTAGCACCTTTTCTTCCCAGGCAGAATACACTGCCAGCTTGGCAAGGCAGTAATGGTCCTACCTCTGTTGTAGAGATTAGAACAAGTGTCTTCAATTAAAATTTGTGAGAAGCATGATATGCAACTAAACACGAGAACTCCAGCTTCCTTCCCAAACTTACAGGGTGAAGCTTGTGAAATAAGGGGTGTATTATTAAACATGTAAAGTTGAAAACATATAAAGTTTAAGCGCATGAGTATTCAACTTCCAAAGCAGGTGTGGATAAAGGAAAAGGGAATAGTAGTAGCTTAAGCTATTTTTGCCAGTGAAGATAATGGATCATAAAATGATGTAAAATCATGTCTCATCTTGAAAACTGTAACTGCACTTGCAAAGTTGCCTGTTCCTAACCTCCCTCCAGCCATTACCATTGTTTTTCATACTTGAGAAAGCCTTACACACATTTGCCTGACAGGTTACAAATACTTGAAATGAAGAGTCAGGAGAAACCCTTTACCTTCAGCAATGTTTCTACTGGGAGTGGCTCAGATGGTGAAAATAACGAACAGATTTTTGTTGGTGAATTCCTAAAGGACTCACAAAAGTAGTAGTCTGGCTTCAATCAGTTGGCAAAACTTCAGATAAACATCTAACAAATTAGTTTTAATCCTGTATGAGGTCTAGTGTGAATGTGTGCCTTGGGACACAGACTCTGCCCTACTGAGTTCAAACAGAAAGTGAGGCTATGAAGGATTAAGAACTAAAGAAATAACCTCCAAGGTTACTTACACATTCTTCAAACACTTAACTGACCTTCCAAGAAAGGCAGTCTGAGTAAGCATGGAAAGACCTGGCCATAAATAAACCTTGTATCCTTCTTTTTAAGCAGTTATATTTCTAGATATAACTAAAAGTTGATGTAATAAAGTTGAGCAGCTTTGTATAAAGGCTGACCTGGCAACCCCAGAGATCTGGAATTTTGACCTGCCAATCCTAATTTGTCATTACTGGTCACAAAGCACAGTATGTTCTGTATGAAAGATGTTATACAGAACTATACATCTTGGTCTTGTATTTTATTATCCTCCACCAAGTGATATATCGGGCAAGTTATTTCAGTTCTCCAAGGATATTCTTAAAATTTTACCTTTAAGAAGCTGTCATTTGTCAGCAGTGCAACCTGTTTCCCTGACTCTTGCTTTTCCACATACCTTATGGCAAGGAAAAAAAAAACAACATAAAATTATAATGTAAAGGAAGATTCTAGGATTAGAAACATTTAAAATGTTTATGCTGCTGTAAGAAATATGTATCTTTCTTTGGAAAGATTCAAAAAGGACAGTCAAATCCAACAAGTTGAAAGGCCACTCCAAAACCCTAGAGATTATGCTTCAAATCAGTTTAACAAGTTCAAGTCATTTACGGTTATTTGTCAGAATAACTTGTTTCTGTATTAAGAACAAGAAGAAAAAAAAATCAATTCAAGTGATTACACATCACAGAAGCTGTACTCTCTAGACTAGAATATTAAGGCTTCCTGAAATTATTTAGAACTGTCCTCTGATCAATTTACCTTTGCTACAGAAACATGTGCACAAATGAGCTACAGTGTTCACAGAACTACATTTACAGATTCTTTTCATCTTTTTTAAAGCTGACTCAGTATATGATTGTCCAGAAAATGTATTTCCACCTTTACCTTCTGAAAGAGGGCAGTCTCCGAATGTTTTCACACTGACCATGTGATAAAGAATAAACTCTCTTCTTAACATCTACCAGTTGGCAACACAGTACACTTAGAGGCTGGGAATAGAAGTGTTCCACAATACAGAGCTGGAAAACAAACCAAGAACTAGGGATGTTAATAAAATTCCAGCTCCTTCCTTTTAATGCTTTCTTACCACTACACTGCACATACTACAATGGTAGTAATGATACTCCTTTAAAAAAAAATTACAATTCATAAATATTCCATAAGTCACTACAGGACATTGATTACACAGTTGTAAACAGTCACATTAATTACCTTCTTTGCTATATGTGCTATTCATTTTCAGCTTTTCCCCCCTCTTACATAACATCGCACGTAGATATAATGACATGATGGTGATCTCTTGTATCTATCACTTAGAAAATCTGATCTGAAATTGCTTCATCCTTGAATACTTTTAATACACAAGGACACAGCTATACACTGTCAGGTCTAAAACTTGTATTTGTATGTCAGGCCAATGGAGAAGTATTAAATTTTGATGACTCTTTCACATAAGAGGAGTTGAGACCTATGAGAGCCCACATAGCTCTGTCTTCAGGAAGAGGTACTATGGCCAGGATACTTCTCCTGGCCACATGTAATCACTGAATCTTACGTACCAAAAAATCTATTCTAAATGAAATTCTAAATGTCTATGACATTAAAAGGGCTTATTTCAGGTTCACACATGGAACTAGGCAAGAAAGAAACAATTTCACAGTCCCACATTAAAACATATGACAGGGGCTACAAATTCTTCAGAGAACTCTTGTCTGCAATCCACAAGAGCTACAAGGAGACCTAGACACAGAAATATATCTAGATATGAAGAACTATATAAGACAATAAAAATTTAACTATTGCGCTCGGTAGAGACTCTTTTTGGAAACCCTGAGCTCTTCCACTTTGCCTCCTGAGAGAGGGTAAATGTAACTCCCACATTGCTACATGGCTGCTTAGAGCACAATTATTACCTACTCTGAGGCACCAAGTAAATGATGTTGCAGCTCCTGTTTCCCTGAAAAGGTAGGAACTGCCAGAGGAGTTCAAGTGGGGAAGAGACACTCCTGTAGCCTATTCACACCAAGACAAACCAGAGTACAAGGACCCCATAAAGATGATCAGAACTGGAGACTTCTGCCAGGGGTGTTAGAAAGCTACAAATTAATCTATAGCAAAACACAGCTCTTTCTGCCCACTTTCTTTAAGCCAGGTCACCCTTTTAAATGTAACCTTAAAGTATCACGGGTTTTGTGGCAGAGTAAGCTTTTATGTGCTTCTTCATACCTGTCCTACAAGTTTGCTCTTAAACCCTTATCAGTAAAGGTTTTAAAACACCCATCTGTTCACAGATCCAAACTGTTTCCAAAGGATATTTTTTCATACAATTCAGCAATATTAGAACCTAAGACATCTTTCAGTGCCTTGTAATTACCCTTTGTTTTCACAACCATAATTTGAATTCTTGTTACCATTGCCTACCTGAAATCCTTTGATAAAATTCTGGACAGAAAAATCATGGTACAGGAATATGTTGATGAGCACCTGCAGAACTTTCTCACCCAGTTTAAAGGGAAACCGGGGTGTCAGAAGCAGCTAAGAGGGAGAAAAAAGAAAAAGCAGCCATAGTAGAAATTTTCTCCTGAATTCAAATTAGCAAAACTTATATAAACAACTTGATACAACTCTTAGTATGTGTTAACATTCAACTAAACGACATACTAAAAACACTGCCAACTCCTAAAAATAGTATTTCTACTAAAACATCCATACAAAGATTGATTTTCAGTTTATTATTTTACCACATCTTCCTAAGTATCTTCCACTAATATAACGTTTGAAGTTAGTTTTGCTTAATGCTATTTCTGTAAAATTACAAATAGGATAGAGACTGCTTAATAAACACTGATACCACTACTTTTAGCATGTGTAACACAGATTTTGGAAATCCAGCACAAATCCAGCACAAATCCAGCACACTCTACCAAGAATCCACAGACACAACACTTATATGGCCTGAACATATGGATAACTCAGCTAATGTTTGACAGGTGGTTAAGACTCAGGCTGAACTTTACTTTTCAAAGTTTAGGCTAAGTTTCAAAGCTATCTTTTTCTGGACCAAAGTAAAACTGAAATCACAGCTTGACTTTAATGAAGAAGTGTGAATGTCAAAGTGTAATTGCACAAGCCAATGCAAATGCAAGACGAAAGCAGGTGTGTGTGTGTATGTGTCTCAGTATGAGAAGAGAGCTCTCAGTATTACACTGCTCTGCAGCTGCGAGTAGAAATATCCAAAATCCACAGATCTCAGGAGCAGAGTCCTTTTCAAAACCTTCAGACAAACCTGCCTTTAAAGGCAACACATGCAAACTGTGCTTCAACACACACACATTCCTCCTTTCTATTTATAAAGGGAATTACCTTGTCAATTATAGTAGACAGGTGCTCCTTACAAGAAAGGGACTGGCAAAGCTCTATGCACAGCAGAGAGGAAACTGAGTGAGGAAGTAATCTGTGGATAATCATTGGTGATGTAGCGATTCCAAAAATCAGCACTAGAGGTAATTCATGGATATGTTGACTGGATAAAGGGGGAAGGGAAAAAAAAGTAATAGTTACATTATAGAAGCTTGTGTAACAAATGCATTGTGTTCCTACTACAGCACTGAGCTTAGATGCAGAGAGGGGTAAATTAAAAGATTCATTGCCAGTAAACCAAAAGAATTTTGGGGTCAAATAAAACGAAAAAGAAAGGATGCTATTTAAAGCCCTGAAGTAGATAAGAAAATGAAATTTCATTTTAGGATTAAATTTCAGAAAGTGGCACAAAAAGCATCATTTCAGATAAAGTCTTGTGCTGATCCTACCTTCCCAAAAATTTATATCCAGAGAACTGAGTCTTATAATAGAATTTTTTCAAAGAGAAAAAATAAGAAGATGCATTAAATAGGTAACAGTCAAGAAAATTTGTAAGATTTACACCATTTAATAAATTCAAAATAAGTATGAAACATCTCCAACATTCTATGTTCCAACCACATGTAAGAAAAAAAATTCTGACTTCCCCAGATTATCTTTCTCTTCAGGTAATTTTTTAGTATTTGCTTTAGAACTGAAAACCAGGACTGAATGTGTATTCCTTGTGGACAGCATACAATTTATACAAAATATAGTGTTTTCAGTATCATTTCATCATTATTTTCCATTTTTAGTAGTTTCAAGGAAGTATAAATTCTGCTACTTTAAATACCGTCTAGGTTAAAATTGTAAATTTATTTCTTTCCTTTGTTTTTGCCATGGCAAACTTCTGACTTTATATTTTAATTGTTATCCCACAATTACTTCATTTCTCTAACTCCTCAAAAGAAATTACTGAAGACTTAAACATAAAACTAATAAACTTCATATATTACTGTCCACTGTTGATAATCTTAGAAGGGAATCAGAACTTGTGATTAACAAATCAGAGGAACCTCTCATATTTACCCACTTCAACTTTATTAAACATGCTTAAGACTGAGATGAAGAGAGTAATACAAGCTATACGATTTCTTGCCTGTGTCTCAGCAAGTGAATTGCCTACCTTGTTTAGAGGTAATATCAGGTGCACACACTGCAGCTGAATTAACTGTACAACTGCAGCCCCAATTCTGACAGCTTTAACTGTAGCTCCAACCTGGGGACTTAAGTGCAAGATGCTCTTTTTGGAGAGCAGCATGAGTCTTTGATCAGCATGCCTGAAGACAGGCTAAAGAAGAACAGAAGCACAGGAGCACCTACAGTAGTCAGCTGCTGATTACAGATCCTGGCCAACTGGGGAAGTTTCATATACACCCCTATTAGTAAGCTAGTGACCTTTACACAGCATTACATCAGTAGTCACACAAAAAATACACCCTGAAAACAATTTTAAAAGATATACACATCTTAAAAGCTTAGTTTCACATTCACAAATTCTGTAACAACTAGTACCAATAAATTCTACTGTGTGAAAAATTAAATCAACCACCCGTTATCTCAACCTAGCCCTTATGCACTCTGGTTCACAGCCACAAGTTAGCTTTAGCATAATTTATGCCTAAAACCCAGCAAGTAGTTTTTGCTCAATCACTGCTGCAAAGAAGCAGCACCAATATTTGATTCCAATGCTCCACTGGCCTCACTGCTACATTTCAAAACAGTTGCAAAAAAAAAATGGGTAAAGAAGTGGAAGAACTAAAGTTCAAGTCACATTTACCTGCTGATGACTATGAAGTCCTGAAGAACTTTTGTGGTGAAACTTTCCATGTCTTTGAATATTACTATAACTGGAGGAGACTGCCAGTGTCTAGAGGAGGAATTTCTTTTTTTGCTTGGAGTTTCAGAATCTGTTTTCTTTAAAGCCATTAATTAAACTTTAACACACAGAAGCCAGCAAAATAAGAAGACTGAATCATATCTATGATACTATAGTACTCCAAAGTGACATGACTGACTTTTTGTCAGCTGTATTTATTATTAGCATCTAGAACTGCCATTTTTCTTCCTTCTGTTTGGCACAGCATGAAGTACAAAGAATAAACAGATTTTAAACACACACTCCCAACAATGAAAAGAATAGCTCTGAGAGGCAGAACTGGTGGAGTTCTGCTGGGATTGAGGGAGAAGATTTGAGTTGCGTATACAGATATTGCTTATTTTCTGTATCTCTACCCACTAATAAAAAGAGCATGTACTCAGTACACTTTGGTTTATCACACTGCTCCGACGAAGTCGTCAGAAAATCAGTTGTAATTTGTATTCATGACAGAAGCACAACTTGAAACTTCAATAGCTTCAGCAAACACAAAGATACAAACACATCTTGAAAGTTATTTCCTTACTGCTTGCCAATGTAGTGTGGGCTGCAGATGACATCATGGCTCATTAGCACTAATACAGTACCTTTGCCCTGGATGGCCGCTCTTCTGTAAACTTTTGTTTTAATACACAAAATATCTCAGCGCTCCTGGGAGAAAAGCATTTGGCATGAAGCTGATATTGCATTTTAAGCTTCCAGTTACCAATTAAACATAAGACAAAAAAAGTACTTTTTGCTTGTGTTTCAGAATTCTGACATTCATACATTATCAGTAACTAACTCCACAGTTGTTCTATGTGTCACATATTATAGTCACATCACCTCAATATCACATTATTTTTTAGCATTACATTAAAAATTAACCTTTGGCATTTTCTCACAGAAAGCTGAGTTATTAAATTTCTGTTTTAAAAACATCTAAAGGTCAGGTATTTTCATAAACTGGGGATAAAAAAATGCCAGCAACATACCTTTGTTACACTCTCATACCAGCTGATAAGAGAAGACATTGAACAACGTATTCTATTCTGTGAAACCTGCACACAGTCCTCATCTTCCAGTGAGTCCACATCTATATCACAGTTCATCAGCTGCCCCATCAGCTTCTGCATCAGGTTTTTTATGCCTTCACAAAACATTTTTAGACACGTGGTAAAAACATTTGGTTATCTGACAACAGTTCTCCGTCTCATACTATAAAAAACCACCCCGAAGTTATTAGTCATTATTTTTCACATTTCTGATTATTCTCCTTCTCTCTCCAGAATGCACATCTCATGCTCCTGAAAGCATTAATGATATGTATGCTGTTAATGCAATTTGCCTAGATAGCAACAACTGAGGTTAAGATGTTGGTCTTCCATCTTTCCCTGAGCTCCAGCCATATGCTTTTAAGAGTGACCTAAGAATAAGTAAGGCAGCCAACCCACAGAACTGAAGATGCTGCCATAAGTGACTTTAATCTTTTTACTTAAAAAATAAAGAAGGAGCAAGGAGGGTGGGGCAATTTTATTCTACCCATTCTCTCACTAAATAATGTGACTTGTAAGCATTTAAGAAGTGGAATGCATACATACACTGTCCAATTAGACAAGAAGAAAACCAACCTACAATATCAACATGCAATACACTAAGCAGCATGTTCTTAACACTTATGCTACAGCTAACTAGCATGTCAATCTTCACTGTTCTAAACAGAACTGGCTACCTCTCAAAATACACTAGGCATTACTGCTCTGGTGACATAGGTTTGAGCAAATCTTCAGAAAGTCTTCAAGATCCCTCTGTCCATTATTCTTACATTTAGGGTCAAAAGCTAGAATTCCTAGTTAATTGATATCTTATTCAAAAGAAGCAGCAATACTATTGCAGTATTTACCTGGGCAATCTTTGGCTTCCAGCAAGGCTATATAAGGAGTAATGTTATCCTGAAGGGCATCTGAGAGACCTCTGAAAGTCAAGTCGTGATCTGTAACATTCACACCTAGAAAGAAAAGGACAAAATTTTAAGGCGCATTTTTCCATGACTCATGAGCACAATGATTGAACAGTAAACTGAACAGTAGACAAAAACCAGAAGATACCTCAAATATTTAAGGAAAGAATGAAAAGTATCACATCAGCTGTGAGGAAAGATGAAAAACTAGCAAAAGATTAGACACACATGTTGACACTCCCTAATTAAGAGAAACAGGGAGCCACTGTGAAGACCCTTTATCATATAGTTTGGTGGGGCTTTTTAAAGAAAGTCTTCTCAAGGTGCAAACCTGCAAGAACCAGGACTGGTTTTCTAACATCCCTCAGAATCCACCCACAGCCATGTAAGGCCTGCAGACAAGAAATTAAATTCACCTTCTCTAGAAGGATACTGTAACCATACCTGGATCCTCTCATGGCTCATCTAAAGAGGAAAATTACCATAAATTACTGTGAACCACAGTCTGAATTCACTATGACCAACGTAGTATTTACTGTCTTTGTTAATATCCTTAAATCAACCAAAAAAAAGAGCAAACCCCTCCAGAAGGCAATCCAGAGCTGCTTCCACAGAAATATTTGAAGCAGTAGTTTTTCAATATACTACCTACAAAAGTAGAGTACCTTCCACTCTTTGTTAGTGGCTACATGGTAAGTTTGAAGCACAGGCCTGATCTTAATTTCCCTAAAATAATCCACTGAAAATGTAATCAACTTGCCTTGAATCAGGTTTAGGATTTACAGTTGCAAACCTCTGAAAGAAAGGAGAAGGGAAGAAAAAAAAAAAGACTTAAGAACTTCACTAATTTCATCTCCAGCTATTTTCTTCACCCTCTGCTCTTTTCCCAAGATAAAGACACTACTTTCCTACATGTAAAGATGCTCTGCAAGAACACAGACCAGAAATACAGAAGCTACATAATTCCAGGGTTAAGTCGTAGAAACCACCAAGCATGCTGGTAGCAGAAACACGGATGTAATCAAAGTATCTCCAGTGCCTCAAACAAAAAAACCTCAAATCACTACCAGCTGCTTAAGACAGACCTGTAGGGGAGTTGTTGACTTACTGGACTATTAAGCAACATAGGCAAAAGGGGAAGGAGGCTTTATCTGACTTCCTTCTCCCCGCCCAATCTCTTCTGTTGACATGTTTGAAGCTGATACTACTCACAGTAATTGCTAGGAGTCAGCAATGTAAATTTCTTTGATCTGTCTGAGTTTTAATCAGATGTACATAACAAAAAATATCTTAAAAAAATTACCTAAGACAAGAGCTGCAGTAGGGATTTCTCTGAACTTCATCCTGCAAGTCCATTCTGTTGTCTTCTCTTGAAACTCAGAATGAGACCGGCTCAAAAAACTCACCAGATTATCAAGCAACTGCTTATTCAAGTCTTCTTGTATTTGCTGCAAACATACACAGAGAGAATTTATCTATAAAAATGTGAAAACACCACTGTAGCTTCCTTTTTCTACTCCTTTCCTGCATAATCTTTAACCCTTAAAACTCCAGGGTTTAAATTTTACTGTGATCTATAAACCACACTAACTTATTCATTGTGTGGCAAACATACATTTGATGCCTTGAGAGTCCACCTAAAAACAGAGACTAGACAGGAGTAAGGGAATAAAGGTAGGTATTTATTTGAAGGGCCTTCAAAGGAACCCCCTGGGGAGCCAGAGGCTGCTGCCAAGATGGACCCCAAGATGGACAACAGGTCACGAGTTCTTCACACTTTTATAGGTTTGGTTCATTTGCATATCAGGGTTAATTCTCCAATTAAAGCTTCAGTTTAATGATGTAATTCCCCTCTGCTTGCCCCCCTCTCAAAGGCTTTTGGTTTATACTTTTTGGGCCTAGGACGGTCTGGGTGTCCTTGAAGACAAAGCCTGGAGAGGCTTTGTTATGTCTACCTAGCAGGAGAGAGCAGAAGTTAACAGGCTACAAGAAACTTCAGAGTTACACACCAGGCAGTACAGGATTTAAAAAATACAAAAGTTAAAACCTAAGGCATCACGTTTCCCATCTTGGAACTTCTGGTCAAGTGCCTCAACAACAGTTTGGAAAGCAAGTGAGCTTAACTGTGTTGTCACATCACACACTTTAAAGAAGGAGAAAAAACCAACACACTGACAAAGCCGAAGTGATGTAGGCAATATAAAACAGTATCATTAGTTTCTGGAACAATGTTCATAGAAATTCTTATTCTTCCTTCTCACCTCACAAAACACCTGTAAACATTTTTCTGAGAGAGCTAAATGAAAGAAAATATTCTGCTCTTCCAAATCGAATTCAGGATGAAAGAAGTAAAAATAGTAATAAAGGAAATCATTAAGTATGTTTTATAGGAAAAAATACTAAACCACATGACTGCCATGTTTGCTACACTGTCTTTTGACCTTCAGGATGATTTTCACACAAGAATTTCTATAAGCAGGAACATATAAATATTAAAGACAAATATATGTATATCAGCAGCATTTTGTATTTCTTTTCTTGATCTGTGTGTCTTTGTCCCTAAACCAAGATATGCCTTCTGCTGGAACAGACAAAAAACCCTCCTGTACTCTGAAGTTCAGGATATCAATATATACTCTAGAACACAGATGTTAGAAACAAGATTAAACCCCTGTCCCAAACAAAATCATCATCAAGATTTATTAGCAGCAAAAAGTGACACACACAGCAGTGAATTTGATTTTAAGCGAGGTGGCAAAGGTCATCTCTAGCAGCATAGAAGAGGCCACTATAAAAGAGTTAAGGTCAGATGCTCCCTGCTCAATAGCCTGAACTCTATTTCCATAATACAGAAGAGCCTCTGTTGGTCTCCTAAACAACTGATAAAACTGTACACAGAGTAATTTTAGTCTTTTCATCCTCTACTTATTGAAGAATGTCCTTCTGGCCTTTCTGATTGTGCAGCTCTGAACTCCCACCTGATAAATTCTATGCAACTCAGAACAAATTGTAACATGACATTTTTGAAAGAATTTACACCATCAGTGTTATAACATCATTGTAACAACTCCTGTATTATCACAGATCCTGTAACAATCCTCTGAGCTTCTGTTTCAGATTCCATCAAACCCTGAGCTTCCTGTGATCACTACTGTTTTTGCTAAGATGACCTAACAAGAACCTCAATTCTTACTTTGCACGATTACAGTATATATTATTTCTTCCACTGGGCACTTGTAATGATGGAATTTGGTCTGCCATAGCATTACACAATTACTTCACTTTCCTAAAATCCATCAGTCTTTTCCTGTCAAAACAACTTTGCTAATAGCATTGTTTTGATAATGTTCCAGAAAGTTCACCAGGCTGCTCTGCATCCTAAGTGACCAAGTAATTTGCTTGCATGACACTGCTCACTCTGGAAAAGTCACAGGAACTCGAAGTTCAGTCACTGCCATGACACCAGGTTTTGTTATGACTATTTGTTATGTGGTCTGAAAATCATTATCTTCATATTAGAGCTAAAATTACTGTATTTTAGCCCTGCACTTCACCTTTTTCTTTCTAGCCTGGACCTTGGTAGAATGGAATTCTCACCTCACAGGGGAAGAATATTTCTGCAAGCCCTTGGTGAGGTTAATCATAAGCACATTTGCAAGGCCACTTCTGACAGCAGGGGTCAAAACTGGGATACGTTGCAATACTGAAGAAAAACGAAGCCCAAAATTCACCTTCCAAAAACAAAGGGCAGTTCCTGCCATACTTTTGTCAGCTTTCCAGTTGTGAGAAGCATGAAAGGATGTCAATGCCAGATGACAGATGGTGCTGCCACAACCACACCACAGTTTTTGATGGACATATAAAGGCCAAAAGTGCTCTGCCTTGGGGGGCAAATCCTCTTGTCTTTTCAACACCTCGAGCAGATACCAGAGAACCAGGAAAACACCAGCACAAGCACAAGGTCTGCCAACAAATCACCAGGCAGCAGTGCACAGGCAAAACCTCTGGAGAATGTCCTGCTAGGTTCCCTTAGCACACTACCAGAACCCCTAGAATAGAAGCCCAAACCAGCAAGACACCCGCTTCCCACATACTCTGCCACCGATCAGGTTTGCTGCACTAGGGATTGAAAGCATGTAAGAAATGAAATCCTGACTTAGCTAAAGCCCTCACCTACCTGGCCTGACCTCATGGGTGATGCTGCTTTAAGGAGTTCAGACTAGAAACTTTCTAAAGTCCCTTCCAATCCAAATTATCACACTATTTTATATGTAAGAACCACCATCAGCTCCACGTTTGCCAACAGTGGGATAAAAGGATGATGATTCAAAACTCAGAAGGAAAAATATCACAGATATCTCAGAAGCAGTACGAAGAAAATTCTTTGTGTAGCAGCAGAAATAACTACAGGTAATCTGCCCTTGGGCAATTAAAACTCTAAGGAAATGCCCTCATCAGTATGTCAGTAGAGGAGGAACTGTATTCCATCAGGTGGAGTAAGACAAGAAAAAAGTATCTGGCAAACTCCTAAGAGCCTCAAAGAAAACAAGGGTAGGAACAGAATTAGAGGAATTTATGAGCTTAGCCCAAGGGTCCAGATTTTAAGCTACATCCATCTGGCTTCTACTGCACATCCCAAAACAAACTTTGGGGAAAAAATTCTCATAATGTCTAGAGCCCAAGAGCAAGCAGAGGAATACAGAATACTTGCCCAGAATCTGTGACACTGAATAGAGGAGGAAATTCCTGCTGTATGGAAGCAATTATTCATACTATAATGCAAGCCAGCTGGCTATAGGGACACAACAACAGCATGCCATGTAACACACAGCAGTCAGGAGACCACAGTTCAGTATGAAATTAACTCTGACCCCCACAAGACAACCCCATTCACACTAACCATACTAATTCAATAGACCGTACTTGCAGCAGTATCATTCTGAATTTGACATCCATGCAGCTGTGTTCACATAAATCCACTATGAATCCTGGGCTGCTGTGTATGAATTCTGGAACACTAAGGTCAAGACCAGCCTAAAATCCTCATAGCCACCTAAGCACTAACTGAATTGAAGGCAGGAAACAGCAGTATGCCAGGAGTTAATAAAAAAGACAATTAGTAGGAAGAGAAGCTTAAAAGCAGCAGCTTGAAACCTCAAAAGTGTACAGTTCTGTGGTTACAAGTAAGGTGTACTTGATGCATTTATTACTACTATTTTATATTCTGGACAGATACCAGTATTTCTGGCCCTCCTATTGCTTTAACTAACTGCCATGCACTTTTAAGCATGTCAAAAAGATCCCCAGAAACAAAGAAGCAAGCAGCATTGTCACAAATGCAAAACACCCCTTCAGCATGAGGCACAAGACTCACCTCTGTTTCTGATTTGATCTGTTTCCATAAAGACTGACAAGTGACAAACCGTAACTCAGTATCCTCTGCATCATCACTTCTGCTTCTGAAATCATGAGCTGGAAACAAAGAAAGCAAAGGAAAGCACAAATAAATTCATGAAAACAAAACATTTTTTTTCCCTGAGAATAAAACAAAGGACCCAACTGTACATACATATTTCAGGGAGATGACTTTTCTCTTAAGCAGTTAATTAATTGCTAGTATTTGGTAGAATAAGCAAGGGAACAAGCAGAATCTATTACCCAAGTATGCAGGCAAAAGGTAAAGAAGTAGCTTCTATCTCAAGTCCCAGATAAGCTAAAGACTAAATCAGAGCAAACAGCCTTTATTATTAAATAAACAAAATAAGAAACAATAATTTAAAAAAAAAAAACAACTTTCTCTTGCTTCAGAAAGTTTTGTGGGTCCACCTGGTTGCCATTCAGTGGAACACCAGCAGTGGTTTCTAGTGGATCTCTAGAAAAGAGCCAGTTGATGAGCACCATCTCCTAAAGCACTAAACCCACCCAAAACAGGTCTGTAAATGACAAATGAGACATCCCTCTGCCTCGATTTTCATTGTCTCCCCTAACTATCACCTCATTTGTATCCCTAAGAGAAATCACTTAAAATACATAACCAGCTCTGATTACACAGATCTTAGGCTTTTAGTTGAAGAAAATCCAGCCACCATATTACTGATAACATTCCAAGGCATAATATCCTTTTTTCACTACCAAAAGTCAAACTATTGGTGCAAATGTTCTCAGAAGGCCTTTTGTGAGATGTGACAGTATTATCAACTACTGATGCTGTGGAGTTTCACAACTAAAACTTCACATTGGACAGGACTGGGCTTCCAGACTGAACAGATGCACATCCAAGTACTGATTTAGAACAACACTCTAACCAATTGCTGTGAAAAGCCAAACCAGCTCACCTCTGCCTCTCTCTTTTAGGGCTAGTCCAGCCAAATTTATTTTTCCACCTCAAAGTATTTGCTAACTAGGACAATATGCATTTCTATCCAAGCATTTCTAATCTTGCAAAAAAACCCCACAATATCCAGTAAGGGGTAAAATTTCAATGTGGTCTAAGTACACAGGCCTCGCTTGTTGCAATAACTTGCAATGACAAAAATCTGGTGTAGTGGTTTTGATTCAAAATATCCATTATTTACTTATTTTTCTTCTGTGAGATAAGAATTAGGAGAAAAGCAAAGCAGGCACAAACTTTAAACAGTTGCAGTACAATGAAAGAGCTTTATTACTAACAGAATTAAAAGTAAAGAGAAAACAACAAAACAAAATTAAAGTAAATTCCCCCCCCCCCCCCCCCTTTCCAGCACTTCTCTCCTTTTATCCAGCTCACACAAGGGATAACAGAACATGGGATGTTAGTCAGTGTTGCAGTTCTTGAAAAGTCTTTTCTCTTATGCTTAAGGAAGAAAAGGTTTTCCTTCAGTTGCACATGGTTCCCAAACTGCCAATAGCAGACCCGCCCGGAAACAGTCTGCTGTGTGTAGAACATCTCTCCCATGAAGAATTTCACAGTTCTTTCATACTACAAAACATGGGCCATCACATGGGGTTATTCATCTTTTTAAGGATAAGTTCTTTTGGCCTGCACACAAAGGCTTTTCTTCGCCACAAGTCTCTAACAGCCTCTCACTACTTCTATATAGCCTGGCATAGGCACTCTTCACAAACTTCATAGGCACACGAGGATACTCCATCCCCCCATGTTCTTCAAATGGATTAAAGAGACAAACAGTTTGTGGTATTACAGTTTCTTACCACGGCATGCAAGAAGGTTTCTTTTAAGCTGCGCGCCAGAATCGCGGCACCGCCCTCTTCTCTCCCGTCGCCATTTCCAGCTCCGTCCCACGTGACTCACTTCTCTTTCTCTCTGACTCTGAAACCGCCATGTTGAAGGGTGTTCTTGTTCGGGCTTGACGGTGGGGAAAGCCTCGCTCCCTCTGTGCTGCTGGCTGCGTGGTGTCCTCTTCAGTTCAGCACGGAGTGTGCTGGCTGCAGACAGGAGGCTCTGCCGGCTCCCGCTGGCTCCGCCGGCTCCGCATGGAGAGGAGAGGGACCCGCCGGTCCCAGGGAGCCGCGCCGGATGGGTTTAGCTGTGGCAGTCCATGGCTGGTTTGAGCTGCTTGCGGCTCTGGGACAGCCCCCCCCCCAGTGATCCAGGGTCCGTGCCGTGGTGCTGAGAAAGGGGGGGAAAGGGGCAGTGGCCCCGGCCCGGCCCAGCGGGGCCGGGAGGCTCGGAGCCCCCCCACCTTCCAGCAGGCGAGCTCCGACCAAAAGGGCAAGTCCCGCCTTTCTGTGTGGTTTAAATATGTAAATTGTGAGAAGCGTAATTGGTCTTAAAGACTGTCCATCAACTCAGGGTCAACCCAACACATTCCACCCCTCGCTTCTTAAAATTTACATATCCAAAAGTTACTTAAAATAGCAAAACCAGAGCTAAAAGAAAACAAATTACATAAACTTCCACCCCTAGAATTTTTACCACTACTACAAAGCAAATTTCTTCTATTATTCTACTTAATGTTATAACTTTCTACTTGCTCTGCTTATTATTTTCTCCTAATTAATCTTCATCTCACAGCGCTCATTAAGTGCCCGCATTCTCTACCATTGATGTAGCGGGTTGAGTTCGAAACCGGGCAGAAACACCAATTAAATGTAGTGGTTTTGATTCAAAATATCCATTATTTACTTATTTTTCTTCTGTGAGATAAGAATTAGGAGAAAAGCAAAGCAGGCACAAACTTTAAACAGTTGCAGTACAATGAAAGAGCTTTATTACTAACAGAATTAAAAGTAAAGAGAAAACAACAAAACAAAATTAAAGTAAATTCCCCCCCCCCCCCCCCCCCCCTTTCCAGCACTTCTCTCCTTTTATCCAGCTCACACAAGGGATAACAGAACATGGGATGTTAGTCAGTGTTGCAGTTCTTGAAAAGTCTTTTCTCTTATGCTTAAGGAAGAAAAGGTTTTCCTTCAGTTGCACGTGGTTCCCAAACTGCCAATAGCAGACCCGCCCGGAAACAAACAGTCTGCTGTGTGTAGAACATCTCTCCCATGAAGAATTTCACAGTTCTTTCATACTACAAAACATGGGCCATCACATGGGGTTATTCATCTTTTTAAGGATAAGTTCTTTTGGCCTGCACACAAAGGCTTTTCTTCGCCACAAGTCTCTAACAGCCTCTCACTACTTCTATATAGCCTGGCATAGGCACTCTTCACAAACTTCATAGGCACACGAGGATACTCCATCCCCCCATGTTCTTCAAATGGATTAAAGAGACAAACAGTTTGTGGTATTACAGTTTCTTACCACGGCATGCAAGAAGGTTTCTTTTAAGCTGCGCGCCAGAATCGCGGCACCGCCCTCTTCTCTCCTGTCGCCATTTCCAGCTCCGTCCCACGTGACTCACTTCTCTTTCTCTCTGACTCTGAAACCGCCATGTTGAAGGGTGTTCTTGTTCGGGCTTGACGGTGGGGAAAGCCTCGCTCCCTCTGTGCTGCTGGCTGCGTGGTGTCCTCTTCAGTTCAGCACGGAGTGTGCTGGCTGCAGACAGGAGGCTCTGCCGGCTCCCGCTGGCTCCGCCGGCTCCGCATGGAGAGGAGAGGGACCCGCCGGTCCCAGGGAGCCGCGCCGGATGGGTTTAGCTGTGGCAGTCCATGGCTGGTTTGAGCTGCTTGCGGCTCTGGGACAGCCCCCCCCCAGTGATCCAGGGTCCGTGCCGTGGTGCTGAGAAAGGGGGGGAAAGGGGCAGTGGCCCCGGCCCGGCCCAGCGGGGCCGGGAGGCTCGGAGCCCCCCCACCTTCCAGCAGGCGAGCTCCGACCAAAAGGGCAAGTCCCGCCTTTCTGTGTGGTTTAAATATGTAAATTGTGAGAAGCGTAATTGGTCTTAAAGACTGTCCATCAACTCAGGGTCAACCCAACACATCTGGCCTCGCTACCTTCCTCTCCATCTTTTTCATACAAATTGTCACATCTTTTGACAGCTCTAGTGATGATAAGGAATAAAAACAGTTTCCCAACTGAGTCTCAAATAGCAACTATTTAAGATGCATTATTTCTGGTTCTAAGAAGAGTCAGTCCTCAAACAAAAACAAACCTGCATACACATCTAGAGAAAAAGTATGCAGCAAATACTAGTGGACAGAAGCCACAAATGGCTTTTCTTCCTTCTTTTCCACAAGAAATTTGGGCAAAATACCCAGAATGTGAGACTTACAGATGGGATATGATTTCTGACTCCCACAGCTTAAAAATGGCTCATTCAGACCTTCAGGTGAATTGTTTGTCAGTGAGTAAAAACCTTACGGTAGCATGATGAGGAGTTCTCTTGCAAAAAAAAAGTGCAAAGACAAAGATGGCTACACAATCTTGATTTCTGGAGATGAAAAAAGTCTAGCCAATAATTTGCTTGCATTCCTCCAAAGAAATGCATTTTCAGCAATCAAGGAGCAAGAGAAAACATCACACAGCAATTACAGAACTCATCATATGAAGTCAATCAGATGTGATGAACCTTTCAGGATTAACCCTTCTCAAACAGAAACACAAATGAAAATGCACTAACCTGCTTTCTCAGACGATCTCCTCTTCTTGGTACTTGGTTTAAAAACAAAGCAGCCCTAGAGAACAGCAAAAAAACCCCAAACAGACTTCAATACAAGCATCAATCTGACTGGCTCCTGAGGCCACTTTATTGTCCTTTTATTTCAGTGCTCCATTAAACAAATAATTTGAACTGAATTGCCAGCCTCTTAAGAATATCAAGTTACATATTGGCCCTTTATATTTCTGTTTCAAGGTAGAACACTAGTGGAAGCAGTAACCCAGCACACTTGTTAGGAATTTTTCATTTTTCCACTATGTTTTGCAACTCAACCATTAACTGGACCAGCAGCAGATTCTTCAAATGTCTCAAAACCTCCAATAGGTTTAGAATTAAAAGGAAACTATTCCCTGGGGACACATCAGTACGGTTTTCTCAGTACAGTTAAAAACAAAACAAAAGGCAAGAGGCTGAGATGAATGGAAAACAATCCAGAATAATGCAATGAGTATTATTAAGTCACTTATAAAAGGAAATGACATGCCCAAGCCACAGTGAACTGCATCCCAACTCAAAAAAAGTAGATGGTTAGAAGCAGAATGACAAATGGTTGGGAAAAGGTTCATATAAAACCCTCTGTTCCAAGGAATTCCTGTAGAGAGAAGTCATCTCCCAGTTAGACCTATTTCATCACACAAGTATTAAGCTTTGAATTCTTGAAGATTTTTTTCATTTTCTTCTAGAAAATCTGAAATTTCTTCCCCCATCCTCTCTACAGAAGCTCATCTCTTTCAAAGAGTTATAAAGATTTCCTGTGTAACAGAAATCACATGCACTGCCCAACTCTCACTGTGAGGTTCTTGTGCTGCAGCAAGGGGGAAGGAAACACCTAAGTGTTGGAAATAGATAAACAGACTGATTCAATCCTGTATTTCTCAATGGAGATGCTTACACAAGCAAGGATTACTGAACTCAACCCAGGATAGTTCAGCCACTAGAGTAAGAATGATGTAGTGAAAATCAAACACCAGAGATGTGTTCAATTCTGATCACAGTTGCCAGTCTGAGTGACTTTAGACATGTTACTTCGAACTGAAATTGCAGTAAAACACCAATTTATATTGACCTTCTCTGAAAAACGGCCTCATGAACTGGAGATGCCTTCAGACACATTCCATTTTACCGAGTATATTAAGGGCCATTTAAAACCAGCTGGACAAAAGCTGTGGTTATTCTACAGATGCTAAACACTCTGGAACAATTCCACTGCAAAAATCTATCCTCTGGATTTATTTGTGCTGCTGCATGCACAAATGGAATTGGCCACAGTAACTACAAATCATATATACGAAAGAAGAATGTATGCTTAATCAAACCAAACACAAATACTGCTCAATGCTTTACAAGCATTGGCTTTTCCACACCACTGAACATAGCTGAGACCAGAACATAAAACTGCAAAGAAGTATTACATGTAAGATGTGGGAGGAAAGGTAAGGGGACATGATTCACTGCAAAACTATCAGGTAACAGCCATTGTCAAAAGTGAAATCCAGCTGTTTCGGGATTAAGTTTTAAGTTTGGTTGGAAGCACTTTACTCCTGGAAGTAATAAACTGCACAGTGCCTTCCACACCAAAGGATGCAGCTGCACATCACAACTCAGTGAAAAACAATAGAAGGGGCAGGAGTTTTCCTCTGATGATAAAACACACGCTGTGAACCACTGCTGTTGGTCACTGTACGATCAAGTAAGAAGTTAAATGTTTCAATCCAACACTTCAAGTCTCACTGTGCATTGACGCTCTGATGAATGCACTATCCCTACAGCCAGCTCTGAACACAGCCCATATAAAAGCTTTCAATTCGGAAATATCAAAGCAATAACAAATATTTAACATTACGTGTGGGAGACAGCATATTTATTTCCATTTCTTTGTTTAATTAGACTTGGTGGAGTGGAAGCAATGAGTGTGGCAGCAAGCGATAGCACCAGACTTCGGCTGGAAGTGACAAAACCTACAGCCACAACACCCCTGGCTCTGTTCTGGGTGAGCTTTACTCCAAGTAGGAATGGGTTTTGTTGTGCCAGGAAGGCAGCGGGCAGGTGACACTGCAGCGTCACTCAACACCCATGGTGTGACCCCAGGACTGCCCTGTGCAGAGATAAGGGCTGGACTCCACGGTCATTGTGGGTCTCTTCCAGGAGACTCCATGATTCTGTGGGACTGCAGTGAGGACAAAGAGCGCCTTGGGCAAACCGAGTCCGGGCATGGACGCAGAGCCAGCAAGGCTTTGGGAAAGGGCGGGCAGCGGAACAGGACAACCGGGAGTCTGGGCACCAGGGAGGAGGGAAAAGCAGCAGCTGGAGGAGACGGGAAGAGGAGCAGGCACAGGGCGCGGCGGGCAGTGCCGCGGGTCCAGCTCCCGCACAGGCCGCGCTGTTCCCTGGGGAGCCCCCTCCCTCTCGCCCGCTCCTCACCTTGGATACGGAGCACGTGCTCATGTCGCCCCGCGCCCGCCGGTACCGGAGAGGAGCAGCAACCGCGCACGCGCGCTCCCGCCGCGCCGCCCGCCTCCCCGCGCGTCCCCGTGCCGCTGCCCCCCCACCCTCTCCCTGAGCAGTGGTGCAGCCTTCTCTGCGCGATTCCTCCGCTCCTAGGACAACCAATGGCCTCCTCCTCCCCCTGTAACCTGAGAGTGGTACGGCCCAGCCCGCCCCTGGGCGGGCGGAAAGGAGCGGGGGCGGGGGGGGTAAGGGTCGGCCGTGGAGCTTCCGCTGGGCGGTGCGGCCATGGCAGCAGGTTCCTTCCGGAGGAGTATTGCTTCCCAGGTACGCACCGCTCCTTCCCGCGGCTGGCGCGGAGCGGGAGTGCACCCTGAGCCAGACGTCCCTTCCGTGCCCTCACAACGGGTCCCCCCTACGCGGGCGTCTCACAGTGGGCGCGACCCGCAGCCGCGGGCTGGGCGCGCGCTTCCCCGCCCCGCCCCACTCCGCCCGTCCCTGGGGCGCGCGCTGGGGTTCTCGCTGGGGTCGGGGGGAGCTGAGGGAGGTGTAGCGACTATCCCTGGAAGTGTCCCAGGCCAGGGCGGATGGGGCTCTGAGCAACCCGGCCTGGGGTGGAAGGTGACCCTCCACATGGCAGGTTGGAACGAGAGGATGTGTAAAGTGCCTGCCAATCCAAACAGTTCTGACATTCCATGGCGAGTTCAGTCCATAATGGCACGCGAGGGTTCGATGGGATCCTTCGTGGGGAAAAAAACCCCCCAACCCTCTGTGGTGTTTCCCCTTGCCTTTTTTCTAAGGGTCCTTTAACATCTCTTAGGCTAGTATTTTATTGTATTGTTCATAATAGTTATGAAGGTTTTGTGCTTTTTTTACCTGGGCTGAAATTAGATTTCTGATATAAAGGATGCATCCCCTGTGGGTATTTAAACAGGGAGCCGTATTTTTCATTGGATTTTTGTCGTTTTGCTTAAGCCAATTTTTTCTTTATTTTCAATTTAGCTTTCAAAAGTTTTGGATCTGCCACCAGAGAATTTAATAAAGTCCATATCTGCAGTTCCTGTGTCCAAAAAACGGTAGTTGTTTACATTTTATCTTACAATGTTGGTCATGTTTTGTTATTTCATGTCATACCTATTACTGCAAATGCTTAACAGAACTATGGGGGAAAAATACACCAAAAAAGCCCAAACCTTTTATACCAATCTAATTATAAGATAGTTCAATCGAATTAAATCCCTGTATTTATTCAAGCAAGTTCAAATTAAATATATTTGCTTACAAGCCTGTGCAAATTATAGGCAGTGCATGGATGGCAAATGCTTCAGCATTGATGACCTGAATGTGAAACTGCTTAGAGCCAATGTAGAAATTATAAAGGATTTTTTTTCAGTCTTGTGCTCAAGAGTTGCAATAACGTTAGCAAGTAAACTTTGCTTATTCATGAGCATAGTTTTTGTTTATTCGGAGATGGTGTTCTCACCATATCTACTTTTTGATTGTATTAGAGCAAAGGTGATATTTGGCCTTCTTGTCCAGCTTTCTAAATGTACTGAATCTCCAGATATCTGTGGGTTATGCTTACAGCTGTCATATGCAGAGTCAGCTTGGATCTGCCAAATCTCCCCAGCATTTCACCAAGGTTTTTTCCTGATTTTCATATGTTCTTTTTTTCAGGCATGTTGCTGACTTCCAGCTTTCCATTGCTTCTGTAATAGAAAACAGTTCTAGTAATTGCTTAGCACAAGACCTGCATCTTCAAGCTCAGCAGCTTGTTGAAAGGGTATGCTAATGATTTCATTATATATTTATGCAATAATGAACTTACAGACTAGAGGTGTAAGGGGCATCATAAGGTAAAAAGTATTATTTTCTTCAAGCATCTGTTTGGGTCAAAGTAGTTTGATGACTGTACTTTCTGTAATTGTACACAGAATTCTTCACAGGGAATTGGAGTGATGCCATGATGATTTTTTGCCTTTTCTTTTATACCCCTGTTATACCTTTTTACAACTTCTGTATTCTTAGTGCTTTTTGCCTACATTCTTGGACTTGTTTGTTCAGCTAGGAGACTAAACATTTTAGAAGCTTCATAGGTAGGGGTTAGTGTGCCCCAAATCCCAAGGTCCTCTCCAGAGCACATTCTGTAAAGTAAGATAGAACCATCCAGGGGAAGGCTCCTTGGGGAGGGGGGCTCATTCAAGCCTCTCATTGGGGAATTTTTGATAGATATGCTAATTAGTAAGACCTATAATGTTATACCAGATCTTTTGGGGGTGTGCATTGTGGTGTGCATTTCGGTGCATTCGACCTGGATGTAGTGCACCTAAGGATCCTTAAAATAAATACCAAGGTAAAATCCCTTTTTCCTTTCTAACCGTGTTTGACTCTTGATTTTAAGATGAGGAAAAGGCATCAGGAGAAGCAGCTTTGGTTAAGGTTCTTGTGAAATTGTTGTCTTCAAACAGTTTGAGGTGAATAGTACTGGTGAAGTTCGGTGGGTATCTGAAGGGTGTACCATGGTCTGTGCTGTTGTCCAGCACTTGAGGAAGAAATTGAGTGAGTGATGGCTTGGAAAACCAAAGACTGTGAAACCTACCTCTGGAAAGGCAATGGATAAAGTTAGCCCGTGGGACAAACAGGCCAAACTTTCAAATCCATAACTGCTTGAAATGGAGTTTTCTTAGAACAGCAGTTTTTTCAGGTGTGTTAGTTTGGGAAATGGCAGTAGCTGAGGTTTTAAGACTAAAAAAAGGACAAAACCATTTGTAATACTGCTGAGAAGCTAAACTATTTCTCATGTCATTCTTCACTGCTGAGGTGTTGAAGTTATCCATATCTTGGACCTGTTCTTCTAGCAAGATAAATATTCTGACTCAGGTGGAAGAAGAACTGCTGATGCACAGATATACAACCAAAAGTTCTGACACAACTTAAAGATGATGTAGAAACATTAAATAATTCAGGTTGGAAAGTACCTCAGGGAGTTATCTGTTCACATATCCTCCTCAGCACAGGTATTTTGGATAAGGTTGCTGAGGACTTTTGAAATCCAGTTAGGTGTTGAAGCCCTTCAAGGATTATACAGCCTCCCTCTCAATCTGTTTCAATGATTGTATCATCACAGTAACAAGTTTGGTTTTTTTTCCTTGTGTGTCATTTTAAACTCAGCTGCTAGTCCCTGTGTTTAGGAAGCTGCAAGTTTCCTCCCTTCTTTATTGTTTGTGGCTCAGTAAATAATCCTGAGCCGTTTAGCCGGACAGCTTTACATGGAAGAGCAATTTTAACAGTAAAGAATAGACCATCAGTATAAGCCCCCAAAATGAATAGACCATGCCAACTAGACAAAGGGAAAAATAAAAAATCAATCCGTAATCTCTTCAGAATGTGTTTTTGTTGGGTGGTGAATATAGGAGATGCATTTAGTTTAACTTGTTTAGACTGGTCATGTCTTCTCCAAAGAAGATAATACTACTGTGTAATAAGCAGTGTATAAACTAGCAAAATATAACCACGTATCAAAAACTAGCAGAGACAGAAAAATGCAGGCAGTTACCAGTTTTTGTCGTGATAAACAGCTGATGGAGTGCCTCAGGGTTCAACAGAATGTTCTTAGTGACTTCTGAGGAAATGGGTCACAATATTTGAAATACAGATATTTAGGCTAGGCAAAAAAAATTGGAAGTTTTTCCAGTTGACTAAAATAGCCTAAATGGTAGAGCAGTGAGACAATAACTGAAGCAATATGCTCTGAAGTACTGAAAATAGTCAGAAAGGTCAGAAGGGTCTTGTTTCCATGGGTTTTTGATTTCATCTGGCTGTCTGATTCTTGTTTCATTTTTGTACTGTTAGTTCTTTGTGGAGGGCACATTGTGTTGGGTTTTTTAGTGCTTCTGTACTGCACAGTGGCATCCTACTCCAAGCCTTGGGCATGGGGACATCTGGTTACTGAAGGGCCACAGGGCACTTGGAAAAGAAGTTGTTAAAGTTGTGGAGAGGACAAATGAGCACTCATATTAAAGAGAGATAAAAGCTAATGACAAATAACAGATTATGTAGAAAAACCTTTATCAGAACAAATGTTATGGAGAAAGTCCAGTGGGTATTTCTATTTTTTCTCTGCCCCATAAGTACAAAGGACCATTTGTAAAACAGTAAGGTAAGAAATTGAGTGTCAACACAATAAATGCTTTTTTCCTGTAGCTTGTCAGTTAGCATTGGAATTTGTTGTCAGCAGAGCTTGTGAAAATGAAGGAATTTCAAAGCTAGCTGTGATTTCTCCTGGTTAAGTCACTGTTTTAAGCTGGAGACCTAGCATGGGGGTACAATTTCCTCTTCATGGTGATGTGCTTCAGTAGGAATGTATAGCTTGCCTCTCTCAAAGATATTAACTGAGTGATAAGGTGATTGTGTCATAATTTTATATACTTTCCCTCCCTCTTTTTCCTTTTTTTAGACAATTTCTTGACTATGAAAGACAGCTAGTTTAATAAGAAACTCTCAATGCTGACAGGTTGAGATCCAATGTTCTCAACAGGAAGAGACCCAAATTTGTGTTGACATTAGGTGTTGGTTGGCCAAATATTCCTTATGGGTTCAGAATTTTCAAGACATGTGCCTTATGGAAATTGTAAATGAACTTTTTAATCAATTGGCCTTTCATATCTTTATTTTGTGACACTGGGTATTGCAGAATGTTGTCACTAAACTTTTTTTTTTTTTTTTTTGTTAACTGCTGGCAGCCACCATGTAAGTTGTCAAATGTATCTCAGCTTTTGTCTGTACAAAGAGTTCAGCTACTGTTCCCAATCAAAAGAAAATGCAGACTGTGCACAGGAAGGGTCTGAAGTGGAACATATGTGTGACATTTCAAGCTGAGTTGTATTCAGAGCTTATTAAGCATGTATGGGAAATAATAAAATCATCCCTTTTCTGACAGCATTGATGAAATGATCCATTTGTGATTGCTTCAAACCAATAAATCACATTTAATGTTTACAGGGGATTAAATGAATATTTACAGTGGATTGAATTACAGTTTTCCAGTTTACCTGTTTTCGTTTACAGTTTCTGTTTTGTTTTATTCTCTTAGCTAAAATGTGATTCAGTAGTGAGTGAAATCAGCGCTGGTCCAGGAACAGTGAATTTTACAATAAACAGGGAATTATTAGCAAAGGTGAGTAGTGTCTTTCAAGTGCTTTAATGTAAAAATAAATTTCTCAGTATAAAACTATAGAATACCTATTATTGTCTTAGGAAGGTATTTTCTATGTAAAACTGTCTTTCACAAGTTTTCCCTGAGGATCCCTGTTGCTGGTTTGCTATGTGGGCCTAGAATTTGGAATGAGGCTGAAGAAAGTTTCTTATTGTGAGGAAACAATGCATCCAATGTTCACTGATAATCATAACTCTTCTATTTTCCTCTCTCTCTGTGCTTTAAAAGGCAGGCTTGGTTACATCTACTTTGAGTGCTTACAGTATACAGCTCAAAAGTTTTGATCTTGTAAATACTCTTGGTTTTACCTGAAGTAGAAGTATTTGATAGCAGATCCTTCATTACACACTTGACTGGAAAAAAAAAAAAAAATCAAGGGGGAAAAAACCCAAAGGGAAGATATATTCCTCAATATCCTGACTGAAGTATACATATACATTGTAACCGAGTCAATGGCTATTAGAGAATAGATCTATAAGTAATTTTTGTATGTGTGTCTAGCTTGCCTTCTTAGGTGTCATAGTAAGAACAGAATTAAAGGGTTTTTTACAGATGCTGTTCCTTAAAAAAAAAAAAATCAATAGCTGTTACAGAAAAATTTTAAAGTGCTTTTTTGAGTGGGAAAAATAAGAAAAATTTCCACTGAATGAAGTGAGATTTCCACTTTATTTCAGTTTGTTAAAGGCTTCTGTTATCTTCAGGAAACTTGTCCAGTGCATACAGCTTTGTGGATTAGGTCTGTAGAGCATTGGCCTGTGTGATCTTACATGTTTCAGTTTATGTAGGGACTGACTTGGTGCTGTGAACACATTACTGACAATACTCACACAAACTGTCTTGAGGAATTTTTTAAGTCATTTTACACAGTCTCCAGACTTGCAAAGTAGACACATTTTAGTACAGATCATTCATAGTGGCCTTACAGACTTGCAGATGGGAGAGAGAAAGAAGGGGTGTTTGGACACATGGGAATTGAAGAGTTGGCTTTCTTTGGCGCTGAAAAAGTAGAAGGTTTCCACAAAATTCAGCCTTTATTTTCACCAAAATTCTGCCTACAATTTCTCTTAAATTTTTTACTTGATCAGATACAGCTTTCAAAAGTTGGTGGCATTTTCATCTGTGTATGAGACCTTGTTTGCTTGGCAAACCAGCAATCTGATTACTAATGTGAGTAAAGGATGTGGGATCAGTCTCCTTTGTGGCTGGTAAACAGTTTTCTTGGTGATACTTTCTGTTGA
Source organism: Corvus moneduloides (assembly GCF_009650955.1). Taxonomy (NCBI): domain Eukaryota; kingdom Metazoa; phylum Chordata; class Aves; order Passeriformes; family Corvidae; genus Corvus; species Corvus moneduloides. Next base: position 38,517,367 of record NC_045478.1, on the reverse strand, counting down.
TGAAACTTTTTTGTGTGTGTTTTTGTTTTTTTCCAACTGTGCTTTATTTAGACCGTGCTGCAGCAGGTGTGGAAAGATGGCTCAGAGTATGGAGTAAAAAGTGAACTTTTCTCTACAGTTCCCAGACAAAAGGCAGTGATTGAGTTCAGGTAAGCCCATTTGAGGGGTCCTTTGAGGTAATTGCCTTGTCTGCTGATTGATATTTTCCGGTTGACATTCATTGCTGTAAAGTGTCATGCCTGTGATGTTAAACCATATTTTTACAGGATTATATTAAGCTGTATTTGACACTGATATATTCACCAAGTAGAATATAAATTATATTCGGGGATTTGAGGCTTTTTCCCAAAACATGCTTGTGGTATTTAAGGAGCTTGTGCCTTACACTGCCCTCCATTAAGAATATTGTCATTTAATGCCTAATAGCATTCAGTTTTTAAGAAAGCATCTTTTTATTTTGTTATGAAGCAACAAAATCTGAATTTCCAGCCACTAATCCATTTCTTTTTTCACCTTAATACCTTCCTCCCTGACTTGTTAAAGCAGACAGGCATTTGTCTGGCTAAATCTTGTTAATTGCCGCCCCCTAAATTTTTTTCCAGTGCAATTTTGTTGACTGTCACCTACTCATGGAATGAAAAGTGGCTGACTCAGATTTTTTTATGGTTAAATATTTTTGTTTAGTAATATTCCCTCTACAGGCTTCCATAGTCACAGAAAGTAAGAACTTGGCTTTAATTTGGAGGTTGAATTTTCATAGCTGAACTTTCTTTTTTTTAATCTGGGCAAACAGTTGTGTAGAGAGTTGGATTTTGTTGGTTTTTTTTTTCATTGTGGGGGTGGGCATTGCTGGAAAGATTTAATTTTGCTTACTGATCCTTGTACACAAGGTCTCTCATCCTGGTATCAGATTTATCTCTAATAAAGACAAGAGGAGAATGATCCATATGTCCTAAACATGTAAAAAAGGGAGGAGATATTTTCGGTTCTTTCTCACTAGCACAGCTGGGCTTTGGTTAGATTTTTTTGTTGTTGTTGGGTTGGTTTGTGGGGTGGTTTAACCACAACCCTGTCTGTTATCTGATACTGGAGGGAAAGCTGGTTGGATAGGAAAACTTGCTGTCTAGGACAGAAGCTAATCAGGGAATCTTATGGGAAGATTGAAAATGGAGGTTTTATTTCAGCTCTGCTAGATGCATGAGTTGAATTCTTTTAACTTGGTGATCTGGCAGTTTTGTACAGTGAACAAACATTATTTGTAAAAATCTGTTACAGCTCCCCTAATATTGCCAAAAAGTTTCACATAGGACATCTGCGTTCCACCATAGTAGGTGAGTGTGCATTTCACTGTCTCCTGGGAGGGCTGCTTTGTCTGCCTGCTTCCCTTGACAGGAGAGCACTGCTAGCATTTCACTGCTTGGGTGTGAGTGGCTGTGTCAGGCTCAACTTGCTAATTAAAACCCTTCTGCTCATTATGCAGTGAAGAAAAGAACATGGTGTGTTGCTGGCAGATTTATTAAGTCACACATAATATAGTTTTATGACTGTGAATATTAAATGAAGTAGTTAAAAATTGGTCTTCAAAGACACCCAAGGCAGTTTTCATTGAGGTGTTATGAGAGTCCTTTGAAATTTAAATTCTCAATTTGCACTGGACTGCAGAGCAGTTCAGATGGTTATGTCTTGGTGGCTGTCCTGCAGAAAGCTTGCTTTTATATGCTAATTACTTTATGCCAGTGTTACTGACACAGTTGCTGTAATTTCTAATAGAATAATTAATAAATTTCTTGTGCAGTGCTCTAATGGTAAGTGGAAAACTTTACTTCTCCCTCATTTCCTGATCTCACAATAAAAACTAGTAGGTTATAGCAGAAGATCCTACAAAATCTCTGTATCTAATAATGTATTAGTTTTTAATTACACTTAATGCATCATGTATAGTTATTAATTGCATAAAGTAATTGCCTCTTCTATGGACAGATAGTTGAGTGAAATGACATATCTTGAGCTTTTTTTATGTTCCATTTCTGGATCCTTCGTTACAAAAGAAAACCACTTTCAAAAATAGTTCTGTAGATCTATGTTTGTCCCAGAGTAAGAGAATTAATTAACTACAGAGAATGGAATTGAAAGTAACTGCAAGCTGTAATCTGGTGTTGTAACAGCAGCAGAAGAGAGAGCTTTCTGCATCCTTTACAACAGTATTGTAATTAAAAGGTACCCTTGAAGCACAGGAAAGTAGAGGAAGGGATGTGGGTATTTCTACTGTGTAAATTCTAAGGCTATAACTAAGCTCAGGAAAGAGATGAAGGGTTTTTGTTGTAAAAGCAGTTGAAAGTAAGAAGTCCTTATATGATATGACAAGTTTGGAGCATAGTGTGTTAACTGTAGAACTCAGAAGTGCTCCAACAGCCTACAGAGATTCAGGACTTGATGTTCTCTTTTTGGCATCACAGTTAACAGCAGTTCGTGAATTTTGAGTGCTTGCCTAACCTGGTATGAGGTTGCCTGACTGTGATGGAATTGCGTATAATGCCACATATTTGTGAGAATACAAGAAGACTTTAAAAGGTTTTTCATGATCTTATACTTTGCAGTACATACACCTGTGTGCGTTTTTATACCTGTTGTGTGAGATACTTTGTTGCACAGTTCAGATGCCCAGCCTTTCTGTTCCTGCTCAGAAAGGAACTTGCTTGTTACTGCTACTGCTGTTTTCGGTTGTCAGGTATTTTAGCAAATTCTATGGAGTATTTTCCTCTTCATTTTGAATACTGATCATACAAAACCAGAAAACTGTTCTATAGAGATGAGAGACTACCTACTACTGAAGAATAATACCATTTTTGTTTCATTACCAGGGAATTTTATAGCAAATCTCAAAGTTGCACTGGGACATGAAGTAGTAAGAATAAATTACCTTGGTGATTGGGGCATGCAGTTTGGTACGTTTCAATATTTTTTTACTCTGTGCCCTTTTCTACTGTATGATATGATCTAGGTTTCCAGCTTCAGTTTTTGTAGGCCCGTTGGATTCACTCTGCACTCATAAGGAATGATATCTTGTTTCCATGGATGTAATGTATAGTTCATCTCCTTAAAAAATTCTGAAGAAAACAATCCAGACTGATCCATCAGCAGTTTGACCTGTACTGATGTACAAGACAGGACCAAATTTATCCAACTGTCCTTCTGTCCCTCAGTAGCTCCTCTCTCAGATTAAACGTGTAGTTTGGGGGTTATATGTTGTGGTTTGGGGTTTGGTTTTTTCATTTGGGCTTGGAGTTTTTTTCTTTGGTTGCTTGGTTTTGAGGGTTTTGTGGTTGTTGTTCCTTTTCTCATTATTCATAGAGCATAATTAATTTCCGCAACAACCACATTTTGGCATGTTGGGGCCCATAGAGTTTGTATCTTTAGAGATACCCCTGCACTTTCCCCAAAATACTGTTTCCCCCTAAAATGTAGCAAAAGAGAGGTGTGTAGGTGGAGAATGTGCAAGTGAATAGGGCCTGGAAGACTATCAGTCCTGTGTGCACACACATAGACACCCCTACCTCTTCTGAAATGTCCATTAGATCAGTAGAGACTGAAAAGTCCTCTCAAGTGTAGCCTGAGGATGCATGGCTTGGTATTTATTCCCTGACCAGAGATCATTTATGTCCCATTGCTGGATCTGTAGCTATCCTTCTGTTATGGCAGCTGACCCATCCATAGCATTCACAACTTTGTTGACTTCTGTTGTTAATCTTGCATTAGAAATTGATCTATATTCTCTTCTACTTTTCCAATTTCCCCCAAAAAGCTGGTTTTGGAATATTTTTAGGCATTAAAAAAAAGGCAGTCATGCCCACTTCCTCATTCTTGAAAGCTGGTACACCTCTGTAAACTATAAAAATCCCCACCACTTTGGCAGTAGGCTCTGGAAACCATCCATTTATTGATGTTTAAATGGCAAACACAAAGTGCAGTGTCTGTTAAATGGTCACTTTTGTTTATTCCAGCCCTTATGCTGCCTCCTCAAGTTTCAATGGTACTGCTGTTTATGGGGACATCAAGGAATCAATTTTATGAAGAGAATTGGGTTAAAAATTGAATGTAAATACCCTACTTTCACTCCATTTTTATATTCAGATTTGTAAGTGTAGAAAACTAAAATATGTTCAGTTCTGTAGGAACCCAGAGTGCCGAGAATATTTCTATTCTACCTCTTGTCCTTCTAGACTAAATTCCTGGATTTTAGACAGTGCAGTATAACATTCTCAGGACTGTGAGAGCGGTAATAGAATGCTCCTTATTAAATTATTTCCCCTGCAGCTTGTCTTTCCTGATCCTGTTTCTGATGAAACAGTAGCTTATAGCACAGCTTTGCTTCACTTATGATTTGTTTCATAAGAACTGAATACAGAATGAGTTCACCAAAAATTTGGTAAATTTCATCATTGCATATTTCATTCATTTTTGCCCCTTAGACATAATTTTATCACTGCACTATTGTATAATGAATGTGGCAGTGACAGTTAAGCAGTGAAATGCTATGTGGATAAAAGGCTTCTCAGCTGACCTCATTCAGTCTGCCTTTGAAGATACTAAATAGCACTCTGAAGTCCGAATATCAGGAGTTTTATGTATTTTAATAAAAAGGTTCCTGAAGGTATGAGATCACAATACCTGTTATTTACATGTGTGCCATTTGTGCAGCACACAGCTCTTACAATCATGCTTTTGACCTAGTAGTTCCAACTATTTCTTTCAAAGTAGGTACTCCCCTCTCTATTTGGGCTGGCTCAGCTCAAATATATGGCAGGTATTATAACAAATAATACTCAGGCTTCGCAGAATTATAGCATAGCAATGTTATTGTAAGGGTCCTTTCTCAGAAGCAGTGCTGTAATTAACGATCTGTCAGCTGGTTTTACAACTGCTGTTGTCAGAAGCTTTAAAATATAATAATTGAAAACATATTTTCCTGAAACATAGCAAAGAAGCCCTCAGCCTTTAGGCAGTTTTGGGGCAGGTTTCTTAAGGTAACAATGCTTATGCAGTCACACTATCTGTCCATCTGTCTTCCTGTCACTCTGCTCCTAATAAATTTTGAATGCTTTGGGCAACTTTAGCCAGATCTGACAAAGAAAGATATCTCCGAGAGAGTGAATTTCTTTTGGAATTAATGGCAGTTGGCAGTTGAGTAAGGGTAGAAATACAATGTATTAACCTCTGAGAGAGAACGTTAACTGTTGTGTTTAACTTGCTGGCTAACCAGTCAGCACCTCTAAGTCACAATCAGTCCCAACATGTGCTGCATCTTGCCATTAACCAGTGAGTGTAACAAGGTCTGGGAATAATTTGGGAAAGACAGCAAATGTGTGGAAGGATGTGTTTGGGTTGAATAAAGACTGGCAGCTGTGCTCGAGATTGGAGTGTAAAGTCAACATTGAATAGTGGAATGTTTAGATACACTAATATTTAAAAGAGATCATTAGGAAACCGAGCTCTGATTGCCCATAGAACAAGCTGTCCTTAACTAAACTCCCTGTCAGTTGGATTAGACTAATTTTATTTCCTAAAACCTAACCTGTTCCTCTTCTTTAAGTCTGCCATATCTTCTTCTGTACTCAGTGTTTCTAAGAAGGAAGTTCTTGAGACAGTGCTATTTAGTTGCAGAGAGTTTTCCAAAGGGATACCTGCATACCTTTTCCTACATCGGTCCTGGTCCTTGTCAGCTCAGAGGAATGAACTGACCTTAAAGCCACCCTCAGATAATCTAAGAGACTGACATGTTAATATTGCTACATTACTGACAGAGTTAATGGGGTCTTTTCATTTAGGCAAAAAGATTGGGATTTGGATTTCTTGCCCTTTTGGATAGCTTTTGGAAAGTCCTGAAGCCAAATTGGATGCTCAAAAAAGCTGCATATTCTAAGCAGGCAGCAAAAATTTCCCTTGAAAACATGGCATGAGTGATACGAGGAATTCCACATTGTATCCCAGTTCTTACCGTCCTTGAAATGGTAATACTAATAAGGGAGGAAGCAAAACAAGGAATTTTGAGTATGTTCTGTTGCTGGACAGTTTCCACTGTGTGGCTTCTCATTTACTGCTTGCTGCTGTGTAAAAGATAATTTTCTGTACAAGTCCAGAAACACAAATTCCTTTCGTGAGGAATTGAAAAATCAACATAGTATTTCTGACTATTTTCTAGCTATTATATTTTCCGTGGTTGGGGTGGGGGAGAGGGGGTGTTTTTGCAGTGCAATAATAGGTTATGCTTTTGATTTTTTTTTTTTTTTAGCATACACCCATTATATTGTTTTAAAGTGTAAGGCTTTGGTTACAGTGTTAAGACTAGACTTACAAAAATAACTTCTCAATATACTCTGGTCTGTTGTCTAACTCTGTATCTAATTATTATTCAAGGCTTATTGGGTGTTGGTTTCCAATCCTTTGGCAGCAAAGAAAAACTAAAATCCAGTCCTTTACAACACCTTTTTGAGGTAAGTTCAGAGAAGACCAACTAGATTTGTCTTTCCAGGATTAATAGGGGTTTGGTTGTTGGCATGCTTCATTCAAATATGCCTAATACCATCTGAGTTACTATTTACTTTTTGCTGATCTTTTGGGACTTGTAAGTGATCTTTGTGTGACAGCGGTGCTGGGTGTAACAATGCACATAAGGGATTTATGTACTTTCCTGCACAGATCCAATAACCATGAGGAGAGATGAGCAAAATTTCATGAATGGCTGATGTTCAAGCCCTCGTCCTCTAAAAGAAAGATCTCACATGTTAATGGGGCTTTGTCAGTCAGGGTTCTTGTGTGGCACTGTCAGTGTTTGCTTATCGCAAAGCTGAGCTGTGCTTCACCCTTGGAGCTGGATATGGGAGCTATGGCTGATTCTGGTGTTTAGGCAGCGTGTCACAAACACGACAGTATAAATCTGTCTCCTGGCAAAGGAGCAAACCGTGTTTGAATACTTGGACACGCAACAGCTGAATGCATGTTAGTCAGATTGTTTATGTGGCAGGGTAGCTTCTTCTGAGCTTGCCAGCTTCTTTGACACAGGTAAATTCTATTCCCTTGTTCCCTTGTCCCTGAGCCCTGCGGATTTAAATTGATAGATTTTCAACACTGAGGTGTTCTAGAGTTGTAGGACTGATTGAAAGAGAAAACAAGAAGCAGTCATATTTTTGTGGTTGTGCGTCACTGTGTATTACTTAATTTTTGTTTATAATTTCAGTCCATTCTTAGAATTTAAATTTTTAATACTTGAATTTTGCACTAAAGCTTTAAAATACCAGCTATTGCAGTAGCATGTAGGCTTTATGACCTTAAAAAAATTGTCTTTAAGTGTAAAGAACAGTATTCAGTCAAGACGGAAAAGATTCTAAAACAGTAGTTGTTTGAGACCAAATTAGTTTCTCAGTTATTCGCAGTTTTAAAGTGTTTGTTCAGCTGTATCCCTAGCTATATCAAAGACTGAGATGTGTTTCAAAATGGTGCTTTTTCTGCTGTTGTGTGAAATCAATCTTTCTTATGAATATGAGCTTGTAAAATACTGAGTCTATCAAGGATTTTGCTGCTTCAACTGCTATCTCAACTTTAGGCAGTGCAGTTGCTATAAATGTCAATTTTGTGGTCCTCTGAAGACAAGTCTGTGGTTTAAAAGTCCACGATAGGTTCCCTTTCATGCATAAATTAGTTCTTCCATATTTTGCTGCTGCAGTTGTTTCAAGGTTATGAAGAGGATGATAGTGACAGCAGTAAGGAATTAGGACATTCATCTTCTTTCAGGATAAGCTGAACATTTTCCTATTGGGCTTTGGGCTATTCATTCATTCTTTAAATGGGAAATGTGTTGCTTTAACATGTCTTTAAAATTTTGACATTAAAAATGTCATCTTTAAATGAATTTGTATTGTTCTTGTAGAACTGTTTTTATTGGAGGAGAGGATTATACTACTTCAACATTTTCAGTGTCATTATATTTTAGGTGTATGTGCAGATTAACAAAGCAGCAGAAGATGAAAACACAAAAAAGCTGGCTAAGGATTTCTTTAGAAAACTGGAGGAACATGATGAGCAGACATTGTCAATTTGGAAGCTATTTAGAGACCTCAGTATTGAGGAATACATCCGGATTTACAAGGTACAAATCATCCAAATGTTTGTTCTGTGTTGCTGGTAAAATGGTCTCTGTTTCTCCATTGTTTCATCAATATAATTGACAGTGCACAGCACCTTTTCATCCAGGAAACTGCCAAGCAGTGAACTGACTTGGGATCAGAGATTGCTCTAATGTTATCAATTCATTGCCTTTCCCATAAACTTTAGAATGTTGTGGGGACGCTCTTTCTCAGTATGCCCAGTTAAGCCCCATTCTGCTTGGAAAAAGCACAGTAGTTGATTTCTCATCCAAGCAGGCTGTTACTTTAGTTGCTGACATCCTAGATACGTTTTATCTAATGGTGTCCACGTAACTGGCTTTTAGACTAATTCTCCTTTCTCAGAAGTCCTGAAGTTCAGAGTGTGATGCTAAGCAGCAAGGCAAATCAGTGCTGGATAAATATTGCTCAGTTTTGCTTTATCTTTGAAGTCAGCAACAACCCACCAAATTTAATAGTTTCCATGTAATAAATTTTATTAGAAGATAATTCTGTTTTCACATTTCTGATCTAATGTTATAATGTTGCATATTAAATTGGGTGTAAGAAATTGTAGCAGCAGGAGTTCACTGCTGGTGGAGTTGAGGTAACGTACAGCCATCTGTTGCACACTGTGATCTCATGACTGGAGCCAGTGTCTGCTGTTCCATGGGACATGTTTGTGCCCCTGACGGAAAAATTAATCTTAAAAAATTGGGAAACAGTTTATAATCCAAATAACCTGGCTGTATTTTAACTTCTTCCCTGAAACATATCACTGGAGCCAAGAAAGTACTGTAAGTTAAGATCTCCTGAGCAAGACACTTGATAATTCTTGTGGAAAGCTGACCTCTGAGGGCAAGTAGGTGCTGGGCTGGATCTTGAAGGTCACCCATCATCGATCACATGATGACTGGTACAGCTAGGTCTTTCTCTCCCAATTTCATTCAAACTAAAAAGTATTGAACTGATGACCTGACCAGGTTTGACAGTTAAGGTCATCTTGTCTCTCTTGAGTGTACCCTTAGCCTTCATGATAGTGATTTCTGTATGCTCAGCAATGTTTGTGAGTAGCTTTTACTTTTTAAAATTCCTTTTAGCATCCTTTTAAAATAGGGTTGGTTTCATGTCCAAACCCACTTGTTTCACCTCTGGCACAGCAAGTTAGAAACCTGTCTCAGAATTTGTGTACTAATTGCTCTAACCAGTTTATGCCTGATTTCTCATGAATGTTATATCCAACACTGTATTCAACTCAGGGAGAGATTCATTCTAATGCAGAAATTGATTAAATCAAAATTCAAGCATCCCTTTGTTTTAACAATGAAGTGACATTTACTGGAATAAAATTAAACTTTGCACTGTATCTGATCTGTCACCTATAATCTGACTTAGTCTGAAGAAAAATGATTAGCCTTAATCTTAACGATGTTACCCTTCTTTGATATTCTTGGAACTTATCAGCGTCTAGGAGTGCACTTTGATGAATATTCTGGAGAATCATTTTACCAAGAGAAGGCCCAGGAAGTTCTAAAGATGTTGGAAGATAAAGGACTCCTTCAGAAAACAATGTATGAACTCATGCAGTCTATTGGTTAGCTTATTTAACATCTCAGTTGCACTCAAGATACGATGAGTGAGGTTTGTACATAATCTGAGGGGAAGAGTTTTCTCTAGATGGTTTTGGTAGCTGTTCTGGTAGACCGTCAGGATTTGTGCAGTCACAGCTAAAAATTACATTTTCCTTTTCTGTGACCAGCACAGAAGCCTGGCTGTGACAAACTGGGTACAATGACAATGTTCAACTCCTAATGGTGTTTTAGCCTGTTGATTAGTTGGGTAGCTGCATGTGCCATTTAATGAGCGGAATTGGATGAGACCCTTGCCTTGATGAAAGAGGTGCCTGGCTGAATTGGGGTGGAAGCTGTAATCGTGGAATGCACCAGAATGTGGGCAGGCTGCTCCCTGGCATCAGCAGTGGTGACAGCAAACTTACAAAAAGACTTAAAGGAGACAACCATTCAAAGAAAAAGTATGAGAGTGTCTAGAGGGAGGCCTCCTTGTGGCAAGAGGCCTTTGTTTCGGCTCTGACCTCAGTCTTACCTGAACATACCTGTGTATGTACTAGCTTGCAGTGACATCAGTGTCTTCCCTCAACTTACAGAAAAGGGACAGGAATTGTGGATCTCTCGGAGAAGAAAGACCTCTCAACAGTTTCCACTGTCATGCGCAGTGATGGGACATCTCTTTATATAACAAGGCAAGCCCATCTTTGTTCGTTGCCAGTTATTTTGCCAGGGAACTTGTGAACATGAGCGCATTTGTAACTGATAGCATGGATTTTGAAGCTTTTTATTTCTAGGATGGAACACCTTCGCTAGTAAGTGAAACTAGCAATGTAACTATGGTGGGATGAAAATGGCTCTTAAATACTTTTCCTCCCCTTAAGCAATCTGTTAGTAAATCTCCTCTTCGCATAAATCATAATACTCTCTCCAGCTACTAACTTTGAAAACAAAGCTGGGATCTCTGGATCTAATAAATAGTTGCCAAATGATGAAGGTTTTAGAAAGACCTTTGCTTAAAATATTTATTGACAGTGTGATGCAGAAAAAAATTGCTTGTTCAGCCATGTCTTCATTGACTCAGTGGACCCACCAGCACTGTAACATCAATTTTATTGCTGTTTTCCTGCCATGTCATCAGTATCCTAAAATTCCTCTTGGGTATTTTAATATGGAAGCCTTAACAGTTTCTTTGTGCCAGGAACGTAAATAAATCTAGTGTCTAGCCCTCAAGGTAAACTCTGCACAGCTTTTCAGGGCAAGGGTATTAGAGAGATGCTACAGTCAATCCTGCACATGAGGGAGCTGCTGAATCCTGTAGCCAAATAGAGACAGAGATGCCACAGCTCCATGTCTGCCGGTCAGCCAGGAATAAGGCTGAACCCCTGATCTCAGCAGGCCCATGCACAGGGCCAAAACCACTCAGCACATTGGGCATTTTGTTGCCCTCTGGGTGATCAGGATGAGTATCTATTACTGTGAAGAAATAGGCATATATATATGTATGTGTATAGATACACATGTGTATGTGATATATATTGAGATATATACTTGTATTATGTATGTGATATATATGTTATTTAATAATTTAAGTCATATACATATGTATTGTATGTGCAGTATGTATCCCTCCAGTAGCTGGAGGTCCCTGTGGTCTCTCCAGCAGCTGGCCTGGACCCTCTGATGCCAACAGTACAGACTCCTCTGGGTACCTCATCTTTGAAGGCACACCTGGAGACTTCCCAGGATACTTCACCTACTTGCTTGGCTATTCAGCTTGATATTTGCTGTCAGTCATGCGTGGATGTGTGTGCCCTCACTCCAGCTGTTGGCAGCAGAGATGCCTTGTGACCCTTGGTCAGACTCCATTTGTTATCACTTCATTTTGCTTATGCCCAGTTCCCTCAGTTGCTGGCACCACGGATGCAGGGCCTACATGAGCTGTAGTCCCCAGGTCCAGCTGCTGACACTCCAAACACGCATGCAGACACAGGAGAGAGCCCCCTGACCCCAGGAGAGTTTGAAATGGAGTTTCATGGGCAGAGAGGACAGATTGTGCTGATGAGGTGCAGGGCAGAACTAGGCAAACGTAAAACCAGCAATCAAAGCCACCCATCCCGGTTACCATCTTCTCCTTCTCTTTTCTTGCCTTTGGTTCCTCCCCTAAGCATCCCATAACAAGTCTTGTGCAATTGCAAATGCTCTTCCCTTTCATCCTGCATGTCCCTTAGGAAGTACCCTTCCTCAGCCAGGTGGTCTGGAGGGCTGCTGTGGTGACCCCTGAGGAGGGTTTTAGTCTGGAATACAAGGCTGATGGTTCTCCTGTGACACTCCTCTGTGTGTGTGTGTGTGTGTGAAGGTGAGCTTTGTACTATTTCAGCTGCTGCTGAACACTGGGTTAGTTTTCCAGGGAAGGGTTGTTTTTCTCACATCCCAATAGACAGACAGAGACTGGACTTACTCTGCACCAAAGAACTATTTTCTCAGTTATTTTATTAGGTAGTGGTTTAAAAAAACATTTCAAATGTGTCATCAGCAAAGTATACATATCCTTTTTTATGTGTAAGGCATACATGGATCCTTCTATTCAGGAAGTCCTCTCCCCTCCATAAAAAGCAGATTATTTTTCTAAGAGGCAAATAGTGAGGTATGTTTGAGTGAAAGTCCAAATAGTTTCTCGTTATCTCTTTCAGAGATCTCGCAGCTGCCATAGACAGAATGAACAAGCACAGCTGGGATACCATGATTTATGTGGTAAGTAATTCTAGATTCAGCACACACTTTTGTGCTGACTCTCTCCAGTAACCCAGGGGCCTCTGGCTTGAAATACGACTTTGACACACAGTATTTTTGGCAGTAAAATAGATACCCTTACTGCCCAGCAGCTGTGCCTCTGTGTGGCAGTGTTTCTTGGTTCTGTTTCAGTGCATGACCCCTACAATGGTTGAAAAATGGCTTTAAACTGAAAGAGAGTAGGATTAGATTAGGTATTAGGAAAAAATTCTTCACTGTGAGGGTGCTAAGACATAGGAACAGATTGCCCAGAAAAGCTGCCTCATCCCTGGAGGTGTTCAAGGCCAGGTTGGATGGTGCTCTGAGCAACCTTTTCTAGTGGAAGATGTCCTTTCCCACAGCAGGGGGGTTGGAACAAGATGATCTTTAAGGTCCATTCCAACCCAAGCCTTTCCATGATTTTATGGAAATAAGCTCTGGAGTTATTCTCTATTAAAAAAATTTATTGCAATTAGTTTGAAAGGAACTTTTACTTGATTTGACATATTTTCTGTATAAATGTTGTAATTAATAATTAAACAAACCAGAAAAAGCTGTTAGTGTTATAAAAGGTTTTAAAATGCTAATTTAGATTAATTTTAGACCGTTAATTTCTCAGTCTACTCTGAAGTCCTGATATCTTATCTGAAATGTACATTTTTATGGCTTTGAACAATGCCTTAGTTTCATTATGTAGAAATTGCACATAAAGTACTATTTAATCAATCCAAATGAAGCAGTTGTAGACAGGGAATCTTTTTATATTTATTGGTTTCATTATTTTGTTTTTTAACAATTCTAGCAGTATCAGTAATGGATATGAATAGCAGGACTATCTCCTTACTTGTCTGAAACTGTTTTTTGATCTCATATTAACAAGGAGATATCATGTGATGCTTTTAAATCTTCTTCTTCTCATATTTAGAAAAAAAAATTAATCATGAAAGCCATGTTCTTTTATATGAAGTCCAGAATTAGTAACGTGGAAAAAATCTGTATGTGGTCATGATGTGTTTGGTAATGTCTTTGTACCTACTCTGTACAGCTTTTTCAAAAGTCAATATAATATGACACATAGCAAGATGCAGGGAGGGAGATCAGTAAGCAAAACAGTAAATAGAGAGATAGTTCAAAGTGCAACTTCTAGTTAAACCACATTCCTCCTTTTAGCTTCAGTCTTCAGGAAGTTTCCCATCGCTTACTATTCTTACATGTTGTCATAGAACAGGAACTTTTTGGTTATTTCGGGGGAAAATCGTTTGGTGTCTTGGTTTGAAAGACAGGTGTCTGCCAAGGAAGGCAGGAGTCTCCCTTGAAATGGAAGGAAAAAAAAATTGCAACCCCCTTTCCTCTGAATTATTATAATTTTGAAATTAAGGGGCTTTCAGGCAAAGACATGAAGACTAGGAATAACACTTCTTTACTATTATATATCTATATGTGTGTAACCAGTCAGACAAACAGCAATAACCATGGCAGTGACAGCAAACAATCACAAACCCAGTCCCAGCCTTCTCGGCTGTCGGGCCCTTTCCCCTCGGGTGCAGTTCCGCTCGCAGCCGGCAGGGGCGCTGGCGGCTCCCGGTGAGCAGGGCAGGTGCGATGGTTCCCCCGCGGCTGCAGGGGGCGCTCCGGAGCGAGCTCGGGGAGCACGCGGCACCGGTGCCCTGGGATCCCGGGAAGGGATGGGACAAAGGCTTCACAAACCCCTGGGCAGCTGATCCCGGTGTCCGGCCGGACCCTCGGGAACAGCAGGCTGGAACGGCAGGCTGGAACTGCAGGGACAAGCACAAATCCCGGGTGGCAGACGAGACGTATCGAACTCCAGAGCTGCAGCGGGAACCCCCGGAGGTCTCGGCAGGCAGGGCGTGCGGGGCTACGATATAGTGAAGGCTCAAAGCAGCGACAGGGGCAGGGCAGCCGCAGCCTGGCTCCCAGTGGGGCAGGGAAAGGCGGGCTTGGGATCCCGGGGTTTCTCCGGTAGAAGGAAGGCAGCTGAAAAAGCAGAAGCCTGCTATGCTGACGAATTCCTTCCAGCCTCTCTCTCTGTCCAAATGCCGGGAACTAACTGCCCACCAGCCCAGGTGAAAGAGAGTAGCCAGATGCACCCCTCCTCCTGTGGCCAGGTCTTTCGTTTTTCTTAAGCACCAAGTAATTTGTCCCCCTGGAAACATGTATGGGGAAAATTCTTTAACAGAAAAAGAAAACAGAAGGGAAACTCCTAAAACCCCAACATTTGGTTTTGGCGGCAGTTTTTCTGCCCCTGCTGGCTGGAACAGTGGGGTTCATTGGCATCAAAGGGCAGTCTGGCTGTTAAAATTCAGTGCATTAGATGTTCAGGATGTTTCCTGTCTAGTTCATGTGGGTAGGTAATTATTTGTGTTTATTATACCAGGAGGTAGCAGGGAGCAAGGGAGAAGGAACAGTTAGGAAAAAGAACAGTTGGGGGTCTACTTTGCACAAATCGGGGTGTCAGCTGAATGTTCAGCTCATGGAGTGAGCAAGCATAGGAGCAATAGTCTCGAGCTGACTGCTGCTGTACCTGAACATCAGTCACTATTTAATTCCTTGCCTGGGCCTCCCTGGTCTCCTTCAAGTCCAAAGAGATGCACAGCACATCCAGACTGTGATGTGATTGATTTGTCCATCATAGCCAATGTCTCATTCAAGTTGGAAATGACAGATCAGCCTTGGCCTGTCCTCTCAGCCTTGCTCAGGTTGTATAGTTTTCAGAGGACCTGGTTAGTATTTTTATCATTTCTGACTTTCTGAGGGCTGAGAAAGTGGGTCCTAAAATAGCGAAACAAACTCTTAGGAGACTCTTGTGGGACAGACAACCTGGTGAGGGAACTGCCAGTCTTGCTGAGCTTTGCTGCTTTGTGGCACTGCTTTGTGGTGAGTTAGGACTTTATTCAGTGTTACCAGAGGCAGGAGGACTTAATGGGTTTAAATGAGAATGCTAATGATTTTAGTCTTTAATAATTAAATACAAATGTATTTCAGAATCCTAATCTTGTTACAAGAAAATTATTTAGAGACTCTAGAGTCTTATTTCATAAGATGATCTTATTTTCATCAGATCAACATGTTTAAAAGAACATTAATTTGGTTTACTACTTGTAATGCTGTAAATCAGTGCATTCACCAATTTAGGTTTTAAAACAATCCTACTTATTTCATAAAAAGGCAGTGATATGAGCAAAATATTCAAAACATTTTAAGATGTGGCATATTATTAAAGAAGTACTCAGATTCCATTGAATGTTGCACTCAAGAAGGAGATGAAAATGCTTTTATATATGAACAATTAAATATAATCCATGCTGTCAGACTGCAGGTTTCTACCTTAAAGCCAGCCATTTAGTGAGAGAGGTCTGGCTTTGTGCAGAGATGCCCCTCATCTGTAGGGTGCATGGAAAAGGAAGGCCTTGTTTGAAGCACTGACCACTGCTGTCCACTTATCAGCTGTCCACTTATCAGCCTTGCTTGTGAGTTGGCATGGGGAGGTGACTCCCAGGAGCAGAGCAGCTTATGAGGAGCTAGGAGAGAGGAGGCAGGTGCTTGATACAGTGGTAGAGTTGAGAATGAATACAAGATAAGCACTTCGTGCACTGCTCACTCCCTGTCGCAGAACACCAAACAAACGAGGAAATAGTGATTATTTGGTTAGCTCTGCATTTTTCTTTAAGGAGGGATAAAAAGGAGTTTGAGTGAGGCAGTCGAAACAACTAGGTAGGAAAATGAACCTCATAGCAACAGCTGTGGCTAGAAACCCATATGGTGGTTGTTGTTAGACATAACATACAGTCAGAAACTACTTCAATTCGTAGGAGAGTAACCGAAAGTAGAAGAGAGCACAAGATGTATCATTATGAAATTGTGATAATGTGTACTTTTTTTAAAAAAAACTTATGTACCTGCCTTATGATGTAAAACTACAAATCACACTGGAGACGATAGAAACTAGTGGGTTCTGGAGGCAGAGAGCTTAAAGAGGTGTTCTGTATCTAAGCCAGAAGACCCTTGGAGTCTGGTGATGTAACACAGGGGTATAATGGGCAGCAAGGTTCTGAAGTGAAAATGGAGATGTTTTGTTTGATGGGCAACTCACAGATCATGAGAAACTAAAGAACATCAAGGTTTCCTTTCACTTTGTGTCTTTGCCTTCATGACCTGAGAATAATAATTTCTGAAAAGGTGGATTTCTTTTTCTAACATAACTCGAAGTCCCGTTGCCATAGATTCCAGCTGTCACAATTTTCAAGTCTTGCTTGTCTTTGTAGGTCTTAATTTTGCTTGCAGTGACTTACTGGCACTGTGGTATTGTGTGTTTGTGTGTTAAAAGCTACTCCTTATCAGACTCGTAGTGTTTTCTGATATGCATCAATTCTATTCCTTAGACAGATAAAAGTCAAAGTAATCACTTTCAACATTTATTCCAAATACTGAAGCTCATGGGTTATGACTGGGCAGAAAGGTATGTACTAAAAATCTTAATTATATACTGGGTTTGGTGGTTAATTTTTTTTCCCCCAAGAATGTGTATAATATGTACATTGAAATTTCAGTGGAGTGCTCTTTTGAAGAGAATCTTCTGATGGTGTCCATCCACCACCATGCTATAGCACACATCATGAAGGCATTTTGGATGAAACTAAGCTACAAGATGTGGTGCTGGTGTGCAAGTAATGGACTCCAGGGTACAAGCAGACATTTGGTCTGTAGGACCCAACTAATACTAGTCCAGCAGAGAAACAAACCCTCAGAATTATGTGCAGTTGAGCCTCAGGTCCTCATGAGCAGCCTTTTCATTCTATGTGTCCACTCCTGCTGGTCTGATTTATTTGTGAATGGAGTCATTGCCGTGTGTTTAGGATGGGAAAAACAGCCCTGTCTCTCATTTAACAGGTTTTTCATAACTGCTTGATGTGAAAAAGGTAAACAATTTTTAAGAGACTTTGTGGCATAGCTTCTGGGATATTGTGTGGTCACATATAAAATTATTAGCTCTTGAAGTATTTTATTTCAGCAGAGATCAGAATCAGAGTTTGAATCATGCTTCAGGCTTGAAGTATCTATTGCAGGGAACTGTATCCCTGCTGTAATTCCTTGTAATTACCAACCTTGTTAGCAATCTGAGCAAAGGTCAGTAATGGATCTACAGACTAAATCATATTCTTCTCTGCCAGACTGTGTGTCTTTTGTGGTTAAATAAACGGTTTTAGCCTTCAGGAATACCAACCTGCCTCCTTTCACAGTGCTTAAGCTTGTGCTAAAATTACCTTAGATTCTCAATCATGAATAATACTTGGGATTATTATGAGCAGAAACAATGAATACTTTATTATTAGCAATGATTAATTATACTTTTAGTTTAATGTGGCCACAATAGAATTATTATGACTCCTTTTCTAATTATATTAACAGATCTCTGTTGCCACAGTAATTTGATCTGTCTGTATCCTGCCTCTCCTCAATTTATTGCAAATTATTGCATTGAGGCCTCTGTACTAAAGCTAGTAGCAAGAGAGATTCCTGAGAGCACACAAATGACCAGGCTATCATAATTCTGATCATAATTTTCTCATTATATAATAAGTATGGAGCTTGGTTGCTGAAACGAGAGTTGCTGATTATATCACTAAGCTTCCCACGTTGGAGTGTTATTTATTCAGCTGTTATTGCTGTTTCCTGATAGAGAATCCAGCTCTGAACAAACACCACAAACATTTCTCTCAATTGAAATGTAATTTTGGTCCTGCTGCTTCTCAACACAGGTGCCAGCATGTGTCTTTTGGTCTAGTTCAAGGCATGAAGACTCGGAGAGGAGAAGTAATTTTTCTGGAAGATGTTTTAAATGAAGTTCGCTCAAGGATGTTAGAAAACATGACTTCCACAAAAAGTTAGCTATTTCAGGTCTTATTAGTTTCTTTTGATGTTCTGTGTTGATCAAATTGTGTCATCTTTTCCACCCTTCACTTCTCCCTGCATTGCACTAATCACAGTGATACACCCTTTTTCTTTCTTTTAGTACTTCCCATAATATAAACAATGTTAAAATAATTCTTTGCAACTCTGTGAACTCCCCTAAATTACAGATTTGCAAATTCACATTCAGTGAAATTATTTCATCATACCCTGGGAAGGAACTACCTGCCTTTGGGGACAACAATCTCTTTTTTCTGGAGAGACAAACTAGTCAATAGTGGGGTTGGGGCTGGAGTTCAGGGATCAGTCAGATTTCAGCCAAAGGATTTATAGCTCTGACAGCTTTCTCTGGCAAGAGTGACCTTTGCTTGCCTCCCACTACTGCCTTGTCACCCTGCCAGCCTCGTGGCTGTTCCAAGTGCCCGGGAGGTCACTGCTCTGCCCCAGATTGTACTGAAGGGAGAGTTTGCCTGCACCTCGATCGGGCTGTGGTTCCAGGATCGTTTCCTCCTGATGCAGTACAGATTCAGGCAGTTCCCAGTGAAATGCTGCCCCCTCTTGTGCTCTCTGGAGTTAGGTGCTGGATTGAGTCAGCAATGTGATCATCTTAAGTAGTATGTATCTTCCTTGCTCTGCCTTCTCAGCTTTTTTAAAACTGATGATTTTCCTTGTAAACTGGACAAGGAGATGGTGTTCCCTGCACGTGGCAGGGGGTTCGGACTGGATGATCTTTAAAGGTCCCTTCCAACCCAGAGCATTCCATGATTCTCCCAGTTCAGATGCCCTTAGTATAGTCAGTTTAGATATCTACAGTGGATGGTGTGAATACTCCCTAAACGTACATCCAAATGGTCCATTAGCCATTAGAACAACTTTTCCTTTTTTTGTTTATGTATCTTCTATCACTTGGAGCTTTTTGTCAGTTTTTCAGCAAAATCTGCATTTCCCTGATCTTGGAGACTGGCTGTCAGAATTGTGAAAAGGAATTCGGGGTAGCCTGTGTGGCCTGTCATAATGAACCCTTCTTACCTCAAAATCTGGGAAAGTGGGAAAAAGCCCATGTGAAACAGCTGTTTTCAGCTTTTAAGAGAGATTTATATCCTAGACTCCTTGCTGCATGCATGCTGACAATTTCCATATTGCTAGTTTACAGTTATGGAAGATAAGCTCTTTTATTGGCATCTCCAGGTCTGAGCAAGAGGTCATTATGATACTGCAGACTTAATGATTTTTTTCTGTTTCTCTTCAGCAACCAAAGAGGTACAAGATCCTGTGGAGACAGCAGAGAAGGTTGGTCTTGCAGCACTCATAATTCAGGTGAGTCTGAGCTGCCTCACGAGGTGTTTGCATCATCTGTGAGAAGTTACAAATTGAGATGAAGAGCCCTATCTGGGCGACACCAATTTATTGTTGCAGGACTTCCGGGGCCTTCTGTCATCTGATTACCAGTTTAGCTGGGATCGAGCTCTCCAAAGTCGGGGAGATACAGGTGTGTTCTTGCAGTACACCCATGCCAGACTCCATAGGTAAGAGGAGCATTTCTGCACAGTACAGTTTGACATGAATTTTAACCTTATTAACTTACTGCTTTGCTAAGTAGTAGTAGTGCTAACTCCTTAAATATGACACATGCTCACTTTTTCAGCAGAGGTGTGAGTTTAAGATGGAAATCATTGAGACTTCCCAGAAGAACAGGCCAATTAAAATTAATTTTCTACCTCGTTTCCACGGAACTGAGCTAACTGTTCATGTACTTTCTCAGTTCTAGGAACAGCCTCTTTGTGGCTGGTGTCAGTGATGAGGAATGGTAGCCTAGAGCTAAGGAAACTGATGTAAAAGCCAAAATGTATTTTACAAAACTTGTAAAATACACCACATCACAGAACTTAGATGTTTTAGCTAGCACAGTAACTATTGGATTATTTTTAACATTGTTATTTCCCACTGTTGGTAACCAAGATTAAAAGGAGATCTCTTCCTGTTGGCTTAGGTCAAACACCTGACATGTTTAATTATTTTTTTAAAAGAGTTTCAGAAGAGTCCAGTTTGAACAGTTTAATCAATTTTACTGAACTGCCAGAGCGGACCTCAATATGTGTTTTCATGTAAGATTCCTTCCTGGGTCAGGCCAAAGGTGTGTAGCAGCCTGATGTTCTGAGGCAATGGTAGCAGGACATGGTGTTCGGGGAGAACATGCAAGCCTGATCCCTTTCTCTGGTCTGTTCCTCTTGTACTCCCTTATCATGTAGGTATTGGTGGTGCCAGGGTACCATTAGTGGGGGATTGACTACCTCCCTAGTCCTTTTAGCTTCTGGACCTGTTGTCCATGCATGTCTCTAACCGTGTTGCTAACTGAATGGCCAGCACAAATCTTTTTGTTTTTTATCTTAGGTTGCAGTCAGCTAGTCTGTCTCAGTGTTCTATTCAGCTTGAGCAGAGCCTACTCTGTTCTCTTAAAAACACAGATTACTGGTTTTTTTGTTCAGCATTGTTAAGAGGTGGTTTACATCCAGCATTTGTTTTCCATTCTTACATTTTAGTTTAGAACAGATGCATGGGAATGCAGAGCTAACTGACGTTAATGTGGCGTGCTTGCAAGAGCCAGATGCCATCTCTGTTCTGCAGCATCTTCTCAGGTTTGTCTAGTGTTCTTTCCAAATACCAGTTCCCTTAAAATAAATATCTGGATATGCCACTGACCTATTGAGAAGGCACAGACTGCATGATCATCAGAAAAAATGGCTGTTTGGGGCAATGACTTGCCTTTTGTGCCACATGGATCGCAACATTTGAAGTGTTTGTGGCTTTAGAAGCCATATGATGGAAAAAGCAGTCTTCGGAACGTACTCTGTGTACATGAGCCTCCTAATTATTTCTTGTCTTCACAAAAGTGTGCTAAGCTCTGTATAAATATTAGCTGCAGATTTGCTTGGTCCCTCATGTTCTGTTTTTGTCATGTGAGAAAAGAGAGAGGAGGTGAGGTAAATGGATTCTTCAGAGCTACTGAACATGCACAATTGGTACCTGTTAATAGCAGTAATGTTCTTCATTAATTCAGTCCTAAAGTGTAGCAGTTTCTGTTTTCATTATTTCATAGGTGTATAATTAAACTATGGAGACAAGGGAGTTGTCCATGTTGTGCAGCCTGTGATGGGAGTTGGAGGTGACCAAAGCTTTCAGAATTCCTATGTACTGCATTGCACACTGTGCAGTGCCAGCAAGTTAACTCTTTTGACCATACTAAGACCTTCCTGAGGCCATCTGTTTAAAACTAGGACTTCCAAAACTCATGCCAGGGCACCAGGTGGCTCCTTTGACCTGCACATGTTGGCTGCAGAGCCCTACCATTAACTGTAATTGCCTCCAGAGGTCTGCCTGCAGTCCATGGTTTGCTGCCTGCTCTCTTGTGCAACAGCAGGACCAGACAGCTCTCAGTAAAACCAGTAGTGTCTTATTTATCCAGTGCCATTGTATTTCACAGAAAACATGTGAGTTGTTTCTTGGGATTTTTTTTATACTCTTACATGACTGCAGAGCCCTCGTTATCAGGGTGCACTCCCCAGTTCTGCAGCTTGTCTTTAAGAGAGGAAGGTTCCATGGCAGGTCAGCTTGGGCATGCTGGCAGTGATGGGCCTGGGAGCTGAGCAGAGATCAAGAAGTCCACTCCCCACTTTGAATTTGAAATCTCTTCAGCCCTAGAGGTGTTGGTACCTTCTTGCAGGCTGTGAAAAAGGACAGCAAAACACATGAAGAAAAAACATAGATCTCCTGCCTCTGCTTGCACTACCCTGTTTAATACTGTCTTACAAAGTTAACTGTATTGTGTAAGTGATGTAGGATGACCCTGCTTGACCAGGGAGGTTGGACCACCCACTGTGGTCCCATCCAACTTGACCCATTCTGTGTGATTCTGTATTCCAGGATTTGTCTTTTTCTAATGTTGCAATATTCTTTTTATCTACTTAAAATTCTAAGCTGCATTTACTAAAGGCAATGCTCTCTAACGGACTATTTTGATTTCCTTGGTTATTTAACACATTTTTTGCTCCTAGAAACTTACAATTAGTGTTGAGATGTAAAACCAGACATAATGTTCCAGGAGCAAATATAGCTCTCGTGTTCTCTTTGCTATAGCCTGCCTCTCCGAGGTGTTTGCATGATGAGGAGCAGAAACAGTCTCCTTCAGTAACAAGTGAACAAGGAAGGAATAATCAGCTGTGTGCTAATGACATGGCTTAGGTCTGCTTCAGAAGATTAGTTGTGCTAATTCTACAGCTGTGGTTGTGTGCTTGTTCTGACTTAAGCAAGTCTGACGAGCCTTCTATCTGAGTACACCTTGTACCACTTCAGCACCAAACAATCCTTTTCTTCCTTCACAGGTATGACGAGGTCCTGTATAGATCTTCTCAGGATCTGCAACCCAAGCACATTGTCAGCTACCTCCTCACACTGAGGTAAGGTGTTTGCTGATACTGGTGGTGTCTCCAGTGAGGACAGGTCTTCCTGAGTTGGCTCTGCAGCCCTCATATCTGCACTGCTTTGAAGAGTAAAAATAGTAGGAAGATGCAAATGTGTGGGACAGTTTCCATGAAGCAGGAAATATATAAAGTAGGATAGCAAATAATGTAATAAATAGTAGAGATCAAGGCTGGAGCCAGGACCCTCCTCAGAAGCTTAACAGCTTTTAAGAAAAAATAATCACTTGGCTGAAACACAGTATCTGAACCCAAAATCATGGTGGACTAATGATGTCTTAAGGAGCAGATTTGAGCTGATAACATCCTCTCAATATCAACATTTCAGCTAGGAAATTTTATCCAAACTGCTTTTAACCACTATCTCAGCCCATGAACAAAGCTTGTTATTAGTGTAAGTTCTACTGTGTATCTGATTCCCATAGGGGTTGGACAGCACCATGAAATGCTGGAGTAGGCTTGGTGGAGGAAGCTGTAGAGCCTGTGTATGGGGAAGGCTTTAACAAGTTAAGGAAAACTGTACAAAGAATCATGCATCTTGGAATGATAGGGTAGGTTGTCAAGGATCTTCCCAGAGCAGTCCTGAGATTGTTTTGTGGGTTTTTTGGGGGGATGGAGGGCAGGGAGTGGGAGGGTATGTGTTTAGCAGGGAGATTATTTTGGGGTTATTTCAGGAGAATTAAGTTGTCAGGGCATGCCATCAACACTATGCAGGCTACAAAAAACCATGCCCTCCTTCAGCCAGGTGAAGAAGCTGTTGGAAATCAGCCTCTGGCATGCTGCAGTTGTGGGTGGCTCTTCCAGTTTTGCTGCTTTCTGTAGCCCACAGCACTGCATTTGTCAAGTGACTTGCTCCTTCTCACTGTTCTCCCGTGTTTTCCCTTTCAGCCACCTGGCAGCCGTGGCACACAAAACCCTTCCCGTGAAAGGCAGCACGCCTGACGTGGCACAGGTACGGCACCGCGGGGTTGGGGGCTGGAGCCTGGCAAGGCAGCCCCGTGGAAGGATCCATCAGGGCTTTGCCAGCCCAGCTGTGTCACCACTGGGGGGAATACGCACCCACAGGTGGAGGAGCCGACAGTCAGGCTCTCCCAAGGCCGGCACTGCTTAGGGAATGCAGGGATTGCTGTTCACAGTTGTGCCTCCTGGAAAGGGCTGCTCTGCTTGATCCTCCCAAAACACAACGTTCCTTAAGGACAGCTGCTCCAGACCCAGTCAAACACCTTCTCATCACCTTTCCTTCTAAATATTTTAAGAGTAAACATTTGAGCATTTAATTGGTGGTTGACTTTTGATGGTTTCCTTTAGTGGTTATGTGGGAAGATAGAGAATTAGGAGAGAACTGAATCTGTCTCCTCCCTCTTGCCACCTACATATCCCAAGTTGTCGGTATTGCCTCTCTAGCTAAAGCACATAGGCTGACAACTGTTAATGTGCCATTCCTTATAAATGCAAATTCTTTTTACTGATCTCCAAGGCAATGTTTGACCTCCTAATGACTCAGTAAATGATATATTAATTACACTGCCTCTCTTGTTTTCTTTCATCTATTTCAAAAGGAATTACCTATTTGATTTTGGTAGGAAGTCACATTTAAGTCTTGAGTTGTGCTGTAGGGGAAAAGCATTCAGTGGAAATGGTGGAGCTGCAGTCTGTGTTTGAGCTTAGATACTGTAGGCATCTGTGCCTTTGGAGATGGACTACATCAGATTTAAAGGAAAGTTTCAGTACCTTATCCTGTAAATAAAAATATTTCTAAATATCTTGCAATGTGACAGCTTTCAAGAACTATGATTTTTGGATCAAGCTTGATAGAGCCCTTCCCAACAGCCAGCTGTATAACAGCCAAGACATTGACAAGGGAGAGTGAAATTTTCAAAGCAGCCCGTAGTTGTTTGACAGCTTGTCACCCAGGCACAGCGAGGGGAGGGATTCCAGCAGTATCCTCAGGCTGTACTAGCCCGTGGTGCATGAAAGATTTTCAGTTTTTAGTCATTGCACTCTTATTCAGGCATCTCTGCTTGCTCTGCCACAAGGGCTGGGCTGGACATTCCTCTCCAGCTTCCTTTGTTTGACAAAGTGTCCCTCTGTTGACAGTGCAATAATGGGCTGCCAGCAGCTGATGTGAATTCTGGCAGCATTGGTGTGTTCCCTAGTGCTCAGGTTATGTGTAGATCTGAATCTTGGTAGGGGCTGAGACTGCACAGGGACAGGCTGCACACGGTGTTCTCACCTCTGCTTCAAACTGCTGTTCCAGGAACCACACCCTATTCTGTAGCACTACCCTAAAATGACTTTTTTCTTGTTTTCCAGGCACGGCTCTGTCTCTTCCAAGCTGCACGCTTGGTTCTAGCCAACGGAATGAAACTTCTTGGCATTACACCCATAACTCAAATGTAACGAGGCCATATGCGATGTAAAGTCACATCTCTTAGTAAAATGTTTCTCCACAATGATATGAATCCTCTCCTGTGTGTCACTGCTCCTGCAGGCTGAAAACTCCATCTGCGCTGGGAAGTTTGTGTTCTCCATCCTACCAACTGCAGAAGAGCAGGTGCTGCATGGCCATTTGCAGGGGGCAAGGCTGTCACAATCACTTTCTTCGGGCATTTGGTGGCACTTCTACCTGGAACTTCCCATAAAAATACTCGCTGTGTATTTGCCATGTAAATATCACATCCTTTTGGTAGAGGAAGTGGTGTTAACTGTGCTGCCCTAAGCAAAGTTCTCCATTCCTGTGGTTGCCACTGTGTACCAAGGCCTAATGCCACAATGGATCAAGGTGCTCTGTCTGTTTAACAAACAGAGTTACTCAGACCATGCAGAGACCTTTTCCTGTGTGTTGTGCTGCATTCCCCCTTCAGAAGCCTCAGCCAAGCCCAACTGGCAGCTGTCACACCACACCCTGTTCCTCAGCCCTTCCTCTGTCACGCTGACGTGATGGCCAGCAAGAAGAGACTGTTGGCCAGCTGGTGGAACAGGAAGCGCAGTGTTCCCTCAGCACTGTGTACACTGACCCACGTGGCAGGTGCTGCTTGGCAGCCCTGAGCCTCACACTGCTGGAGAGAGGTGGAGCAGCACCTGCGAGCTCCTGCAGGTGCCTGGCACTACCCTCCACCATGGAAGCCTCGACTCCCAAGAGGAGCACTGTGGTGGCTGCTCTGATACACAGAACAGTCAGTAAAAGGCAGAGGGGAACATCCTCTCCCATTGGAAGAGAATTTAAGCATGTTTGTTACTGCTGTGTTTAATGTGCCCCACTTTCAAGTAAAACCCAGCTGCTTAATTAATGTCTGAAGGAATATATCCAAGAGTATGAACTTGGTCATGTTACAACTCCACTGTGAATGTCAACAAGCTGCCCAAATGCACCAGGGTCAGTTTTCCCCCAATGTAGAGCTGAAATTTCTAGAAAGCCTAACAAGGTGAGGAAGGAGGTTGAAATTACAGAGTTGGCACTAATAAATTAAAGGCTAACATGCACAGGAACCATTTTCAAGCATCACTCTGTATGCACAGAGAAGTTTAGAGAGAAAAAATCTTGTAGACAGAAACTTTGTGTTGACTAACTCATAATTAAGCCAGAGGTACAGGAACAAATACAAATGTTCCCCTGTACTACACATAGAAGATCCCTCTACCCCTTACAGCAGGTATAGAAAACATTTGAAGAGAAGAAGGAAATCCACAACTTCAGAGTCTTCTCTGACTTTTTAAACCAGACAGCAAGGGCTGCCTCTAATCACTCTGAGGTAGGTGATGCTCAAAGCAGGGGTAGTCCCTGTAGAGTTGTGTCATCTTGTACCTATTGCCTAGAAGAGAAACAGTTCCTGTCATTAATCAAACTACAATTGCCAAGTATTTTAAGAGAAAATGCTGGCAGTAGTTGCTTTTTTTAATAATTTCTTATGAAGCTTTCAGGCATTTCTGCCCTCAAAGAGCAAGACAGTTTATCAAATACACAAAGGACCGATTTCCCTTTGTTATATACATTATATACAATTGAGTGATCAGTTCCTTCATTGGGTTTTCCTTGTAAATCAGACTCTTCATTGTAATGTGAATGAAGAATACCTTCCATAAAATACCCAGCCAGCTCCTCAGCTGCAGTGTAGCCTCAGTGTCAGCCACTGGAAACTCCACACATAAAACAGAACTAACTTCTGCTTTTAGTCTATCCCACTTAAACCATTTCATGACTAGCTTAAGGCTAATTTTGGAAAAAAAATCATTTTTAAAGTCTGTTTTTTCTCTTGTCCATCTGTCCCTTTTTATGGACAACATCACACAGGAGCAAGTCTCTCTTTTGAGCTCTTAGTCTCTGAGGGCTGGATTTTTGTGGTGTCTTGTCGAGGTAATCCGTAGAGGTAAATAGAAATACACACCAGTAGAGCACCCAGGGAGAAGGTAACAGCTGAAAGGAGACAAAATAGCTTAAATAAATATTCATGTAAGAAGAAACCTTCAGCAAGCTGTGTAAGTTATGATGAGATCTGAATGACAGTATTGAAGTCACCCATAACTAAACAGGACAGCAAGCTATTGGTAAGTCACAGCATTTAGCTTCATCCTCTGTCACTGGGAACTCTTGAGTGTTTACAATCCCTGCGTCTCCCGTTAGTCTCATCAGCAAGAATGTGGTGGTGGTGGTCATAAAAGCAAGAGTGAAGCATCTCCTTCAGTCCCAGGTGCCATCTGGACAGGCTTACATTACAAAAACTTAACTGCTTATTGATAAAATTAATAAAAAGCAGTGAATGTAATAAAGTAGCCTGTGATGACGCATCTTTTTTGCCTTTCCATGTCTAGACAGGGTTAAGAAACTATTAACAAGTAAGGAAACTCATTAGTCCAGGTTTGATTTGTGTCAACTGTCAGTAAAACACTCTGCCCAAGTAAGTTTTTAAAATTAAGTGGGGTTTTTTTCATCCCTTGCTTTATGATGCTCTTTTGCAGCAAAACACTGATTGTCTTCTCGTTATGCAAACTTTCTCTAAGTTTTGCCTCACTAATACTACATCAGAAAGCTAGTTTTTCCACTATTTTGCCACATCATCTTTGGATTAAGGTAGGAAACTACCCACAACTAAACAGTGAAGGACTGAGTAAGAGTCCTGGGCACAGTACCAGATGCAGACTTGACTGGGGAGAAAATCCTTTGTAGCTGCAGAACAGCCCAGAGCCATCTGCTGTTTGCCCTCAAAAATATCCACCACATCAGTCAGTCAAAACCTCAGCTGCTCTTTGACTTTCTGACATGGTGTCCACAGCAGACGGGGAAAGTAGAAGTTAATGCTGTAGTGGGTGTAACTCAACAGGGATGTGTAAAGCCCTTTGAAGAAATAGCTGAGGAATTAATTTGGCACTGGCTGTACTAAACCAAACAAGAAATAATAACCTATCAACAGCAGTTCCAGGTAAACAGCTGTATCACACACTAAACTGCATCAGAAAGTGATGCATGAAAATAAAGCTGTTTAAACCAAAAGAACCTTTCTGTTTGATGTTGTAGATGCTTCTGAAAGAACAAACCACCGATGCCTTTGAAAGCACAGAGTCATCAGGCACCTTGTGCACCACAACAGAGACAATGATGCATTAGTGCACAGGAGTCCTGGAGAAGACTTGAAGCTAAAACCAGAAAAACTGAGAGGGGGCACAAATGATGGCTTTGGTATGGGCTGTGTATAGCAGGCTGGACAGGCAGGAAACATGCACGGCCATCAAATCAAAGGCAAAAAGGCACTTACTTATCTGAAGGCCAAAGAGGATGACTGATGCCACAGTAGAGAGAACAATGGCTGCTGCTGCAGAAAAGCCTTTCATGATGTTATCTGTGTACTTAACAACCACCGAGGTGTAGATGCCACCTACACTGGCCAGAACTAGGAAGTAGATAAGGTGTTACCATTAGTACAGGTGCAGTTGGTTACTCTTGAAATGATGCATTTTACTCCACTAGTGTGGCTCCTGGTTTGGGCTACATTGTCCTAATTAGTGATTTAACATATCATTCAGTGGAATGGGATGTCTATGTGGCATCCAGTAAATAAGATATGACTCACTTAAAGATGATCTACTTGCTAGTCAATTATTTAGGCTGCTGTTTCAGCACAATTTTAAATTGAGTAAGTGAGTAACTTCCAAGGAAATGATACTTTTAAATAAAATCCATCAAAACACAGTAGAAGGAGTGTTAGACTGAATTTGTAGCTTCCTGCAATCAGTTATATCATTGTTAAAGAGGAAAAGCAATGCCAAAAGACTAAAACCACAAGATACTTACAGATGACAAACCAGACGTAGTATGTGTAGCCATAGAAAAACCCTTTCTCTAGAACTTGGGCTCCATCTGACATGTACACAACAAATAAATTCACCACAATCCCAGATAAGTACAGCTGAATGTTCCTCACCCACAAGGAAGTATCTGAACTCTTTAACACCTTTTCAAAATAAACTCCTGAAAAAAACCAAACCAAAACAAACAAAAAACCAAAAACATTTCAGTGAGAAGAATGATTCACGGTTTACTGCATTTTAAAACCAGACAACCTCGCTCAGAGTGGGACACCGCTTAGAGCCAGCAAACTCTCAAGTTCACTATCCCTGGAAGACCACTGCTGAAGGCCAATGATGGATACTTGGCTGGTGCCCCCACTCCTCCAGGCTCAACCCCTGGCCCGCTGAGAAGATGAAAAAGGCATCCATGTGAGCCCTTCACTGAACTCCAGGGGCATTCTTTGCCCTGTACAAACTCCTTTACATCTGTGTGAGCATGCATATGCTACAGCAAAGGGACTATGGATGTCCTCTCTTACATTCTCAAACACTTCAGATTCGTAACTAACTTAGGCCTATAAGCGAGTTACTGTTGTCTTACAGAATCTTTTGTTAAATTGTTCAAATTAGGCTGTTAAGTTTAAGTGCAGTTAAAACCTTTAGGCCGAAACCATTGGTCAGGCCCTGGGGCTCAGTCTAGCAAGAGGATCTGCTTTGACTCAACAGGAAGGTTTCCCTCAATCCATTTTATCCTTACCCTTTCCCATCTTTGCCCTTTTTCAATCCACAGCCTCCATGTAAATAATTTAATGTTGATTTTAGTTTTAGATTGATTGATTTTAGTCCAATTTTTCTTGGGGGGTAGGGGAGGAAGGGAGGATCTCTATTACCTCAGCACTGAAACTGAAAACTCCTCAGGAGCTTTGTGCTCACAGAGCACTTGGCAGAGCAGCTCGTTCTGAAACCACAGAGGATTACAGAGCAAATCAAAATCGAAGCCTTCTGCTAATTGAAACTACAGGTTGGTTTTGAGGAAGTGGAATTCATTTTAATCTAAAGCTCATACTGAAGAGCATTATTTTTATGTTCTGCATTACTGAAACTCCCCAAATACTTCTTCATTATCCTACTTGGGAGGCATTTGTCAGACTAAAAGGCAGACATTTGGCAAGGCCATCACCACCTGCCTTTTTAACCACTGCTCACCCATCACGACTCTGTCAAGTTCTGGAATTTCCTCCACATTTCAAAACAGGGAGAGCAGTTTGCAGGACTCTTACCAGCCACTTCCATGACCTTCTGGTGAGAGCCCTATTGACTAGAAGTTTATTGGTGATTAATATCACACAAGATCCTTCATACCATATGAGAAAATAATATGGAACCAACACAGGTGGCACAAAGACCCATGTGTTAGAAGGCCTAGGCACATCCCCCTCTAAAATCCCCAAGTTAGCTTCAAGGAAGGTCTTGCTACTCTTTTATTGACAAAAAATGCAATTTATAATTTAATATAGTGAGTATTTATGGTGAATAAATGACAGAGCAGATTTCTATTTCAGGGGTTCAAATAATTACAAAAACAAGGAGATACTATATTACCTCATAGGAATATAAATTTTTGAAGTGTAAACAACAACAAACTAGTTGACTGCAACCTTTAAAATAACTCAGAACAACTACCTTGAGATTTCTGCCCCCTGAGAAGACCCACAGAGCACAACCAGGTGTAACCAATGTAACAGAAATTTGGCATGAAATTTGCAAGTATGAATCATATTTGCAAATTTTATAAACTGAGAAAACAGTAGGCAAACCAATAAAACTATGCTTCTAGATTTGTGAATATACAGTTCACAAATCCACTAGACAAGAGGAAGGAAAGTATGGGGGCCGATAAGAGAACTCACTCTTCAGAACTGTTGTAAGTCATAAAGGATCTGCCATTAAATTATCTGTCCAATACTTTTAAAAGCATTGTTGGGGCCCCAGATACTTGAGAATTATCACAGGATCAGCAATTCGAAGAAAAACCTTATTTTTGATCTCTAAGTGACAAAAACACTTAACCTTTTTTTTCTTTTGCTTGAATAATAAAACACACTGTAAAACATGGTCAGTCCAGAAACTGGAGGTCTAATGCCAAAATAACTGCTTCATGTGAGCGTGGGAAGGAAGAAGAGGAAGGGAATTTGAATAGGATTTATGTTTTCAACATGTAAAGCCCCAAGGGCATAAGGAGCTCTGCGGATGAAACACACTGTCCCTCCCAGCTGCCCCAGAGCTTCAGCTGTCAGCAAGGAAACCCAAGCTGCAATCCTTTTGCAGGAGAAGAAAGCCCTAAGTGTCTCAAGCTGTCTGCATCAGCCTGTCAGTGCTCTGAATTTGCAGACCTCTGGAAGCACAGCTGTTGACCCACATTACTGGGGAAAGCAGGAGTTTCAGGAGACTCTGAAGGCTGTATTTTGTCTTGTGGCCTGGGAGCATCTATTTAAATGAGGAAATTCATAACCTTCCAGGAAAAGCTGACTGAGCTCTATACAGTTTTATTTAGTATTTCTGCTCCAAAGTGCCCATTTCACTGAAACAGCACCAAATAAGAATGACACTCTCCTCCTTTCCTCCTCTGCCCACCAGAATGTTTTTCCATGAGTAATGAGCATCTATGCACAGGATAAGATTATTCTTTCAGGATTTTACAGTACTAGAGGTGGGTGACAGTACCTTGGTTTTTTACAGAGGAGGGGGGAAGAATCCAGTTTACAGCCAGGGGAAAATGCCCCTGTGAGCCAAACTTCAAATTAAGAAGTAATTTGCATTTCTTTATTTCTGAGCACCAGTTCACTTGTCCTAAAGTTTTGGTGTCCTTCTCCAGAAGACAAAGAAAAAACTACCCTGAGGAGAGACACTGGCTTTAGAACAAAGCAAAAATAAATAAAACCAAAAATCCTTCACTGAGTTTATCCAGACTTCCTGCTACTAATCTACCTCTCTGCTTTCCTCATGCTCCCTCTGCATCCCAGTTAGATTTTCCACCTACAGAACTATGGCAATGTGTATTTCCGGGCTGGTGCAAGAGCTGAGAGAGGAGCTCAGTTCCCTGTGTTAAAAAAATACAACTATTTCATGTGATCACCATAGAGGAGCTATTCACTGCAAAGTAAACTTTATAAAATTGATGTACATTAATTAAATGTACACAGTGAGTCATTATGCTGCTCCCTACAGTCTTATTCACAGCATTTGAAAGACACTTCCACTTGCAAACCAGCCTTCTATGTTGCATCATGTAAAACCAATGGCACATGCTCCTATCATTTGCTTGACAATGGGAGTAATCATATTATGAATCTGCCATAATTACCAGAAGTAGAAGATAATTATGGGCAGAGGGAATAAACTATTACAGGAAGACAGTTAACAAATGTAGAGTGTTCAGTTTTAAACACTGTGAGTTCTCCAGTCCTTTAGATGCAGCCCGTGAACAGAAATAATACTGTACCTGCAAATCCTGAACACAGAACAGCCACAGCAATCGCTCCAAACCCTAGCCATGGATTCTGCTCCACCTGCAACATCAGCCGTTACTTTAAAAAAGATACAACACTTCAGTAATTCACAGTAATCAGTTCCAGAGTGCCACGGTTTAACTCCAGCTGGCAACTAAGCACCACCCAGCTCCTCACTCATTCCCCCCCAAGCCCCACAGTGGGGAGGAGAATCGAAAACAAAAGGGAAACTTTGTGGGTTGATGTAAAAACAGTTTAATACTTAAATCAAAATAAAATTTACTAATAATTCTACTATTGACAAAAGGAGAGAGAGATATAAAACCCAAGAAAACCAAGACAATTGCTCACCACCTGCTGACAGATGCCCAGCCCATCCTGCAGCAGCAATCAGCCCCTCCTGGCCAAATTCCCTGATTTTCAATACTGGATGTAACATACTATAGTATGGGATATCCCTTTGGCCAGTTCAGGTCAGCTGTCCTGGCCATGTTCCCTCCTGGTTTCTTGTGCCCCTCCTCACTGGCAGAGCAGGAGACACTGAAAAGACCTGGACTCATGGTTAAGCACTACTGAGCCACAACTGTGTTGTGTGGTAACACACCAATGTTACCAACATTGTTCTCATACTAAATCCAAAACACAGCACTGAACCAGCTACTAGTGATGCCTTTTCCTCATCTTAAAATCAAGAGTCAAACATGGGTAGAAGGGAAAAGGGATTTTACCTTGGTATTTATTTTAAGGATCCTTAGGTGCACTACATCCAGGTCGAATGCACCGAAATGCACACCACAGTGCACACCCCCAAAAGATCTGGTATAACATTATAGGTCTTACTAATTAGCATATCTATCAAAAATTCCCCAATGAGAGGCTTGAATGAGCCCCCCTCCCCAAGGAGCCTTCCCCTGGATGGTTCTATCTTACTTTACAGAATGTGTTCTGGAGAGGACCTTGGGGTCTGGGGCACACTAACCCCTACCTATGAAGCTTCTAAAATGTTTAGTCTTCTAGCTGGACAAATAAGTCCAAGAATGTAGGCAAAAAGCACTAAGAATATAGAACTTGTAAAAAAGGTATAACAGGGGTATAAAAGAGAAGGCAAAAAATCTTCATGGCATCACTAGGAAGAAAATTAATTCTATCCCAGCCAAAATCAGGACACAGAAGTAGTTCATTAAGTGGAGCAAAATTATCAGCATTTCACTGCAGTACAACATGCACTTGCTTATCTAGGGCTGTCCCTCAGCTCAGCTCGGTGTAGCTGTGTGGTGTTTCATTTTCTGTGGGTACTCATGCAGTGCTCAGAGGCACTGTCTACTGGGCTGTGGCCGGTATTCCCAGAGGCCTGACCTGCCTTTCCCACTAACGCAGCTGAGCAGCAGCTATGACCTAAGAAACAGAAGACACTTGTTCATCCCTAGAACCGGATTAGGTCAGTACCTCTGAAGGGTGTGTTTAAATGACATACCCACACTGTGCTGGAGCTTAGCTCCTAATTCCTCCCAGTGCTTTGATTCCAAATTCTCTGTTCCAACAATTATGATGTTACCAAGGCCAACTGCTGGAAACAATCTATTACTCAGACACTCCTAGGATGGTGCATTAGACTGATTATGATGACTGTAGTAATTTTTACTAATTGTAGCAATCAGTTGCGCTTCCAACAAGTGAGACTGGAGCAATACCATAAGCCTGCCTGAACTGGTACACAATAAATGTGAAAGCCAGTGATCAATGATCGTTTATTCTTTAGCTGAAGAGGCAAAATACTAACTCTTACCTGTACTTTTGTAGCCTGAGCAGGCTCCCACTGAACAAGGGTAACACCACCACAGAGCATGAAGACAGAGAACCACTGCAACTTACTAAGGGTACGGTTCAGCATCAGGACTGTACATAAAGCTGTACAAGGGATCTTCAACTGGTACGTCACCTAAAGAAGATGGGAATGTAGTGTAGAGGACATGGTTTTAGAAACTCCTCCAAGACAAGAAAATAAAATAGAAAATTCAACTACAGAACAATAGATTTTTATATTCATTGATTTCCTACAGATCCATCGCCAACTACAACAAAGTGAATTTGAAGTGACTCTAGCAGTGAGTGGCTTAGCTCAGAAAGCCAGAGCTCTGCAGCAGAGTGTATGCTCTGAATATAACAAAGCACAGTTTGGCTTTTAACACTGAGGCTGAAGAGAGTGCTGCGTGCACAGCAGACAAATACCTGATACATGTGCCTCATGAATCAGGAAAGAGAAATATATTTCCAGATCTGTTACTGACAGAAACGTGTATTACCTGGTAGACTGCAGCATCCAAGTTGCTAAGAGCCACAAACGCCATATTGTTTTGGAGAGCGTACACCACAGATGGAACACTTAATTTTAGCAATTCTTTAGGACTTCCAAATACATTTTCTTTTAAAGATGTTATTAACCTTGTCAGACTTCCAGTTTCTCTGCAAAATAAAATATTAGCATAACTGAGGGCATTCTTAAACTGGTATTTTACAACAGAAATCAAATCAATGAATCCTTTGGGAGGCCTGAAATTTTGTTCTCCACAATCAGTTGTACTTTCTGCTCATACAAGAAAAAAAAGGTTAACTGGCAAAAAACAAGTGAGATTTTCAACAAGTAGAAAGCCCTGAAGGTGAGAGAAACATTCTAGAATCAGGAAGTTAGATGCATTATTGTGTAGCAGTGGGTCAATACAGGCAGTGGAACAGAAGGCTGTTGTTTGTGTCTCCCTTTTTTTACTGGGTATTAATGTTTGTGTGTGATGTCAAATGCTCATGATTTTCCAGATCCCCTTTAAACTGGGCCTCACAGTACAGCCAAAAAAGGACTGTACCCTTGCACACTACTTACCTAGAAAAACCTCTCATTCCTCAGTCAGCCATGGGTTCCCGGTCTCACTTGTGCTGTGGGAGATGCTGGACCAGCACCAGCACACACGTGAAGAGGTCTGGCAGGTGTGTGGCAGCTCCCTGTGCCTGTCCCTGTCCTTGCATTTCACACCTCTCCTTCAAGTAATTACAGCGTGTGAAAGAGCAGGCAATGGGGAAGAGCGCGTTGCTGCTGGCTGCTGCCCCCTTTTGCAGTTTGCTACTCAGCTGTTCACAGCTGACCTCTGCATTACTGGCTCTCCCTTATCACTTGCACATCAATCTGACATTTGCTGCTTACTTCTTGCTGCTGCTCCAGTCCTCTTCCCAGTTCTCCCACAGCCCCCCTTTCCAATCTTCACTGGCTTAGCACTGACAAATACCAACATCCAAAATAATTCCTGCCCCCCCCACAGGCCTTTCAACTTGCAAACTGTACTGCTCTTAAATTTAACTCTCCTTGTGCTTCTGTTGCACACTTGTATAAATAAATAGCTTTAACCACCTCGTTTCAGCATATTTTCCTTTCCTGATCAACTCCTGACTCTGTACTCCAGTTCTTCAACTTTTCCTCTACAAAGAATTAGAGGCTTTACCCTCTCATGATCCTTCCATTCAAACTTCTCCCCTTCCTTACCTTCCTACCTACTTGCACCAAGCATATACTTCCTTTTCCTGGCTTTTTTTCCCCCCGTAGGAAGAGCAGTCTTTATACAGGCAGCTGCAAAGGATTCTTTTTGTATTTTTCCATAACAGAAAGCACACACAAAAAACCAGACATGTCTGGCCACAGACAACAACCATGACAAAAAAATCCACGGACAAGTAGCACTCAAAGTGAAGTTTGCAATACAAGAAAAGGGGAAGAGTTCATGCTACAGCTCACCATGGTAACTTGCACTAGATACAGAACTGTACAAAATGTTAGGAGTCATTGATATTATGGGCAATTTTTTTTTGTTTATTCCATTTCTGAATGTATTTATTACACTGTCTAGGACTGGGAAATAAGATGTACAAGAAAATTGGGTAATTTATTCCTATAAAGGAATTCCTATAAAGAATTTATTCCTAATATCTCACCTAAAGCTATTCTCTTTCACTTTAAAGCCATTTCTCCTTTCATAAATTCATTACCCCATTCACAAAGCCAATTCCTAGGTATGAAGAGGTGAGAGATACTAATAATTATCATCTGTGCAACAGAAACACGCATTTGTTAGCAAAGCTGAAGTTAAAACTAGAGTCTGCAAAACACCTCTGCTTTTCTTCATCCATTGCTAAGTAGTTATGTACCAGCTAAGAATGTAGCAAATGCTATTACCAGATGGTGAACAGGACTTTAAATAAGCATGAGAAATGGAGGGTACAGTTGACTTAATTTTTAGCACAGTTTAAACTATTGTAAGCTTCACTTTTGAAAGACAATTCTTTGGCATTTATCCATTCAATGTGCCCTCCAGGAGATACCTTAAGAGTAAACAGTGAAGGCACCATATAATAATGTGTAAGAAAACAAATTCTGCAGCTGGAACAACGCGGGAGTTGTACTCTTGTATCCTGTATACTGCAGTTATCAATGCTGTCTCTTTCAAAAAGAAAAGGTACCCACACAAATGTATCCTGCTGTACAGTAAAAAGAGATGGTACTCTATCTTCTGACTGGTTACTGAACTACAAAGGCACCTTGCCTTGGGTGAGACAAATTGGTTAGGATTTAAAACTGAAGGAAGATGTAAAGGAGACATAGAATGAAGCTACGTGGAATTGATGCTGTTCAGCATATTCATAAGTGATCTGAAAAGGGAGGTTACTAGAAAGTTGGCATCTTTTGGACCCATCAGCATGCCAGACATCCTACCAAGGAGAGGTGAGCATGGCCTGATGAATGGTGCCTGCAGGTGCCCATATCTCTCTCAGTTATGGAGAGAAAAACCCCACCAGCTGACCAGATCAGAATA
This sequence comes from Corvus moneduloides, assembly GCF_009650955.1. Lineage (NCBI taxonomy): Eukaryota > Metazoa > Chordata > Aves > Passeriformes > Corvidae > Corvus > Corvus moneduloides. The sequence goes on along the minus strand of NC_045478.1, from coordinate 38,479,845 downwards.
GACATTATAACCTCCAAACAGCTCAGTGAATCTGATTCTTCCCATTTTAACTGGTAAATAAGGCTCAGGTGTCAATAAAGGAGAAAGAACCATAGGAAATGACAACCCCTAAATACAGCAACCCTCTCTAATCTAGTCACGGGCACCTGACAAAAAGATGCAAGTAGCTCTTGGATGGCACCAGCTCAAGGCTCAGCTTCAGAGAAATGAGCAGAATCCTTAGGAAAAGAACTGAGGCCAAGAGAAAAAGCACCTTCAGTCCTCTGCCTAATGTCATGGCACAATCACATCCTGAATACAGCATGCAGCTCTGGATCCTGTTTCAAAAGGGATGTAACAATACTGGAAATGCTCTAAGGATGGGAACTATAATGATCACAGAAAATTAAACAAGGACTCCCAGCTTAGAAAATAAATTAGAGATGAAAACACAAATCCGTAGAGATATGAAAAGCAAAATGAAGGAAGAAAGATTATTCATCACATCTGCCAACACAAGACAACAGAATCCATATGTTTCTGCCATCAGCTAAGAAAAGCTCAGCCCATGCTTGCCCCCTTGGCTACACTTCTATTCTACACATCCTCTGCTGATAAAGGGACGATGAGGGGCTACAGAGACTTTTGGCTGTGCAGGGCTGCTCTAAAAACAACAACATGCTAAGACTCCTTTCCGAGTTAAAAGTAATTTAGTTTTTAATTATTTCAAGTAAAAAAGACCATTCATACATTTAATGAACACAGTATTACAGACCCTTAACAAAAGGGATGGCTTACCCCGCTGCACTAGGTGTACTATACACAGCCTGGGTCCCAGGTGCACAAGATTTGACAAATTACACACAGGTGAGGCTACCCAGAGGTCCCTCACTATTGGGAAACATGGGCTGCTACAGTCTCCAGAGAGCCAGTGGGATCCTCACCGGTCACAACAGTGAGAACCACAGCACGTGTCAGCAGAGTCATTTCTGCCAGCATTTTGTGCTGACAGAGTGAGAAGCCCAGGGTGCATGAAGAGAAAAACAGAAATTCCCTACTGCTCACACCTGCCTACTCTAACACATTCCATTTAATGAAAGGTTAAAAAAAAAGGCAGTTGATCACACTCAAATATTGCCTCACTTCAAATAAAATGCCATTTGTATGTTAAGAGGAAAAGATCTGATGAAAATCTGAAGTACATCATGTGACTCCACGATCCTCTGGCAGATAACAGCCAGCCTTCTGATGTACCAAAAGCCACAAAGAGAGACAGAGACCCTAAAAGAACAAATTCTACCACAACAGCAAGAACTGGGCTTCGGAAAAGTCCAGAATATGAAGATTCTTCCTAGGAAGGATGTAGCACAGGGAAGCTGACAGAAAAGGCACCAGACTGACAGCCTCCCTACTTGAGGGAGGGCTCATGCATGGACAAGTTCTAGTTCTTAGCAGCAGTCTGGGATTACAGAAACGAGTATTTCTTGATCACAGTCTTTCAGCACTGGTTTGCAGATTATTAGAGACAGCAAAATGTCTGTCTGCAACATTGTTTGGGAAAATTTATTAGTAGGAACACTAGAATTTTATGTAACTCAGCAGATAATGGCTCACAGCAGATGATTAAAGTCCAACTTTCATCTACACCAACATTTTAAGGACCCAAAACATCGTGGATAATCCATGCTGACACTCTGAACTGATTCCAAAGCATACAAAAATAGAAAATATGCAGAGAGGACACACCTCAATATCATGCTGTATACAAAGCAGTTTCAGTTGATGAGGACTCACAAACTCTAACCCGCTCTAAAATTACCCTTCCACAGCACGATTATCCAGCCACATTCTCGAATGTACCTGCACTTCAGTACCTGAGAACCTGAGGTTAGAAGCAAGGACTGGTTTTCAAAACACTGATCAGCACTCCCACACTTACTTAGCCAGGATGCCCACGCTCAAGAACAACTTGATAACTTCAGCGATGCACACAGCTGTCGTTGAAAAGTAGAGTTCTGTCTCCACTGTCCTGGTGTACCGCAGTGCCACCGTGTATGTGGCAGCAACCAGGGTCATCACCGTGAGGCAGTACAGCTTGAACAGTAAGCTGACATTTTCTGAAACAAAACAGAGGAGACGACTCAGCGTGACCCCCATTTTAATTTACAAACTGAAACAGTGTGTTCTCCAGCTGGAGGGCTGTATCAAACACCACTGTGTCAGCAGACAACAATTACAATGTTAGGAAACACTTCCCATAAAGAAGTTTTCATTAAATTTTACAGCCTTCTCAAAGAAGCTGGTACAGGAACTCCAACTGTTTGAAAATAGATGCTCTAGAAAAACGAATCATACATTAATATTTATCTAATAAAAATCAAAAAGTCTTTCTATGCTTTCCTGCTCTTTAGCTGACACTAGGCACTCACACTGAAATGGCAGCTGATCCTCTTCACATAATACACTGAATTCTGACACAAAGAGCGTTGGCGGACTAGCAAAAGCAGAAAGAAGAAAAGTTCAGTATCAGCAAAGAAATCTAGCAAATCTTAATAAATAAGGCAGAATTTCCTTCAGCCCTATTTTCCACCTAAGTTAGTAAAAGAAGAAGATTTTGCTCTGAATGGTGATGGGACTTCACACAAAGGGCTTTCTTGAAAAACTCCCTGTATAAAGGTCTAAGGTTAAGGCTCTCCTAGTAAAATAAACACCACAAGGACTGTGTATCATCTGCGTTATGCCCTCTGTCTTCCCCACTGCTATACTCCTACATCAGTAACAATTCTTGTAACAGTTTTGACCTGGACCAACTACTATCCTGCAAAATTTGGGAGTTAGCCTGTCCAAGCTCTCCTGGCACAAGGAAGTTTTTCATAAATCTGCACTCCTCTAAGGCCTGAGAATTCTATCAGGCCACTCCAGTGCATTCCCAGGTCAGGGAATGGCTAAGCAAACATCTAAACCAGCAAAGAAAACAGCACACAACTCCAAACGGGACTTCTCTACATAAAGGCACAACCCAACGTGAGACATCAGCAAACGTGTGGCTTCTACAAAATCCTTTTTCAAACTGGTAGATTGTTATGTTTGGCATCTCTCTGGTGGATACTGGTCATTCAGCAGCACCTTTAGGGCCACTGTCATGTTTCGAATATCCTAAAGAAATGTGCTTTAATTGGTGGAAGTTTGTGTTCCTCTGCTGATTAGGAAACAAGATACAGGATAAGTAGTTTTGTAAAAACTTTGCTATTTAATATAGGAATGAGTTGCTGAATCCAATGCGCCCAATGCTTTGGTTCATGTTTCTTTCAAGCCAGAGATGTCTTCAATTGCGTAACATTTCTGCAAGGTACAGTTAATACCTCCTGCCACTGCAATAATTTAAATTAGCTACTTCCTTATAGATAAAAATCTTACCCACGTCAGTAACCACTTTCATAAGGCAGAGCCAGTTAGTTTCTGGACTAACAATGCTTAGAAGAGACTTACAAGCTGTAATCCATTTTTAAATTAAGTTTGGATTGTGGGGAGGGAATCCAAGGGCATAACAACCAGGAAATATAATTAACCCCATATGGTTTTACAAAAATGTATTTTCTAATGATGTTTCAGTGCTGACAAAAATTACACTAATGCTGCGATTTGACACGTGAAGATTTTAAGTCTATGCACCACCAAACTAAAGCTAAACTTAATCCTTGCCTCTATTAACTACCCTTTAAAAAAAAAAAAGGGAAAAAAAAAAGCGCCCCAATTTGTCAATGGTTTGGAAACTTGGGTAAACCAAATGCAGCAAGACATAATGAATCTAGTATCTAGACTAGATAGTTCCAGCATTATGTAAAAAAGTATTTGTAATTATTTTCAGCCTGGACATTTCTCCAGCCTGGCTCACATGTCTGCATTAGTACCAGTGCAGTGAGGGGAGCAGAAGAAAAACATAGCTGGGGCATCTCTAGCTTTTGCTGGTAAATCTGAACTCATACTCGCCTAAAGAAAAGAAGAACTGGAAGAAGCTTTTGGTTTTTTCATAGTAAATCCCACTTGGATGAAATGATTTCTGGCAAAAAGGGACCAGACAGGCCAAAAGCCTCAGGATACAAGTGCGGGCATCCCACACATCTCCACAGCTCATCTAAGGGCTACAAGTGCGGGCCTCCCACACATTTCCACGGCTCATCTAAGGGCTCCCCGCCAGGGCTCCTGGAAGGCAGCCGCGGGCCAAGCCTGGCATAGGGATCACAACTCGCTCCCTGCCAGGTTATCCGGGGTGCTGCGCACCTGGCACACACCGCTGGGAGCCTCCTGCCCCTCACCCTTCCAGGCCCCGCCAAGGCACTGCCGGGAGCTGGGGAGCCCTGGGCAAGGCCCTCCATGGGGTAGCTGGAAGAGGGGCAGGCGGCGCCTTCCTGGCCGATTTAAACCCTCCCGGCTTGCCCGAGCTTCTGGCTTCGGGACCGTGTGGGCTCTGGCCTCGTTGTACACAGAATCACAGAGAATCACGGAATCAATTAGGCTGGAAAAGACCTCCGGTATCATCGAGTCTGACCTATGACTGAACACCACAAAGTCAACTAGACCGTGCCACTAAATGCCACATCCAGTCTTTCCTTCAATACCTCCAGGGATGGTGACTCCACCACCTTCCTGGGCAGTCCATTCCAGCAACTAATCATCCTTTCTGTGAAGAAATTCCTCCTAATGTCCAATCTAAACACACTCCAGTAGGCACCCGGGCGCGCCGGCATTTTCAGGGACACCTGCGGCGCAAACAGGGTGGGTGCAGGGGATGTCCCCATGCACTGAACACCTGCGCCAAAGGTGCCCCAAAAAATAAGCCCCAAAGATGCTACGCCACGGTCAGACGCCTTCAGAGGGGAACTGGCAGCAGGAGAGACGCGGCTGTGGCTGACCCTAAAGGCGGAGGCGTCCCGGGGACCCGGCAAGCCCCGTACCGGGAGCACCCGCCGCCCACACGCCGGGGACGCAGCGGTGCCACATCGCGGGAAGAAGCTCCCGGGCGGCGGGAGGAGAGCGGCAGGGCGGGAAAGCAGGCGGGGAGAGCCCCTCCCCAGCGCGACCCCGCGGCCCCGCGTAGCCCCTTCCCCCCCTTCGCTCCCGCGGTGGTGGCGCCCGGCGCCACACTCCCCAGCGGGGAGGCCAGTTCCACTCCCCCTGGTAGGGGGGAGGCGGGGGGGAGTCTGCGCGCGGGTCGCGTTTCCTCTTGGGGAAGCGGGTGGGAATTGTTCCCGTTCTCCGGCCGTGCCGCCCACCAGGAGCCGCGGGACCCGCCGGGCGCCCCGCGGCGCCGCCCTCACCTTTCGGAGGCGACATGGTGCTCGCCGAAGGCGCCAGGACCGCCGGGCCGGAGCCGCCCGCCGTGCCCCGCCGCTCCTCCCATCGCACCATAGAGTGCAGCGCGGCCGCCCAGAGCGCCCCGCCGCCCGCGCCGAACCATCGAGTCGAGCTCCGTCCTGCCTGGATATCCTGGAGAGCATCCTGCTCCACCCGGCCGCTTTTCGGAACTGTTTTACTGGCAGCAAACATCCAGGAAATCTCACACGCATTTCTCATTGCCAGGAGTAAGCTCGTAGCCACCGACACGTTTCTGCCGCGACAAAACCGAGATGGAGGTTACAATTGTATTCTCCAGTATTTTACAGCACTGCAGTACCTTCTCCAGTGGAAAAGAACAAAGTAGGATAAAATGAAATTTCAATCATCAGTTTACTTTTAAATGAAATGTATTTCTGGATTCTTGAAATACCAGTTGGTTGGTAAGAACTGTAGCATAAAAGCCTCAAAGCAAATGATGATAATATAGAAAGATCACAGCAAGAAAAAGTGTTTATTAATAAAGAAGTGACAGGGTATTTTTCTCTGGGGAAAAAAATAAAACTGCAGCTAGTAATTGAATTGATATTTTAATTAATAAATCTAATCATTGGTGCCTGCTCATGATTTAAAAACATGGAGGAGCAGCACATCTGGCTGCTACTAGTTTATTTTCCCAACAGAGAAAATCACCTAGTCAAAAACCATTTAGCAAAGTTCTTTCCTAGTGCTCCCCTCACGCTCCTTTGTTTTTTAAATAATGCTTTGGGGATTAATCCCTATTGTATAACTTCTAAAAGTGAAGTCAGGTGTCTTGCAAACAGTTAAACAACAAGAGAATGCTATCCTGCACAATGCCACAGAAAAATCATTCAGCAGCTTGAATCTTTGAGCTTCATTGTCACAAGCTTGTCTAAGAACGAGCCAGGAAACCACACTGCATTACAAGGCACACAAGAAAAAGAGATTTAGAAACCTTAGCACACCCTATGCAATCAGAGTTGTGCACCTGGGCATTGTGCAGGTAGCAGCTTGTGGAAGTCTTTACTGTCATGAAAAGAATATCTATTTTAAAGTACCCCCTGCTTCCATTTGAGAAGATGTTTCATCCTAAAGCTCAAATGATTCAGGGTTTCACAAACAGAAATGCTATCCGCAGTTGCATTGGTCAGACCTGGTACATATTTGCCACAATGACATAAAGCTAGAAACCTTTTCTCTGTTGTGCTTTAGTTTTTCAAACACAAGCAAAACAGAGCTTTCAAAAAGGTCCCCTGAAGTCAAGCTCCTACGGTTTGCAGTGTGCTCACCTGTACGCTGTTTTGTCAAGAAATTACTAGGGACCTAAAAGGGTGCCAGAACCATCCAAGACAGATTCCCTCTTCTCAACCTCCCAGCCTTGGCCTACACTCATTGGGTTGGGTTAACGCCATCACAAATGGACAGGCCCAAGCAGCCAGACTGGTTTCATTTTGTTGGTTTTACCTTCTTCACAGTTCTGCTCTAAGGCTGGAGCTGTGACACTTGAATGACTCTCCTGGGCTAAGTTTTTTCACTTAAAGACAGATTTTCAACAAGCAACCATTGCATTAAAACTTCAGTAAAATCCCACAATGCTATGCATTTAAATGTTAGAAGTGAAAGTCCTTGGGAACATCTTGATTCTAAATTGCTATTTAAAATCTGTGCTTCAGTCTTATCACTTCTGTCACTTAATGCCAGTCAGCAGCCCCAACAGATAAGATAAATGAAACAGACCAACTGTTCCTGGAATCAACAGACACAGAAAAATCTTTAGTGTCTAAATTCGAATATATTCAGGGATTTTTATATACACATTGAAGATGTATCTTCAGGTTTCTCATTTTCACTTAGGTTTCATCCAGTGGTCTTGTTAAATCTACTGCAACCATATGAGTAGTGGGAGATGATCCTCCTCGGAGACTCTTCAGGAAAATCTGGGGTTTGGGTACATTGCTTGAGTTGTCACGCTTAGTCTGGGTGCCGACATCTTTTGGCAAGTACACTTGGGTGACGTTCTCTCTTCTCATGTGGCTGAGATCAGTCTGCATGGCATGAGTTAACTTGCGGCGCAAATTGGCCTAAAGACACAAAAAGAATCAGATTAAGGTAAACTTTGAACATTTTAGCACTAGTATATACTTAGGAGTGTTTGTCTATTTTACATCCATGGGCTTCACAAACCTGGAACACGGCCCGCCTTACCCTCCTGTCAATACTCGGTTGCGACTGTGATTTGTAACTCCTGAACTAACAGGATGTGTGAACAGCACTTTAGGTAGCCCACACAGTTTTAAGTGAGTCTCTTTATAATTTCATATTTTTCATTGGTCATTGTCCTTCAAATTTTTTTAAATGCTTCACCTTTGTTTTGTTAGAAAAAAATGTTTTCATGGCAAGTGCTTCCAGTCTTTGTCTGGTTTCTGCCAAATGTGATGAGGTTTAGGGGTTGGTGCCACAAAGTATTAGATAAAAGTGAAAAAATGCCTTCTTACACCAGGTTGCTCACTAACTCCTTGACAAGGTGTAAAAGTTAGGGCAATTTATGATTAAAGCTGGTTATTCACAGAAATTGCTGTAGATACAACAACAAAACCACTTCTCACAAACTGTTAGTATTCTAAAGCCAGCACTTGAAACAAAAAAAATGACTGAGCCTTCTATGTCAGCAACGATGTAAAACACTGTAAATTATAATATAATGTTCTTCTCAAAATATACAAAATACAGTCTCATGTGCTGGAATTCAGACCCCTCCATGTAAGTGAGAAAGTCCCTGAAGTCCAGTCCAGTCAGGGAAGATTGGAGTCAGTGGAAGCTGGAGAGTGATACAGCTGGCCAAATGTTCTAAATGTTGTATCAGGGCAAGTTAAAACATTCTCCAGACTCCACCACTGAGGTCTCTCTCTGCTGGAATGTTAGGTGAAGCATGTAAATGTAGGCACATTTTGGTACCTTAATCTACAACCAAATTTTATACACAGAGTCATCAAGGAGAATCCAGAAAAGAACAATAAGGAACTTACAGAGGAGATGGCATGGGAAGAAAGACAATATATTAAGTCTTTTCTTTTTCTGAGGGTTTTAATGACTGAATTACAAGGAACTGGGCTTGCAGAGAGAAACAAATGTGAGCTAAAAATATTACTTCTAACAGCATATAGGTGTTCTAACAAAGTAATATTTTACACTTCATACCACTACAAGTGCTTTGGTTAAGTATGAACAACACAAAAAACCCTAAAGGCATCTGAGCTCATCCTCTAACAAAACCCACAAATATGTCTGATGCTCTCCTGAAGTATCAAATTCATTGATGCACTGATAAACTATTTCTGTCATTTTATCACCTTGATATTAAATGTTTTATCACCTCCATATTACAAATGAGCATAGTCAAAGCACTTTTGCATGCATCTGGGTTTCAGCTCCACATCACTAATCTCCTATTTGGACAGCTGAGGCTCAAACACCCTTAGTACTTTAAAGTACTTTCTCTAAATATTTCAAACTAACAAGCTACAAATTTGTTTGTGAATGGTCTTCATGACCAGATTTTGGAAGATATCCACTTCTGCTTATGCTGAAGAGCCATTGACCACATCTTATGTTTATTTATGTACTTTTGTCCTTTACAGAAGCAAAAGAGGCTTTTAGCTAGGTTTCTTGTACACCTAATTGGCTTCTTTTATATACCTCAGTAACAACTATTTCTTAGAATCCTTTATAAGCTATCAACATTGGCAAGACTCCTCAGTTCAAAATTCTGGATTCCTTTTATAATGTTAGAGATTTCGTGGCAAAAAGAAAAACAGAAAGGAAATAGGCTGCCCAGTGGACCACAGGCCTTCACAGTGCATCTGTTCACAGAAGAAAAAAAAATCCCTTTAAATATTCTGTGTTCAGTTGATATTGTTAACTGCAATATTCCCTGTACTCACAAGTTGTTCATTTTGATTGAATTGTGAAAATCAGGTGCTATACCTTGACAACTACTTGTGCTGGCAAACCTTAGAAAGAAGCTTCTGAAATATATGCTGTTGATTGAAAAGTTTTTATGTACGTATGTGGTCAACCTTCTATGGACAGACTGATTTCCAATCCATCAGAAAATCATCATGATAGTATGACAAACATTTGCTCTGGCTTTTTTTTTCCCAAATAAATTATATATAGTATCTTCAACCCATTAAATCGATTTGAATGTAGAACAACTTTAATATTCCATGCAATTCAATTCAAAACAACAAACTCTTATTACATAAGGAAGGCAACTGCAAAATTTGAAATTAATAGATACAGCAGTGGAAGCACTGCTCAAAAAACAGGGAAAAATATGGAAGAAGTGAGAGAAGTCTAGAAATAAGGAGAGAAAATACCTAGAAAAAAAAAACTGACCCAGTTGTAATGAAGTGTATGTCTTTGAATAAAAGGTTAGATTTATGTTTCAAGGAACAAAAGTTAAGAATAATTTATTCTCAACTTTGTTATATAACAATGAAAATCTGGTAATAACAGTACAAACCAATTTTATAGCTTTTCTTCTCAGTTCCCATTCATTCCATTCATAGGATCTCACAATAGTTGGAGGCAAGATATGAGTATCAGTTTGAGTACCACTGTCACGCTTTGGGGGTGGTTTCATCGAATATTTGCTTGCATTTCTGGCCTGAATGAAAAAAAACAACCAAAGCCAAGCAAGGCATTAATGAGAAGGATACAGAGAAATAGCATATGGATATGCTACTCTTTAAAAGCAAGTAGAGACCTGCAAACCACAAGTGGATAATGATTTTTACATTCAACAATATTTTTGTTCCCCATACCCCTGCTAAAAGGAAAACATTAAGTATCTGATAGATTTAATTTCTGACAGAAAACCCTTGAGGCAGAGGCCACAGCTGAGTTGCAGGCTCCTGGATACCTAGTGAGTACTTAATTGTTGGCTTTTGGAAAAAAAAGGGTCCCACTACCACCAGTATTTTATGATGCAGGCACCTCAGTTTGTCTTTATGAATGGACAAAGTATCACAAATCATAACTGGGAGAAATGCACACATCTCTGCTACAGCTGGGATATAAACTATGTTTCACACCAAGGGCCAGTTCAAGACTACATTCTTTCCACTGCTAGGGACCTAAAATTCACAAGTGGATCACAGGGAATCTTGTCTATAAATCCAAATCAAGTCTTTGACTTTCACATAGTAGGACCATCACATAACTCTCCTATTACTTTGTCTGTTATTTTGTAGTATGTTCCATAACTTCTGTCCCCAGGTATCACTACACCCTCATCCAGCACACATGGATGGACTGCTAAGCTAAAACTCCAGTTAACACGATATCTGACTTATCTTCTGTTGCATTTATTTACTGTTCTTTTAAGCTACTTTTTGCAAAAATGAGGAAAATAAACATCAGACACAAGACCTGCCTAGGCTGTGGACTAATAGCTTTTATCACTGCCAGAATGCTTTGGATCTGCATATTCTCCTATGAAGAGATAAGGTGAAAATGACATTAAGTAGGAACATTTTTTCAACACTGAAGACCTGGAAAAGATGGACCTTCAGACAGGCAGAAGAGTTTATTCTTCACTAAAGATAGGTATCATCTATTCTCTTTTAGAAAGGACAGGCCAATCAGTGATGCAGCAGCTGTTCCGCAAGAGGCATGGGCAGTGTGTACCTGTGCATGTGGAACAAGGTATTCAAACTGATGATGGAGCTCAAGCAGTTGAATTAGCTCTGGATATTCTTTTGCTTTTTCTACATTCAATTGAATGAACTTATCTGGATCTTGCGCAAAGATGTATGCAGCTTCTTTTGAACTGAAAACATAACATTTCTCCTTGTGCTTCAAAATTCCAATAGCAGGATTTCCTAAAAATGAGAAGAAAAGCCAACCCAAAATAAACTCCACAAATTAAAATAGTGAACAGTATGATATCCAATACAAAAGACATTTGTAATCAAGATTCTGTGTTTCCCTCAAGTTAGTTTCACTTCCTTCTTTTTCTGAACTCAGTATAAACCCTTGAAAGCAAGCTTTTTCAAATATAGAAAAGTCTGTTTTGTTAGGCCAGTAAAACTGCTTTTGATCAGTTCACATCCAGCATGCCTTAGTGCATGTCTCGGAAAAACAACAAATCAAACACATATAGCAAAGGCATAAGAAACCAGTCTCTACTCTCAAATGTTTCCCCTATAATCTCCAGCAAATATCTGATTGCAGATCAGCAGTGCATTTATACCAAAGAGCATAACACTGAGAATAACTGAAGAAGCAGATAAAGCAGCTGGGAAGCTGAACAATAAATTAACAGAGAAAATGAAGTGTCAATAAAGGCCAAATAACTTATATGGGAAAACACAAACTGATATCAAGGACAGTGGCAGGCTGTGCTTCAGATGTCATTGCCCAGGAAAGACCAGAATCATCATAGACAGTGCCCTGAAAATACCCAGTCAAAAAAGGAATTATTAGTATGCAAACAGAGGAGAAGAAAACCAACATTATAACAACCTGTAGGCTACATTTGTAATAATACATTTTGTTCCAATACAACAGAACAAGTAAAAGGGATCTAGGAGTGATCAAAGGCTTGTGATACCTTTCATAGAAGGAGTGGTTAAAGAAGAAGCCTCCTCAGCATTAAAAAAAAAAAGAAATAATATGATAGCGGGTTATAAAACCATAAATTGTGTGCAATATAAAATTACTATTTACTAGATTTCTTTCCTTTAATAGAAGGACTATCAAGTCTTTGTTGAAATTATCAAGCCAGAGCTTAAAACCATCTCAAGAAGAGGTACCTTTTCATAGCATATATAATTGTGGGGCTCTTGAGAATAAGAATATCCCATGGCAAACTCTAGATGGATTCAAAAATCAATTAGATAAATGAAAAACCTCTTTGAAGGATTATTTAACAGAAGGTTACAGACTCAACATTAATCAGAGGAAATCCCATAACTGCTAGAACAAGGAAAGATATAATAAAGGAAGGATCACTCTGACTGGAATTCTTGTAATTTTAAAGTGTTCATGACTGTCCATGAGCAGTAATCAGATACAGGGCTAGAGAGACCTTCAGCCCAACTCAGGACAGATGTTCTCACGTGCAATACTAAATAAGTGTAAATAAACTACATTGCCATTGAAACAGCTGTTCTTTAATACTGACAAGTAAATGGCCATATTTTCCTCCCAAACTCCAGTAGGTTTAAAAAAATTCTATATGGACAGGTTCTAGAAAGGATAGGGAGACAGAAAACATGAACTAGGGTAGCTGAAATAAGGCTTACTTTCAAGACAAATGAGCCTAGAGAGACAAAAATTCCTACAATTAGTTGACTTAATCAAGTGCACTTTTGCACTCTTTTCAGGAAAGATTTTTAGTACTTTCTCATGACTATTTAAAAATACACGTGATGTAGGCATTAATGGCTATATTTGCAACATACAGATACACAAAATAGAAGGAATGGTCATTTCCCTATGCCTGCATTATAGCACATTAACAACAGTAAACAAACTGTATTCTGCTACAGTGGAGGTGATACAGATGCACACACAGCAGGAAGAAACGTTTCTCCATCCCATCTTGTTTCTGCCCCTGCTTGCTCTTCAAGCCCTCCTACCTTCTACTAAGGGCAGTTTATTCATGTATTTAAAGAACCATACTTTAACAAGGGAAATAAGTTAGCTGAGGTGAAAACTGCAAATGTGGAAAAACAGTATTCCAGCTTTGACATAAGAGGATGCATTCAGAATGCCTTTACATTTTCCCTAGTCCTTGTGTAAATATATAGTATGGAAAATGTCTAACTACAAAGCATACCTACTAGGGTGAGACCTTTCACACCAATTGAATGTGCACAGAAACCATGGTACTGGATTAGCAACTCATCAAAATCATCAGTAGTCTCTGGAAAAAGCCATTCTTGGTTCTTGAAATCAGAAACATTCACTCTGGTTTCTAAGAAAAGATAAAACAAAGGAAGGATTTCAATATTAAAATATCAGATGTTTAAAAGATAATAATATTACAGGATGACCAGATTATTCTGATTTTCACAGGATGACCTGCAGTGCCCAGATCCCAAAAGCCAAACTTTAGTCCTGCCTTGAAAGAGAACCTACTGAAAAATCAGTCCTGCAGGAATCTTCTTTAGTAGCATTAGTTTTCTCTGGAAACAGGGGACAACAACAGGAAGGTAATATCTTATTCTTCCATTTTGTTTTCACCCACCCATGTATTACAAACTCCCTGGCATAACACTTGGTTCCTAGGGATACCATCTTACAAACAAACACTTCTGGTAACTGAAACCCTGCTAAATTATCTTGTTTATCACCTACCCCTCCATTTCCAAAGTTCTGAAAGGTATAAAAAGACACAAATACACTTTAAAGTCTTTTAAAATATTATATATATTCTCTGATCATTCTGCCATTTTTGTAAGGTATGCTTGTATCTAGAAGCTACATTTAAATTTTACATGTAAAAATAAAATTCCAAGCTACACTACATGAAAGTGTAAATCTATACCCTACAATGCTTATTTTAATTTACTGTGCAAATTCTGAGTATTAAAAAATCAATATATACCACCTTCTGTAAAGCACCTTTTGTAAAGAAAATTCCAACTACAAAATCTTGGAAAATGAGGGAAAACAAACAAGTATTAACTTTCCATACCCATGGTTTCTTTTATCCTTTCCTCATCACTTTTCACAGTCACTCCTTCCAGAAAAGATGTTAGCATTTCCTCTGGAAAAAGCTGTGATTGGATTTCCAAGAATTGTTGCAGATTGTCAGTCATATTTGTGAGGAAGCTTAGCAGTAGTTTTGCATCCTGAAAGCCGGTCCAAAGCTTAGAAAGTTCCATAAACAGAGGCTAGAACATAAAGAAAATGATCCGAACTGCAGATTTGTTTTATGTCTACAGTGTAACCCAAGCGCTGTGCACAAAAGTCTCCGCTATGAACAAAGCAGGGCTGATCTCCAAGACCTTCAGCAACCATAAATTCAAGGGGAACTCAGGGACACTGTAAGAGGAGCTTCCACCACATATGCCTAAAGCAAGTATATCCAGCATGTCATCCCACAGGCAAGAATAGTACTTTTCTGTATTTTACTCCAAATAAATGTATTCTGTGACCATGCCTTGAATTGAGCACTTCATTGACAATACAGTTTTATAACTGAAAATATGGTGTACAGGAATAAGGACCAGAAGGAACACAGCTGATTAATTACCAAACTAGGTAAAACCACACCTAGGTACAAACTATCAGGCTTTTTTATTTTGTCTGCCCTGTTTCCAGAGTGACTAGGTACTGCAGCCCCACGTGTGCCAAATGGAAGGGGTGCAGGCCTCTTCAGAGTGGTCCATGGTTCAGGGCAAAACTGGAAGCTGCCCTTCCTGGCAGTGACGCTGGTGTACAGGTGTAGGCACATAAAGAGGCAGCCTATAAGCTTTAAGTATAAATGCTGTTTTCAATGACAGTGACATAAAAAGTGCCCTGTTACATCTAAACACACAGAGAGCATTTACAGGAAGAGATTCAACCAATCTGAAATGTGCACTTAACAACACATTTTTTGCATGTTAACAACATTATCGTAAGAACAGCCAACAGAGCCAGCTCTGGAATTCATCAGCATTGCTAATGCTGTGGAAATGTTATGGTTACAAAAATGGAAGAAATTAAAGGAAGGGCAGCAAGATCAAAAACATTCTTAAGAGAAAAAACAAGGAATACTAATGAAATGTACTATTTTTCCTAAAACAAATATTTACTACAGATATAGGCCTTATCCTATGCTTTTAAAAGACAGAATGCCCTGCTTCTCTACCTTTGTAGAGGATCCAGCTTGTCAACAACAAGCCAAAGACAAGAGAAGTTATTTAAATGGTGTGTTAATATAAAAATCTGGAAAGGATCTGAAATCAAAAGGCATTATATATTCTGTCTTCAGCAGAGAAGACAAAACAACTAACCAACCTGGAGCAAAAAAAAATTCTAGGAAGGCAGCAAACAACAACAGTCAGCTTTTAGGGAAAGGGATAAGGTATATCAGTCACTTAAGCCCCACAAAGATACAGAAGAGAAAAAACTGCTTTGAACAGCTGGACAAGAGGGGAAAATGTTCTCCAAATGAGAACATCTGGTTTATAAAATCAAAAGCATACATAAACTGAAGCTTGGATCACTGAGTTAAAGTGCTGTTCCTAAGAGTTTCCAGCTTGGATGCCCTTATGGAAAGTGTAAAAAATAAACTGAGTAGGTGGAGGTCATAATCTTCCTCTTCCTCCACAGTAGGCTTTATTTTGCTTTCTAATAATTAGCTTAGAATGTTAAAAAATAACCTAAAATATGGATGAAACTGCATGCTGGTGCAGGAGCTAACCACAAGGAATTGGAATGGTAATCAAATCACACAAAATAACGAGCTGTTACATGAAAAGCAAATTAAATGAAGCTGGTTTCTAGCATATTTCTCTCCCGTTTCCTTTATAACATGCCAGCATAATAATCCCAGGTTTTCCCAGGCTCATCAAGCAGCCTCCCCCATAATACCTGTAGTTCACAGCACTCATTCCCTCTCCCCCCAATACCTCCCTCCCATGTCCTGTAGCTCCCAACCAAGGGTGCAACAGTACAGAATATCAATCCTGCAGAGCTACCTTCAGTGGCTGCTCACTGGCCAGGCAGCACATAAACCATTTCAGACTTGATCTTGGTAAGGCTCTAATTGTGTGTTTCTAGTTGCTCTTTTTTTTTTTTTTTTTTTCACAAAACTTGCAGAAAATGACATATTTTGAGATCTTTGGACTCTGACAAATGTGACTGAAACTTGCCAACAGGTTCAGAAGCTATTGTGAGGGGAAAAGAGGCTGACACCCCTATCACAGAAACCCAGTTTCTTCAGAAAAATTATATCAGTGACTCATACTGTAATTACAAGGATTGCTATCTAAGGGAACTTTTAAAGAATCACACTCTGATATGCTGTTTTCTGCAACCATTATGTTCTTACAGTTTCTGCAAGGAACAGGAAAGAATATTTACACACACAAAAAAGGAAAATATCACTGTAAATCTACAAATACTGACAAATAACTCAAGACACTTACAGTAAAATACCATTTAATTCCTTTGCTCCTTTATTGTACCTTGCCTTTTTTATGCCTTAAGAGCAAGTCTTTTAGTTGTCCCTTCAAAAATCACAGATGATACTGTAATATAGAGAAAAAATATGCAGCCCCTTTCTTAATATAAACTAGTCAAAAACACACCAGCAAAGTATCTTACTTTAATAATTTCTTTCTATTGAAGAAGTAATGGGTTTTCCATTTGTAATACTTACAAAAACGTCTTTGGACTCTACGGAAGTCTTATCCTGCATTCTGTTTTTCAGTACCATCATTGTTGCTTCAACCTGAACACCCAATGATTCAACTTCTTGAGCATTTGTAATTGCATCAGACTGGAAAGAGAACTCCAGGTAAGATGCATCATACTCAAAAAATCAAGTATTTAGTAATAAGTATTTACTTGGATCTCTTCATTCAACTATTTTCAGAACAACTGTTTTAGGGAACAAAATGTACTCTAGCTTTCTACAAAATATATTTTTCCTTAAATGTTCAGGTGTTTAGACACTTCACTCACACATAAACTACCAATTTTTATAGAAAATCCTCTACATTTTCCCAATGAAGAGAACAAAATAAAATAAAAAATATTTTTTCAATGCCTTATATAGGAAAGGCTAATAAATGCCTGCAGTTTCTCAAAACACAAATGAAAAGCTCTTCATTAACAAGCATTTAAGCTGTATTCTTCAAAGATTTTTGATGACTCCATGTATTTTGGGGGTGTCTGCAGACTAAAATTGAGATAATTTATGGATTCATCACAGAGATTTTTTCTCTCATGCCTTTTGGGGCAGAGAATCATTATGCAAACAACTCTTTAATGGTGGACTTGACAGTGCCAGACTAATAGGATAATGGCTGGACTTGATGATTTTAAAGGTATTTTCCAACCTAAACAATCTATGGTTCTTTATCTAAAAATATATTTTATTTTATTTCATTTATTTTCGAATAATTTCTCTTATATTTCTGTCCTGTACAAGTAGGTAAGCTGAAGACATTCCATCTGCAATAAAAGTCCACAGGATATAACACGATGATATCTCACCAGAAGGATGCTTAGGAAGCTTTCGTACTGTCTCACACTGAACAGTGCTTCTTTTAATTTAAAAGTACTAAGCCGGGAGTATCTGTGGGGGTCTTCCTGCATGGATTCCAGCAGGGCTGTGTACTGGTGGGCTAGCAGCTGGCAGGAATTCAGACGTTCATCGACAGTCTGTGTAGCTGACGGAATGGCTTCATTCAGGATGGCTGGCACTATTCACGTAGAATAAATACGAAATATGTATAAAAAGAAATAATGAAATCATTATCGAATGGTTAAAGTGCAATATTTGAGCATAATGATCCTCTAATAAAATTTTAATTTCTAAATTTTGTCCTCATATTCATGCATTTCCAAATACTTGCGAACCAGATTCAACCACCCTATCTCACTAGTCAGGTTGTTTCAAATATTTAGAATTACAGGTGTGGAAATATCACAGTGAAGTCAAGGAATGTGAGAAAGCTTGCTTTATATTAGATGCAACTCTGTTGCTACAACTGACATGGGTTTCCTGAGAGAATCTGCACAATTTTGAATTCTCAGTTTCCTAATTTGTAAAATATTAATAACAGTTACAGGCCTCCCTGGGATGGGAAATTATTGGAGCAGCTCCAGTGAAGAAGGCCGGGAAGAATGAATTGGGAATACCCAGATCAAATGCAGTTGTTTACTTACAGTCCTCAATGCCGCTTCCTCCTTTCTGGCACTGCTTGTTGTACAAACGAATTCCTGTGACTAGCATGGCAAGATCTTTCAGCTGTTGTTCTTTGTCCTTCTTACTGAGTGAGATGAAAGTAATCATCTCTGCCTGGGGGAATACACTCTGCAAGGCAGCTATAAGCATTACAAAGTGGGAGAAAACCCTCAATATGAGGGAACAGAAAAGAAAATCATTAAATAAGAAAAAATACCCTCTCCTGAACAAATGCAAAAAGTAGGAAACCCATCCATAGGAAATTTACACTTCAAGGCTGAGCAATGACAGTTTGGATAGTAAGCATTTATCACAGTTTACCCTGTTTGTATCTAAATGTCAGCAAAGAGAAGGTGAAATTTTATTTTTCAAGAAGAAAAGCCCAATTTCACAGCTGGGAGTTTACTGACCTGTTACCTCCCTGACAGCCTCAATATCTGTTGGGGCTGCCAGGCCAGATCTCAGCAGCACATAGGTAACAATCTTTTGATACATATTCTCTTTTTCTTCTTGTGCACGTGCACCAGCCTCTGTGATAGCTCTGACCATAGGAGCCAGTTTTCCTTCCAGAACACGCTGCTGCTCACTGAGTAAATCATCTAGGAAACAAGGACGCTTAGAAAGTGCTATCTAAATTCTTTGAAATCTGGCTTATACAGAGGGTACAATTCATTTCCACAGTCAGAGCACCCTCTTAAGGTTTCTGAAGCACAGGTATGTGGAAGAGATGTTCATAGTACCACACCATTAGAATTTAATACAGAAGAGTTACACATTAATATAATTAGCATGATTAACATCAGCCAGTAGAGTCCTGAGAACTATTCAGGCCAAATTAAACAGCAAGTCTCTGGCTCTCTGGACTCCTCTGACTGTAGGACGTATTTCAAACACACCAGAACTTACATGCTCAAATTTGAACACTACTCAAGATCTCAAAAACTTGCTGGAGTTACTTAGCTTATAGAGTTCAGAGGATTTAGGAGCAGCTCCCAGTGTTGCTAATTTTTGGGTTTAATCCATGCTACCAGGAAAATATTTTCATTATCTCCCCACACAGAAATGCTTTTCTCATGTCTGTACTTGTTCTGTGTCTTCTATTTCCCAGCCAGCCTCCACTGTCCCATTGAGATCTGAAGTTACATTTACAGCAGAGGCATTTTCCCCATCTCATTTTATTTTCACATTCCCATTCTCAGACCATATGAAATTACTACTGATGAGACAAAAATGTACTCAATTAAAACTGTAACTGATTGTTCAAGATTACTCACATCTCCCAGTTAGGGATATTGATAAAACACTGAGTTCTCTTTGAGATACATGAGCAGAGTTCTGAGTGCCTTCAGACACACAGGTGCAGGTGCAAGCTTTTCTTGCTGAAAACAGCTAACCACTGAACCTGAAAGTGTAATTGTCCTCAAGCAACCTAATACATTCTATTCAGTAAATCTCTCAGACAGGATGAGAAGAGTGTACTCTCAAATTTTATGTAGACTTTTCCCTACTATACCCATACTGAAACATCAGACTCCTGTACAGTAAATTTCTCATGGGATTTTTATTTTGCTTTACTGCCAGCATTCATTTAACAGTAATTACTATTATTAAATTCTAAACTCAGCATCAACTTCTATGAAAACATATTAGAAATTACCTCGGTTTGCATAATTCATATCAAAGTAAACTTGCATCTTAATTGTGCTTAGGGATGGGTTTGTTGTGTCAAGCAGTCTGGTAACACAGCGCTAAAAAGAGAGTCAGAGAAGTGAATTCTTTCTCATCTCTGGGGAAACATCTGAACTGACAGGGATCTACTACAGGTTTCACAACAGCTGTAGAGCCCCCTTGCTACCATTCTCTCCATATAAAGCTTTTCTAAGGCATTTATTCACAGAAACTGTTGTCTTTAGCAACAGAACCATGAGAATAAAGTAGCACTAGAATTTTGAAAGTGTGCATGTCATTTTAGTTACAGGAACAGGTAGAAAATAATGCTGTAGTCTTAGCTAAATACTGACTCTCAACATCATGTCAGAATTACCTGGGTAAGATCCTGCATATTGTTTTCTGTAAGGATTCGATCCATATTAAAGTCATTTCTTGGATCTAAAACAACAGCTTTCACCTAGAGATTGCCAAAACAAAGATACTAATTTACATCTCAAAATATCATCTTCACACCTCACCTTTTATTTTCTGAAAAATCTCAGATGCATTCAGTATTTCTTTTACTATTCATTTTTATCCATTTCAATCTTTGATAATGAAACAAAATCACTTCATTTCTCATCTAGTCAGCTTCAATCTCAGTTCTCAGGTGCAAATGAAGAAAAAAACCTTTTTTTTTGGAAAAAACATTTAAATACAGCTCCTTTGAAAATTACTTGGAAAAATATTTTCCTAAGTAACATTTTTTGAAAATCCATCATGGTTGTTTATAAACTTCTTTGTTGGTGTTATAGTCATCAGTATAAACATTTACCATTTGAATAAAAAACCCATAGTATTCTGCATGCAGCAAAATATGTGCATGTTTGCAGTTGGTGTTCATGCTGGGTGCCTTGCCAGCCACTTGTATGAATTTTTTACTCATTAAAATCTTCCTGCTTAATTGATTAATACTGCTTTTGAGCCCAATCTATTTTCTAGATCTGTAGTGTCACCTTTAGGGGAAAAAACAGCAGATTAACAGTACTGCTGTGAACCATTTATATTTATACACAAGTTTATCAAGAGCTGATCAACAATTTTAAAGGAACCTAGCTCCATCTTTCTTCAGACACATCTCTGGAGGTGCATTCAGACTATATTCTGCAGCAGTGCTATGTCTCCTAAGAGAAGCCAAAATGTAAAATGTTTTTACGATACTTATGGTTGTCTACCAAGGACAATACTGAGACTGATTCCATTAAATTTTCACTTTAAGTGGGATCAGAGCCCACTCCTTCAAATATTCAGCCCATTTGTACTACCTGGCCCTGTGTGAACAGAGAAACAACAAAAAAAATTATCCATCACCATAGAGAGAGGAGGTAAACATCGAAGAACAAATATAGGTGCTGCATTAAACATTCACCTATGGATCACACATTCATTTATGAGATTGTGAAGAAACGTTATTATAACTTGAGAACACTTCTCTTTTCCATTTCTGAAAGAAAATAATGGTAATCTGCCTGCATAACAAAACTGAGAAAGAGCTCTGAGTTGGGAGTTCAGAGAGTTTCCAAGACTCAGGACCTGCAGCCTTCTTGGGGCATTATATTCACACGGATTTCAGGGGAATAAAATACTTTTACAGGACCCTTTACTAGATGTCGCTGGATGCCCCTTTAAAATTTCTCAATGCAGGCAATTGGAAACCAAGAGATTTCCAAGCTCAGGTCAGCCCTGAAAGCCTCAGCTGCCGCCAGCCCCTGAACGCTTCCCTTCGCGCTTACCATGAAGGCCACCAAGGTTTCAGAGAGGGTCTGTCCCTGGGCAGCGCACTCCAGGCCGACTTGGCGGATTATTCTCTTGATCACGCTTTGGGTCAGCTCGCCGGACATGCTGGCCAAGCACACACGCCTTAGCGGGGTTACATTCACTTCAGCGAGGGTTCCTCTCGGCGCGGCCCCGCCGGGCAGCCCGTCCCGACCCCAGAGCGCGCCGGCGGCCGCTGGCGAGGGGCGGGAGCGGCCGCGGCCGAGCGCCAGCCCCGGGCGTTGCCATGGGGACGCGGCCCAGCCCGGCCCGGCCCGCCGGGAGAGCGGCGAGGGGCGCGCGGCGGTGTGAATTGACACACAGCGCACAGGGAGACGCGTGTTTGTACAGGATGCATGGGTCGGTGTGCGTGCAGAACATACACGCCTGCATATATGCCCAGCTCTAGAGGCACAGGAGTGTAGGTGTGTATGGGTACATGAACATCTCAGTGCACACACAAACCGTGTGCGTGGACGTCTGCGGCTATGGCTGTATGTAGGTGCGCGTAAATATACATACATACGTGTGTATAAAGACACATGCATACCGTCCGTGGGTATACATACCTTAATACCACAGAATCGTTAGGGTTGGAAGGAACTTCTAGAAATTATCCAGTCTAACCCTGCTGCCAAGGCAGAGTCACCTAGAGCAGGCTACTCAGGAATGTGTCCACGTGGGTTTGGAACATCTCCGGAGGGACATCCACAACCTCCCTGGGCAGCCTGTTCAGTGCTCTGCCACGCTCTGTGTAAAGTTCTTTCTCATGTTGAGGTAGAACTTCTTGTTTTAGTTTATGGCCGTTGCTCCTCACCCTCTCACTGGGCACCACTGAAAAGTGTCTGGCACCATCCTCTTGGCACCCATCTTTGAGATATTTATGTGCATTAATGAGATCCCCTCCCAGTCTTTTCAAGACTAAACAGGCCCACCTCCTGCAGCCTCTCTTATGAGAGAGATGTTCCAGATCCCAAACGGTTTTTTTTGTGGACCCATATATACTCATACATACAATATATATACCCCACATGGCAGCAGGGGGGATATATATATTGTATGTATGAGTATATGTGGATCAGAACTAGGTGATCTTTAAGGGCCCTTCCAACCCAAACCATTCTATGAATGGTCTGCGGGGGTGGGGGGAGGTAGAGTGGGAAAAAGAAAACCTTCAGGCCAAGCAAGCACACAGCTAAAACACCTGTGTGTTAACAACACACCCCAAATCCAAAGCACAGCACCACAGGGGATGCTGATAAAAAAGCTGACTCCATCCCAGCCAGACCTGGTACAGATAAATGTATTTACACACCTATAAATGCATATAATATGTAGATAAATTCACACATACATGTATAAACAAAATGTGTTTGTGGTACACAGTGAGTGCTGCAGGCAGAGGCGATACAGACGAGGCAACTTTGCTCTGCAACACAAGGAAGAGAGCCATCTTTGCTTTCAGGTCTCATCCCTGCTGCTGGAGGTGGCAGTTCCTCCAGATATAGTGCCTGCAAGTAGCAGCCCAGTGACCCCCAAGTTCTTGCACACACCAGTGGGCACACCACTGGATGAATGCAATGCTTTGCTGTAACTGGTTCAGTTAGTCAATATGCAATTAATTCCAGCTTTTCCATATCAGATAGAGGAAAGAGCAATAACATGCTAATTAAATTTAAAAGCTATGTCCCTGAAAGGCAATCAAATAAGCTCAAAAGGCACAGGGAATGCAGGGATAACAGATGAAAAGCTGCACAAGTTTTCCACTGATTTAATTTTTTTCCCTTTGATTTATGCTGTCAGACATAGGGAACTCCACTGAGAATCACAATGAGATCAAAATGATAATTTTTTTCCACTGTGACCTCAGACAAGTCACTCTTATCAGTAAAATTAAGATGATACTATGCTACCTGGCAAGTAGCTGCAGGGTTACATCCATGTTGTCAGTGTGTGTACAAAGGTACAATGCAAGGAGTGCCAGCATCACCATGGGAAATGTTTTGGGAAGATCTGTGGAACAGGCATCAAAACAATCCTGCAACGGACATTGTGAAGTCTTAGGTTTCATTCTAGTAGCACAGATAATGGGGCTTCTTAATATGTCTTCTGCATTGACATTTTAAAAATTCAATACCCTTAAGCTCAGTAATTGTAGCAAGGCTTTCATCAAGAGAATAAAAATCTACAGAACCCCTTTCTTTTTCTACAAATTGCAGGACGAGAAGCTTTTGGGGTCCTTCCTGGAGCAGAAGCGTGTTGCTGTTGGTGAGCTTAGGGTCATAGAGATTTTCCTCTGTGTTTTGTGGTAAATCACACAAGAACCAGCTCTTCTGGAGTTGCAGATGGGGAGGAGCAAGAGGAGAAGAAGAACGTAGTTTTTGGGATTAGAAGGAAAAAGAGAAGGTGCTAGTGCCAACTTTCTTTCTACAAAAGCAAATTTTAAAAGTTAGTTCTAAAACTTGGTGCTCAAAGCAGTGATGGTAACACTTCCTCCTGAAAAGATTATCATCTAAAAGTGGGCACTTTTACAGAGTTCAACCAAACACTGTCTGCAGTAGAGATGGAGGTGGAATTTGCAGCTTTGCCGATGCAGAAAGTCAGTTTCCATCCTGTAACAGTCAGTGAGACTTTCTGATGACACATTCACAGGCTTAGTAAACAAATACTTTCAGAGAGAGCATGAATCTGCAGGTAGGATGTGACCAGGTTCTTAGTATGTATGCACAGCCCGTATAATTGTGCAGTTTTGGCCTAGCAATTAAAGGACTTTTTAAAGATGATTTACAGACTATTTCAATGTGTGTCTGTGTCTATATCTGCAGTTAGCACAATCTCTGCACAACATTTGGTGCTGAGGACCTGATAGTCACAACACACATACTTTAGCAGTTGTTCCTTCAGACTAACTTTAGTCTGGTCCCAATGACTGATCCTTTGTTTGTGGCTGAAGTGCATTAAGTGCATTAAGAGCCAGAGCTCTCCTTCAAGCTTAGTTTCACCCAAAATATTCACGTGCTCAAAGCCTGCTGTACTGTGCAAACCAAAGCACAGCAGGTGAGGACTATGTAGAGAGTCTCTCAGTAAACACACGCTTGATCCTAAATTTAAAAACCACACACCTTAACATCCCACTTCCCCCTGCCTCAATATTCACAGTCATTTTAGTCTGCTTGAGTATTTCCTGGGGGAAAAATAAGATATAAGAACATCTTACTTCAATTGAAATAACTGACATTCTTTGAAAAATACAACTTTGCTGTTGTCAGTAGGACACCTATATGCCGAAGAGAACTTAATTCAAAAGACAAAATATTGGGAATAAATATGAGTGACTGTATCACACTGTTACTGCATTCCTTTTGCAAAAACTTGAATTATATGGAGCTTCTGAAAAGCTACCAGTGCTAGCCCACACCCATAAATCCCAGTAGGAGATGTCCAACTGCCTGTACACTTTTAGGCTGCAGGCTGGAAGGAAAGAAAAATATATTTTCAGTTTAGCATATTGAGAATTTAAATTCTTTTACTGTTTTAAGCATTTCAGTAGCATTAACCTGTATTTCAGATAGCACTAGAATCCAAAAATTACAAATTGCCTGCAACATGGGGAGGGGACAGGAAGGGAAGGGAATGATTTATTTTCCAAAGAAAAACGTACTTTCAGGGAAGGTATGTAATCTGTACTAAACCACAAAGATTACTTTAACTTATTTGTAACCTACCGAAGACTTTAGGTTGCAGAACACTGTGTTATAACCAAAGCAGTTGGGTTCCTCTCCTGGAATTAGTATCAAGTTTTAAACAGTTCCAGGAATGGAGGCCTGGTACCTGAAAGACAGATAAACTCTTCCCCCTGGCGGCGTATCTGAGCCATTGACAGACAGTCAGTAAAAAGTTTCTGGTTTTGGGGTAGGAGGAATTCCCGAATTAGTTTGAAGAGACATTAAAAACAACATACACAGTTTTTTAAAAATCTCTGCAAAGTTTGACACCCTAGTGCTTTATTCATGGGAAAGCATATCAGCTGTTTGATGAATTTGCTGTCGCATTAGACTGGCTATCTAGGAAGATAGACTGACATCTAGGAAGTCACCCCTTTATCCAGCTACATACAGAAAATGGGATTTACTTAACAGGTTGCTCAAGTCTGAGCTCATACCCTCATTTTGCTAGAGTGGGGACAAAGTTGCAGCTGGGTGCTCTTACACCACTGAGCTGCAGAGGACACAACCCAGAAGCAGCTACATGACTCAGCAGTCCAGTTCAGGGCACAGCCTGAGTCACATTAGGTGAACAGAGAGCTTGCACCCCAGAAGATAATGACTGCCAGGATGGCAAAAAGCACTGCTTTCTGAAGCTTCACCCATTGCCCTGTGCCCAGTGGAGATGCTGGGCTGAGGGAGAGTCTGTCTGAGTTCCATT
Source organism: Corvus moneduloides (assembly GCF_009650955.1). Classification (NCBI taxonomy): domain Eukaryota; kingdom Metazoa; phylum Chordata; class Aves; order Passeriformes; family Corvidae; genus Corvus; species Corvus moneduloides. The sequence goes on along the minus strand of NC_045478.1, from coordinate 38,453,705 downwards.
AACACAGCCACATTCACCAAGGGATTCTGCAACCACCCTATAGTCATTCCTACTCATGGCGCATCTGAAAGAGACCTTCCAGCTCAGTTAGCCTCTCTCTGCACTCAGACCTCCTCTGACTGGATGCCCTGCTGGTGAATGAGCACCAGCTCCTTGGCCTGAAGGTCTTCTGCTGCCATAAATATTCCAATAATCCACCGATTAAAGCTCTTCAAAGTTGATACACTTAAGTGCAGGGATTTACAGCTGGCAGTGCAGGATACAAGCAGAAGCTGAGATATTGTCCCTTTCCTCATCTCTGAAGTTAAAACATAAGATGTGTGATGCAGGTTTTTGTTTTCTACTCTTCAGAGTCCTAAAACTACCTTGCACCTTGATGCAGAAACTGAAATGCATTTTATTATGCTTGCTTCTTTCAAAGGAGCCGTGCAGGGAAAGGCTGTCTTCACACAGGAATCAAAGACCTGTCTCTTTCAAGAGGAAAATACATTCCATCTATCTGGCTTTATTTCCAAAGTGTCATGGAGAAGTGTCACAGTCAGAAATCCATTTTGTGAGGACAGACAAGTCATGCCACCTTTTTTAGCTTGTCTATTAGTTCACAATAAAGCCAACTTTCAAAGCTGAGAATGTTTTGGTGCAAGGATTTTTATTCTTTCTTCTTCCTCAAACCTGTATATCAACAAATGGAAACCTCTGTGCTTGTGATGCCTTGGTTGGAGCAAAGAGTTGGGGTGCCAGCCAACAGAGCTGACCAGCTCAGCTTTAATGACATAGTCACAAAAGAGCATGCAGTGCTATTTTAAGCTCCCATGACTTTCCTGGAAAGCTATATAAGTGCTAGGTATGTAACCACTGCAGACTCATTGAGGCACAGTGCAGACTAATGGTTAACATTCAAAGGAATCCTAGATTACATTTATAGCAATTATTTAACATACAGTTTAGGGTCTGACCTTCCCTTTTGAAATATGATAAAGGAATGTTAGATTGTTCTTCTCTTTACCTCTCCCAGCTCCATCATTTTTCTGCATTAAAGAAAGTATGTCTGAGTATGCTAGTGCTGTGTCTCCCCTCAGTCCCAACATACCAGACTCAGTACAATATGAGGCTACCTAGAAGGGGCCTTAGACTAAATCATTGTACAGGGAACTCAGATCAGGGAAGACAACAGTTAACCCCAGGATGAAACTGTCACCAGGGCAGCAAGATTTTGCTGGACAAAGAAGTCCAATTTGGCTTTTAACTCAGAAATAGAAAAAAAAAAAAATCACTGACAGATAACACGGCACAAAAATTTTACCTTTCATTTGAGCATTTCTGGATAAAAAACCCCCAGAAGCATAGAAACCCAGTTCATAAATTCACTATTGTTAGCCTGGATCCCTTAGTAGGCACAATAAATATACTGTATTTGCCCGGTTACAGAAAAGGGTGCAGAGCACAATTATTTGTCCTTCAAACCTTGAGAGCTCTGGCAATCATTGTGCAGAGGGAGTGGAGAGATTCCAGACATACCATCAGTGCCTCAACTGGAAACTCCTGCAAAAGATGCATTATTCAGCTGTATTCAGATGAATCACTACTTAAGGCTCCTAAACAATATTAACATTACATTAACATTTCAGTTAAAGGCATTTATAAAAGTAATCAAGATAATTTTGCATTAATCATCCCTCTAAAAAAATCTGCTCAAAGCTAGACGCAGGATTTATCATAGATTTGATCTTTATCAAGTAGTTGCCACATATTCCTGATGAGTTATGTTTCAAAAGAGCAGTAGTTTGGCCAGAAGCACACACTGCTATTTCATGGGTTAGCTCAACAGTAACTGGGCCTGATAATAATTCAGAAACATTAAATTTTTTTACAGGTGACCACCTCCTTGTACAGTGTTCAGATGAGTCATTGCAACATATAGAATGTCCCACCACTATGCAAAAGCAAACAAACAAAACACAACAGCAAAAAAATCCCTGGTGCTGTAATTTTCTTTCGAGCTCAATAATTTTAAGAATCAACTGCTGGGCAGCACCTTGCACTGATGGGATTCCTGAGGAGATGCAGGACTGAAGACTTTCTTCTCAGTTCAGGCTATAGGAACTTATTTCAAAGCTATGGAACTACAACTATCCAATAAATAGATGAAGGAGAGAATCTTACAGCAAATATCCTGCTGTGTCTGACTCCATTAGTGTGAGAAGAAAAAATGTACTAGTAATGGGAATGTGGTTATTCCACAGTTTGTAAGTTAACTTCTCATTCTGCTTACTTTTATCCAGCTACAGGCTTCTCACTGATGTACAAGGATGCTCTTAATTCATCTGTCAGAAAGGAAGGGAATGATCAGGGAATCAGACAGGGAGGGCAAGAGGATTATTATCCACAGTACTCCAGAGCCCTCCCTGCAGTGTTTTCCCCATGTCAAGAAATGAGCTGGGAACAAAATAGATACCCTTGTAGTTATATGCAGATTTCAACTGTTCTCCAAAATTCTGATTTTTTTAGCCCAAAAGCAGTTCTATTCCCAATACAGCCTCTCTCCCCTAAAGCAACTATTAAGGCTTAAGACCCTGTCAATTTGCGCTGAATACTTGGCAGGAAAACTCTTTAGAGAGCTGTGCCTGTTTGTAGCAATCTTCAAAAGCAGCACTAAGAACTGGAAAAAAAGGGGTATTTTAACATCATGGGATGCCTAATAACCTTTAGAAAACCAGAAATATTGCTGAAGTAGCACTTCTTTCTTACCTTTTACTTTAGAAATGAATTCTAAGACTTTATACAGCACTGGCCAGCTGTGGTTGTTTTTTCAATCTGGCATGTCAGCTAATCTTGCTAATAGAAATGGAAAACAATATTTGGATAGAAAATAACTTAAGGAGGTAGGAAACTAATTTGTGAAATTACAAGTACACAAAACGTGATATGGAAGGAACCGTTCAACTATAGCAATAAAATCTAAATGGAAGGATTTAGAGATGGTCATAAAATCCATCTTGCTGACAGAAGAGCAGAAGTCCTATTCCTTGGAATGCACAAACATCGGAGAAGCACAAGCTGGGCTTGCTTTGCATCAAAGACATGTCTTGAAAAAAATTTTGAAAGCCCTTTGCTAGGACAGTTTACCATGTTGACTTTCTCTTCAGGTCCTTCCCGTGACTGAAGCTGGAGTTTTCTTCAAGCCTTTATCAAAGTGTAAGCTGGAGGCCATGTAGACGTGCAGGCTGACTCCAGTGCACAACCACAGGACTGAGGTCAGGAGCACTTTGGCAAGACAATACCTATCCTTTATAGTTTTGAGGCACTTAGAAATGTGACTGCTGGCACATAATTTTGAGCACAGTAAACCTTAATGGCAGATTAAAAGTTTTCAGTATTAATAAATGTAGAACACAAGTGCTCTCCCATGCTGCAGCAAGACATTGCTTTACTGAGAAATATAATGTGAAGTAACAGCTTCCAAAAAGCCCTAGTTCTGGGCAATTCTTTCAAGTTGGTCACTTGCAACATCTAGGACTATTTGGGAAAAGCAGAAAGAAAATCCCTACGTTCACATTGAATTCTTGCTGCCAAAGCTTTGCCAGTTGTTTCCTCTGGCATTTCCTCAGTAACAGCTCTGTATGGAGATACAAGGATGTAAAACACATGACCATCAGTCATGAGCATGCCTTGCTCCCTTGAAGTGCCAGAGGTAGTCATCATTTCAAGAGAGTCACCAGCCAATGCTACAATCCCCTCATCCTGAAGGAGACCACATTTTTACACAACCCTGTTTTTTTGTAAACATTAAGTCTCATTTTAATCAGAATTTTTTCTAGAGATATCTGTAGTGGTGCCTGGGAGGAAGACTATTAATAAGTTACATACATCTTGACATGCACATATGGATACCTGCACATGAGGGAAGCAGCATGCTAATAGCTTTCTTGGTCTGAAGCATCAACCAGGAGCAGAAAGCTGTAAGAAATATCTTTTAGCCCAGAGCAGGCTAACTGACATCTCCCAGAGTTCTTAGTCAGTATTTATATGTCTTTTAACTAGATAGCTGCTTATAGTTGGCTGCATTAGAAACAGAAACTTCATATACCTGACTTGGGCCTCTACGGAATGGCAGTTTTTCTTACATCTTTTCAAAATTCACTCACTGGTGAGCAAATCACTTGCCCTGATTTCTGCTCTTGTTTCTGCCTTTCAGACTCTGGGTCTGACCTTGTAGTCCAAATCTTCAGTCCCAGCCCAAGCAACAAGGGACTCCTCCTCACCCAGACATGAACCAAGAGGAGGTGTGGCCAGTATCTGGCCTCTCATGAGAAGTGCCCTTGCTGCCTTCTAGGGGGAGATCAGGAGGGAAGTGAATCTCTCATTTTCACTCCTGCTGGAACCTTTCAAGGCTTTTACTCACTTTTCAGAATTCTTGGCTTTTGCAAGCCTTGTGACTGTTGAAACTCCTTAAATCCCACTCTGAGGGTGGTGTAAGGACTTCCATCTGCCTTGATGTGGATTCCATAGTGTTGCAAATTGTGGGCATTCTGCACACGCGGACAAGAGGTATTGTTACAGTGGGGATACTGTAACACGCGTATCAAACAACAAGGCCCATGGAAAAGAAATATATCTATGGACTGATTCTTGCTAGATGTTTCAGAGATGTTTATTTCTCCAGCCGCATGGCCGGAGCTCTGCCGAGGAACTGTTCCAGTCACGGGACCAAGGGTCCTTCTGCCCGCGCAGGGAACACAAACCAACCAATGGGAACGAGGCTGAGCAGGGGCAGGGAAACCCCGTGCCTGTGCCCTCAGGGCCCCTCTCCCAGGGCTACACGGCAGGGGGAGGGACCCCGACATTTCACCCCTTTATTTTTAAAAAAAAGAGATTTAAAACTTAACATTGAAAACAACTGGATAAACATAACAAGGACAGTTTCAAAACAAAACAAGCCACCCTCCTGAGTCTTTAAACATCCAAACAGATTCTCTGGAACATCTTAAGGCTGACAGAAGGGAGACAGGACTCTCCGGGCATGCTTTGTGGGGAAACTGAGGCAGGAGAGGGTTTCTTCTATTTGTACCTGTTGGAACTCTAAACAACAATAGTTAATTTCTTCCCTCCCCCTTTCCATCCCCCCCTCGGCATCAGATAGGAGTTGTAGGGAAAGGGAATTGTATAGGGAAGCCATGGGGTGAAAAACGGATTAGGAATAAACTGGGAATGGGGTAAACTTAAGAAAGGGTTCATATTGGGTATAGGGTAAAAGGGGAAAGTAGGCTGTGGGTAGGGAAGTTGCTGGGATGGATATTGTTTATAATTTTGTGCATAATGGCTGCCTTTGACTGGAATACCCCTAGGCCCAGTAACATTTGCTGCTTGTAAACCCTTCTTTCCTTGCACTATATCAAATTGTACAACTTCCCCATCTCCTACACTTTGCAGGTAATTTTTAGGGTTATTCTTTTTAATAGCAGTTCTATGAACCAATATGTCTTCTTGGTTGTCACATCTTGTTATAAAACCGTAATTTTGTTTAACATTATACCATTTTATTATTCCAAAAACCTTAGCTACAGTGATTTTTTCCTTTTTCCAAGTGGCTGCTGTCTTCTGTCTCACTGTGGTTTTGCTTTCTTTTTCGCTTTCGCTCGCTTTTGTGTTGGAACTGCCAGGGTTGTCAGTGCTGCTGGGGCCGTCGGGGCTGCTCGTGCCTGCGTGCTCTTCCTGGGGTCGCATTCAGGGCTGTGCGGGCCCGGCTGGGCCACACCACTGAGCTCAGGTCCCTGCACGCCGCCTCCTCTGCTCTCAGCTGCGCTGCCGCTGCCTGGTGCTGCGCCCACGTCTCGGCCAGGCCCCCAAGCGACGACCCCCCCACACCCTGCTCCAGCGCAAGTTTCAGCTGGGCGCGGCTCCGCTCCACCACCAGCTGCTGCCCGTGCACCTCCCCTCTTGGTCGGGCGTTCCCGGGGCTCGCTCCACCACGCGCTGTGCGGGGCCGGGTGGGCACCGCCGGGTTGCGCCACTCCCGCCATGCCTCGCTCCGCCGCCGACACTGCAGCTCGCGCCGCTCCGCCCGCGCATGGGAGCTGCCTCGCTGCTGCTCGAAGAGCGCTCAGTCCACGTGGCCTGGGCCGCACGGTCCCTGAAGCAGTTTTAACTTCGCAAGGACACAGCTGACATTGTTCAATGGTCTTGGTAATTAAATAATATTCACAAAAATATTCTTCCATCGGCATATATTTTGACTCAGAAACTAACTGTGTCCAGTCTTCCAAAAGTCTTTGGTAAGAATTAAATCCCAAGAAATGTAGAAAAAGTTCTTCAACAGCCTTGCCAAGATGTGTTTCAGTTCCTTTTGAGCTTGAATTAAGCTAAAATTTACAAATCGTTGTTCAAGAATCTTTTCAAGTTTAAGATAAATGTCCATATGCGACTCTGAGAGCCAAGAGTCTTCCCACAGTTCCTCCATAATTTAGAGATGGAACAGCAAAACAAAAACAAGAAGAGAAATCCAGAGTTTCCTCACAAATCAGTCACTGTCCTTAGGGATCGGGGATTGTTCTGCTCACATTACCCACCATTTGTTACAGTGGGGATACTGCAACACACGTATCAATCAACGAAGCCCATGGAAAAGAAATATCTATGGACTGATTCTTGATAGATGTTTCAGAGATGTTTCTTTTCCCACCCGCATGGCCGGGATCTGCCGAGGAACTGAGGCAATCACAGGACCCGAGGGTCCTTGCCCGCGCAGGGGAACACAAAACAACCAATGGGGAACGAGACTGACCAGGGGCAGGGAAACCCCGTGTCTCCCTCCTAGGGCCCCTCTCCCAGGACCACATGGCAGGGGGGAAGGGACCCCGACAAGGTATTATAGATAATCTACCACAATCTGAAAATCTAGGTTTGATTTTTTATCTCTACTGTTGAATGTTTGGCTGTGCTTTAGTAGAAAATTTAATTTGTTGTCAGGTGATCTTTTAGGCTAGAACAAACATATTTAAACACAATATTTATGTACAAAAAAAGTTCCTCATAATAGTTTCAATTAAAATATGATTTTCTTTAACTGGCTGAACCCCTGTGTTGTTCCATTTGGAACTGAACAGGATTATTTTACTGAAACAAATTTTGAAACAGCTAACCATAATGCATAATGCTCTTCTTTCAACCGAGTTTCTTTCTACTATTCTTCATGGTTTGTTCTATCTTAATATATGTGCAACATCATGCTATTTCAATCTTAAGCTCTCCAATAATGGACAAAGGATATTTGTTCTCAGAAATAGCTAAGGTGGGTCATCTCGGTAATCATCTGGGTGGTTGCTTTTATAGGACAGAGAAGGACGTTCTTGTTTTACTTTTAATCTGTGACTTTAATCAGTTTTCTGTGGACTTTAGTCCACAGTTTTGTTAATCTGTTTGAATTTCATATAATTCTCTCCACCTGTGTGTCACCATATTACTGATGTTTAAGCATTAGTTACCTTGAAGTGCTACTCCTAGCTCATTTCATGTCATTGCTCTGTTCTTAGGCGAGTATAATTCCTCCCAATAGGCCTCCCAATTAACAATTTAATCTGATTGTAAAATTCTTGGTTTATAGTGTTTGAAGGACTGAATCACTTGTGTTGATAAAAGACACATCATATTAGCCATCTTTAAGCTTTCACACACCGGGCTGAGAACTTCCAACTGACAATTTCACAACCCCTTTTCAAAGTTCAGTTGGGATAGAATTAACTTTAAATGTAAGCACCCTACAGGATGAGATTTAAAAGACAACACATTAAGTATTGATCCAAGTGTCTTTCATAAACACAGAATTCAGGATCAAACTCTCTAACACTATCAAAGCAGTAACTTACATATTTAGAGAAATGGACATTTGGAGCAAAGCAAGGATTTTCATGCCAGTTCTAAGCCTGGTGGCTGCACTTGTTGCAATTCTTTATTTCAGAAGACCTTCAAACTTTTCAGTCAGCTCTGAAAATTACATTCCCTTTTACTTCATCCTGAAAAATATCCTCTTCTTCCTAGAGTTTTTGAAGGAAGCACACACTGACATTAAAGCTTATTTCTCAGCATTGTGGATGACCCTTAGTGCACAGACTGCTCTCAAAAGAACCTGTGAAATTCTGGAAGGATGTTTTGATGAAAGACCACTGGTATTTCTTTGACCTTTTGCTTACAGTGGAGATTTCACAGCATTTTAGATAATGGACATATAGATGGGCAAATAAATACAGAATATCAAAAGGAAGAATATAAGTTTACAGCTTGCTAAGAGCTGTATCCTCCCTATATAAGACTTCTTCTAGAACTGTCTGGAAAATACCCACAATGTAAAACTTCCCCCAAAAGCTTGAGTTAATGACTATACATCAGTGGGCATATCTGGCAGTAAACTTGTTTACATCCCAATCAAGTAGAATCTGGCCCAAGTCACACCTTAAAACATGAGCAGCAGATCAAACATTTACACAATACCTGACTGGAATGCTGTTGTACTTAGGGCATGCACGAAATATCCTCTTGCTTTGTTTCTGCATTGCACCCCCTACTTCTAATGAAGACAGATATTCCTAGCACACATCTGTGGGTGAGGCAGTCTACTTTGCTGGTCAAAAATTTTCTACCCGAGTGACTCAGAGCAGTCTTGTAATGAGCTACAGAAGGGACTTCTGATCAGCATGTGAAGAAAAAAACTGTTTCCATGTCCCGTGGAAGATTCAGGGCTAACTAGAGGCCTGCAGTTAAAGGGAAGATGTTTGCTTCTTACCTGTACTGACAGTAGCAGAGGCAACATTTCCACCATTTGAAGTCAAGAAGAGAAGAAAAAAATACAACAGGTAAGAAAAATGGGCTATGCATACAGTGTGAGGGGTGTGTGTGAGGGGGAAATAAAGCTGAGAGATGACTGTGTATGTGTCTATGACATGGAGCTCCTGGACCAGGTCCAGTGGAGGGCAACAAAGATGTTGAGAGGACTGGAGCATCTCTCTTACAAGGAAAGCCTGAGGGAGCTGTTCAGCCTTTAGATGACTGAGAGGGGATCTCATTAATGTCTATCACTCTCTGAAAGGAGGTTGTCAGGAGGATGGAGCCAGGCTCTTCTCAGTGGTGCCAAGCAATAGGACAAATGGCAATGGGCTGAAACTGATGCATGGGAAGTTCCACCTGAATATGAGGAAGAACTTATTTACTATGCAGGTGATTGTGCACTGGAATAGATTGCCCAGAGAGGTTGTGGAGTCTCCCTCACGGGAGATATTCAAGAACCATCTAGACACAATCCTGTGCAATGTGCTCTAAGATGACCCTGATGGAGCAGGGGAGTTGGACCAGATGGGAACTATGGTCCCTTCCAGTCTTACCTGTGGGATATGCCCAGCCACTGCCCTGGAGGGATGTCTGCTGAGGTAAAAGATTTTGCAATCGCCCAGCAGGACTCCCTGGAAAGGCAACTACTTCTTGGGTCATGGCGAGGAAAGGTAGACCCACAATCCTTTGGGAGACACTATGCAGATCGTTCTGCAACCCATTGGTCTGTCCCAGACCCTCTGTAATCCATTGGTCCCCTTGCTGATCCCCTGTATCCCTATAAAGGCAAGCTCCCTTGAACCCCTCGAGAGAGAGGTCATCCGTGGCTCTTCCCTTCGCCGGAGGGGACCCACAATAAAGCTACCTTCGTGCGGAACCAGCCACACGGGCCTTCTCGTCTCTCCCTCTGGTCTGGTTTGGCCTAGAGGCTGCCTTGCAGAGCTGAGCTGAAACCACGAGCTGATATCACTAAAGAACTGACAGCCTCTGCAAGGGCTCCTCTGCCAGCAGCTGAGAGGAAGACACCGGACCTCGGGAAAGCGATTCCTTTCGGGACCATCTCCCCGGACCGGTCATCTCTTCCTGGGTCACAGCCTCGGACCCCATCACCAGCTGTAATACTTACCCATTCTGTGATTCTGTGTATTTCCTGAAGAAGCTAGTCTGCCATTTTTCACACATTTCTGTGCTAGTTCTTGTTTCCTTGACTCTGACTCCAGTAGATTAGTCAAAATCATTTAAATACTTTGAAAAAAATGTTGTGGTTCCTCCCCTCTGTGTGCACATACAGTGACACTGTAGGATGGTCACTTTCAGGGAGAGGGAGAAAGAAACTGCTGCAAAATAGTCAAGAAATTCCTGCCTCCAGCATACATTCTAGAGGGTGGTTTTAAATGTTGTAAATCTTTGGCAGACTCACCATTTCTCTTGTCCACACACATCAGATTCATTAAGATAGCCTGCAAGGAAAGGGCAAAGGGGAAGAGTTTTGCCATCCTCAGTAAAAAGTCATACTGATATCAGCTAACAAACAGCTTTTCCAGCACATTATGGTATCAAGCCTGCATGACTTTTTACCAGAAGGACAATTCCCACTTTCAAGAGAGTTCAGTAGAAGGTGCTGTAAGAGCATTATTGCCAGGAGCTCTGGAAGAGCTGCAGCAACTCACAGTGACAAATCCGCACAGCATGTTTGAACTCAGAAACTTCTTAATGCCGTACGTTGGATTTAACAAAACACTTCGTGTACAAGAGGAAAGAGGCCTGACAGGAACCTATTCAGAACCAAGAAAAAGCCACCACCTAACACCAGCTGCCATCCTCCTGTGGGGTTATAAGGGTTCTTACTGTTCCTCTGGGCTTTAGACAGTACTGTACCGCTCAAGTTTTCCAGCCTGCTTCCTGTACCAGCATTTGGTAAATAAATTGCAGCAGAACAGAGCTTTTTGTCCTAAGTAAGGCTGCAAGGCAATTAAAATATGATGATTTTATGTTAAGGATTACAGTATCAAAAAAAGTAATTTTTTTTCACTAGAGGAACAGAAAGAGATGCAGTTTTAGTATTCTTAGAGGAAGAATAATTTTAGTAAAGGAAAAATAATTTTAGTAAACAAGAAAAAAAGATGCAAGCAGCAGAGCCTTTAGAAACTAACAGGGCTTATACACTTGAACTCTTATTATTCACTTCCAAATGAGCTCAGTTCTTTCAAGAAGTCTTTCAATACCATGTATGTCCTTTTACACTGCCAAACTTTCAAGACCCACTCCAAGTCACTCAACATATTGCTGCTTATATAGAACCAAGCACAGGAACAGATGAAACTTAGGCTTTCAGGCTTTTACAGTATTAGAAGCTTTTTGTTCAGGAGGATCTTTGAACCATGTACATTCCAACATCTTAACCTTAGATTTAAAGCTAAAAAGATTGGGGGCACATACTGAAAGAGCTCTGTTAGTGTGGTATGTGTAGAGAATCCCAGGTTATTTTCCTTCTGAATGGAATAAAAGAAAGTTTTGCTGTCTTTTTGGCAGCTTCCCAGGAATCCTCTGGCAAGATCATAGTGGTGCCATATCATACTATGAAAGGAATCCAACTCCCCGTTGTCCTCGGTGAAGGCCCTGCAAAGGATGGTCTCTACAGAGCTCAGTGCAGAACTGGCAAGCCTGCAAGAGCATGTGTCAGCTTGCACAGCAGAGACACAGATCAAGGCCTCAGTCACACGGGTGCACCTCTAATTGACCAGCAATAATGTCAGTGAATTACAGTTCGTGTCCCATATGCAGCACACTGGGTGGCTGGTGGTTTCTGTAACATTGCAAGGTTTCCAGCAAAGTCAACCAGGAACTCTCCAGTACCTGCCAATAGAGCTCCTTTTGGCAGCAGAATTTTAAAAAAAAGAACTTACCCTTGGCAGCTGAGGAGATTGACAGCTGGACTAACAGTCTCTCAGAATCAGACCTGAAACCAGTCAGAATTTACCTGTGAGAATATTACAGTGAAAATCTAAAACTTTAGTAAAACCCACAGAGAAGGCCAAGCAGATATTAATGAGAGAAGATGTTCTGGGTATGGGGGGAGGATGTTCTTGTTATGAGACACTGAGAGTGTACAAGGAAGAACTTGTGGATAATATGTAGCAACTATACTTTTGCTTGTACAGCTGATTGTTTACTGCCTGAATGGTCATTGTTTGCTAAGTAGCCAATCTTAAATCAAGCCACAGCCATTGTGAAGAGGTATAAGAATAGCAGTAGAGAAAATAAAAAATCTTTCTACCCTTCTCGACAATGGATTATGACTAGTAGTGTGGCTTTTATGTCTGCCTTGACAACAGCCACAGGCAGCAAAGTTAGTAATTCCAAGCTTTCACTTAAAAAGCTCAGCTTACTGAACTGAACCCAGTATTACAGTCTTATCCAAGTCACGCTTTGAAACCCAGTTTCTTTCACATGGTTTGTGAGATGGAATAGGAATTTTCTGCTGTTGACTACAGCAATTGGTTTCATCTAATGTGGTTTTTAACAAATGAAAGGATCGATCCAGCTTGTGATGGAGATCAGACTTCTCTCATTAACAAATACAGCATTCCCAACCATTTAGGAGTCTTTATCCAGGAGAGGTCAGCAAGCCTTCTATAGAAGAGCACCATCTGTTTAATAACTAAGAGATGGATATTATTGAATATATATATATATATATATTCTTGAATGTCACCCAGTTTCCATTCTCAACTATCCATAGACAAATTACCATTTATTTAATCATTTATTTCTAAATAGAAATAGGAAACTAACACAAGCTGGTTACAAGAATAATAATTTCACAGCTATCTTCTGATATTGATTAAACACATTAAGAAATTGGAGATTTTTCATTTCCTTGAGCTGCCTCCTCTTCCTCATCATAGTAATGGCATCTGTTGTCTTTGTTTTCTGGTTTTTCATTGGCACAAGAATGCAATGTATAAATATATTTCTAGATTAAAGTCAGAAGACAAACACATTTACAGGTTTGGAGTTTTTTTTCTGTTGTAGAATTCAAGACTTGCCCTGTAAAAACAAACATACCTCAGGCAGTTAACTTTAACCTAGGCTCGTCCAAGTTATTATTCAAAAGTGACCACTAATATGACTTTTAATTTCTAGCAGGGAAATAAGTTTAACACACACACACCCCACAAAACAGTCAATCTCAGAGATAAGAGAGTTTAGGAGAAGTTTAACACAGACATTACAGCAGCAGCCACTTCCTCCTCTGCATTCCCCACATGATTCATGATAATGCATTAAACATGTCAGCAAGCATTTACCTTGTTCTCTATTGAATCAAGAGCAAAGATCCTGTTTTGTAACAAATAGCTGTGTTGACTGGACTCACAGTTCTCCCCTCTTAAAGTGGAATCAGGTCCCTGATCCAGTTCCCAGCACCAGAGCAAATGGTTGGGCCATAATAAAAGAAGAAGGTGGGAAGGACAATACAGAACATTTCATTATGTGAAAATGTGGCCTTACTTGAAAGCAATGCTAATGTCTTTTTAGCAAGGTGAGGGTACTTTTAATACCCGATTCAGAAAGTGAAGGGTCACAATCTCTTTTCAACATGTAGCTCCAACTCCAGAATAACTTTCCAGTTTTAATTAGAAAACTCTCCTTTTGTACAAAGGGGGAGAGGCTGTACTAAGAGTTACCCCCAAAGGATCCTCTTTAGTGCTGCCTTGCAGCCCTACAGTACCTTGAGGAAAACTGACACTTGAGCTCCAGTGCTGACCCAGCTGGCATTTTGATACTAGCCTTGCCAGTGCTGGAAATATTTCAGGTCTAGTTTGTGCTTTGACAGATCTGAGGCACATGCACCCTGGTTCTTTGGGATTAACGAGTTTGCAGGCCTCACATACTTTATTACACTTTATGTAGTGTTTGACAGGAACTCTTCATAAAGGTCTTCTTCATAAGAGCCATAGGCTACACTTTTCTTTTTCCAGGACTGCCCATCTTCAGATAACTTGTATGCATGTTCAACCATAGCAGCTCCTATTATGACTTGGCAAGAGCCTCCACAAGTTTCTGCTATGGCTTTTTCGTACTTTTTCTGCTGAAGTACCAGGTAAGCTGTATAAATGTTTAATTTGTAACTCATTATCTAGGTGTGCTACTATAAAGATTGTAACACAACCTTAATTATAAAGGGCCTGAAATACTGTGAGCCAGTGCCCAAAAGAAAATGTGCTCTGCATGTAGCTAAACAAGAACTGTGACAACATTGGCTTTGAGAATGCAGTTTTCCAAAACCTTCTGTGTTGGTTCTACTTAGCAAACTAAGGAAAAGGCTCAAAGAAGCATTATGATCTCCCTTTGAAATACCTTTTCAGTGTTATACCTTCCTCTTCCTCAAATGAACAAAGGGCTCTTGTGTATTACATTTATGGGCAATTTTGATTTTAAACTAAATTTGATTCACTCACATTTTCACAGCCATGCACACATAAGCAAGAATATGCTTGTATTCAGGCAGTCTGACCAGGATTCACTGCGGTGACACAGTGGAACATACCTGTCATATTGTCACCACATCTGGGCTAGAAGTCAGGTTAAAGGGAATGGGACACAAGCACAGCAGTGATGCATTTACTCGCATAACCACTACTTACGACATCTAAGAACACTTTGTTTGAATTCATGGTTTATTGAAAAGCTTTGAATGTGGAAAATATGGTTAGGGAAACCTTCTAGCTAGCTTACTTAAAAGGTGCTGGCATCTTGAGTCCTCCAACCTGCAGCCAGTGAAAATCACAAGCCAAAAAGTGCAAGCATTTGGTGTTCAGAAGGAAGATGTTAGGCCTTAGAGGAGGAGGTTGGGAGCTCCAAGAGACACTTTCCAAGGTTATTTAAAGCTATGTCTGTAAAGAACAGCTTATGTAGGTCAGTTATCAAGTCAGACTGGAAATGTAAGAGAATGTGTATCCCCTTGAACAGTATTTTGAGAGTGAGTTCCTCAGTCATTTTCTCATGACAGTCAGCTCTGAAGGTTTAATGCATTTAAATATTCTAGTTCAGGTAACCTAAGAATTAATCTCCTTTTATTACAATGACCTTTATTTCAAAAGTCCCGAAATTTCATTCCTATATACAAAGAATGTGTTTATAATACAACAGTATGCAGAAAACCACTTTCCTCAAAATATAGGAAAGATACATTCAAGTTGAGATCATTATTGATAATAGAAATGTCCTTTGTAACTGAGAAATTAGATGCAACTCCTGAAAGGTCACTCAGTATGAATGGTGATGCTGTCCAGGTAGAAGCAGGAGAGCAGAAAACAGGATGAGAGGGAATCACCTAGTCAGTTGACCCAGAAATAAGCATATATGGCAGACAGACATACTTAGTATTCTAAAAGGAATGTGACAGAAGGACTTAAGGTACTCAGTAGAATAGCTAAGTGTCCAGCATCAAATTCCTACCAATATAATGAAATTATAAGATCGTTCAAGGTGAAGTTTAAGGCTGAAGGTCCAGGTCACTGACTTTTAAATCCACATTGAAAATCAGAACTGGGTATAAATCAGGATTATAAACCTCATACTAAAGAGGGACTATCAGAAACATCTCAAAGATGGTTAACACCTTAGGTGTAGAGTCAAAGTAGGTCAGATGCTAGCCTCAGAGTTAAACTACTCTTTTACAAAACCTAGTACTTGCAGTACTTGGCTAGACTCAAAGTTCAATTACTCTTTTTCTGAAATCCAACTCTTGCAATGTGTGGCACATGTAGCAATGTGTGGTAAAAAAATCCAAAACTCCCCAAACCCCAGGAATCATTGTGGGATACCACAGGCAACACAGGAAAGGGACTGCAGCTATTGTGACTAGCAGCAATAGCACCCAGAGCCCTGCAACTAATCTGGCATCAGCAGTTTAAGTTGCCAAGGAGCAGTGAAGGAAAACAGAATAAAGTGGAATAGCCAGCAATATTCCGTTTATACTGTGGATTAAATTTTTGAATAAACAAACTGGAAGTGCCTGTGGCTTTAAGAAAGTTGACTTGAGGAAGGAAGAATGTAATCTTATAAGAAAAATAATGGGAAAAATATGGTGCTCAGACACCTTGATGAGTAGGATTTTTTGCTAATCACTCAAGTTTTAGGAAAAGCAACAGCAGACTGCAGCTGTGCAGTGGAAAAGTCCAAATATACAAAAGAAAGGCAAGACCCAGCAATAAGAATGAGGCTTGGAGTTAGATTACTACCTATTGTTAGTCAAGCTGTTTACCTTACTCTTGGTTTGCTCACAGACCCAAAGACAGCTAGTTGACTGCTTGTCTCAGTAAACTGCAATGAAGGGAGCACAGGTTTTCTCACTCCTGAGGATATTTCCATTCTTGTTATTGGCTCAGTCTTCCTTCCAGGATTTGTCTTTCTCTCTGGTCACTGCCAACACATGCCCAGGCAGAACCCTGCCTAGATATCCCCAAAACACCCATGTACTGTACTTACTAGGCAATATTAATGCCAGTTGTTCCAGCATCTGCATCTCCCACCTGACACTTGCTGCATTCTGCTATTAGTCACTGACATTGCTTTTCTCTGTCTGTATTTTAAGTAGCAGCAAATGTAACGCTGCACTTCTGTTACTTAAGCCCAGCAAAGGAAATTACACCAGTAACCCCAGTCCCAATGGCGGGGTTTCTCTCAGTGTGGGTACCCTCCACCCACGCACAGACATGGTGCATTTGTTCTGTGCTCCGGTGCCCTTCAGGAGCTGCGGCTCCTTAATTGCCTCACACGCACACACAGTGCGCGCTCCCACTCCAAATGCTACCAGCCTCATTAGTTCCTTTCACACTTCATTTCTCCATGCGAGGCATTCAGAGGTTTCACAATCTGCATATCTTCCTTTTAAGACGTCACAGAGCTCTTCTGCAGACCTTTGAGGGACTAACGAGCAAGATGTCTCTATTTTATTAATTAGCTGCTTCTCAGCCATACTCCACAGCTCTCTACTAGTTCAGCTGCTCAGCTACAGTAATTAGACAACCCACTTTTCAGTCTTCTACTGCACTGCCTTAGAGAGAAAGTTTGACTGTTCCTGAGACTGTGGTACTTTCTGGCAATTATTAGACATCTCCTGAATGACTAATAGAGAAATCCTGCTTTCTGTATTATTCACCGCAGCATTACAGCTTCCCATTCTAGGCTTTGTCTCATGCACTCTGCTGTCAATATGTGCCATCATTGGCATTCGAGGGTCCAGATGTTATCTGAAAGATTCTTTATTTGCATCATTCAGACATAACAGTCATAAAGAATGTATTCACACTCCCTCAGAATCAGAGTTGCAAGTAAAATGGGTAGTATTACTTCTTATGCTGCAATACTTCTCAAACAGGAACAAAATCAAGCCAACAAATATGTGCTGTCTCTGCTTCATGCAGTGGAAGGCTTGCTTGTATGTCTGAACCCATGATTTTTCTTAGCTACCAGTAGCTCATGTACTCACAGTACCTGATATGCAGAAATTTACAGAATATGAAATGCCTTTTTATTTTAGCTTGCCAGTCAACCATAATTAATATTGTGCAGTGAGTACAACTACAAGGGGAAAAAAATCTCTTAAATCAGGCTTAGTTACTTTACTTGCTAAAATATTTCCTTGAAATACCAAATAGTGTCCATGGTGAACAGCTCTTCAGATCCCACAGTGATCCTACTACTTGCTATCTTGTCTATTCCTCTATATTACCAAGCTACTCACTTAGGCCAAGCTGTGGCTCCTTTCATCTCTACAAAACCAAGTACACAGACTTAGGATGACAGTCTATTTTTAAGAAGAACAAACACACCTTCAACTTAACATTTGAAAGCAGTAAAACAAAATGTTTTTCCTTTCCCAAGAGGCAATGAGAAGCAATGCCAGTGTCTGACTGTTACGAGCTGTATGTGCTGTGCATACACTGCCGAGCAATGCCATCCCAGAGCGTGATGGCAGCACTGATACGTACAGACACAGCTGGCCAGATCTGAAGCCCTTGCGGCCTCTCTCCAAACATGCCTCCAAAGGCTGTAGATCAAGAAGGGCCTGGGATGTGCACTCACCAGGGCCCTTGGTCTTGTCTGGATGAATGAGGTGCCCAGGAGTAAGGTCCAGCACAGAGAACACCTACCCCTGTAGACAGCCATGGTCTGTATCAGTCCCTACCACTGTATCCCAGACAAAAAGTGGGCTAACCTTGTAAGACAGGGTGACTTCTTCCTTCCATGTGATCAGTAAGGCATTGCAGAATGATGATTATATTATGTCCTCCCTAGTAGAGAAGAACTAACAGATCTACTTATCTATCAGTGTAAGAGAACTTGAACTGTTTGTTCAAGGAGAGTTGAAACTCTTCAACTTCATCTTGGTTTTCTAACATGCAGCTTGCAGAACTGCCCCTCGTGTTGCCTTACACACAGACACACACATGCAAACAGTGTGTTCTGTGCAGTTTATGCATTTAATTAGACAACTGTGAACATGCAGTTAGGATTTTTTCATTGTAGATGTAAGAGGAAAATGAACAGGGAATGTCAGCTATCCACAGAGCTTCCACAGTGCAGTGAGGTAAGGCTTTTCAGTCAGAAATAGTGCCAGAGTGTGCCAAATACCTGTTCAAAGTATTTTATATGAATTAAACTCTTCCACAAGAAATCAGTGACTTCACTTGTCTTCACTTTCCAGTTTGGTAGAGTGATGAACTTTGATCTATCCTACACTTAAAACCCCACTTCAATCACTCATGCAGTGATGTGTTTGCTTAGACAGATGATGAATAAATTTTCCACTACCAGCTGTCCAAGCTCACTGTTAGTTAACACTTAGCTCACTAAGAGCTAAGCTAAGAGTTCTCAAAATGAACTGCAAGAAACAAACCCCAACAAATATAAAACATCTTGCAATTACTTCAGTTATATCTATCTCTTATTTTGTCTCAGCTGTAGAATTCTGCACCTGCTCCCCAGCCCTTAGTCCCTGGAGCCAGTATTATCAGGGCAAATGGTACATGTTCAAATCCAGAGCACTCAGGTCTACGAAAATATGTAACAGTCTTATGGCAAGTAATTGAATGGTTGAACACAAGGAGGAACTAAGCTTCTGCCAGCTATTGTCAGCAGATACTATGACAGCAAGAGACACAATTCCGTTGGAAAACAGCTCCATAAAATGGAATGAACTCTGTTGAAAACTTAAGACCACTGTAAACATCCCTGCCTTTCCTCTTGAGATGCCAAGTGCGTTGCTCTGACTGCCTGCAGTATAAACAGAGAGCTATTTAGAAACTTGTATAAAATAAAATTCCAAAGCAAAACACTCCAGCAATTCTCTGTGAGCCCTTTGTCATCTGGTGGGAGGCTTCAAGACTAAGGATGACAGGTGTTAGACATGCTGAGTAATGCCTGGCTGAGGAGCGCTTGGATGCTCCGGCGGTGAAAAGCCCCGTGAAGTGGTGCAGAAAGCAGGAAGGGTCAGATCCAGAAGGATCTCTTTGTGTATTTCAGTCTTTTCTCAGATATCCAAAAAAGCCATATAAAGCATGAGCCAAGCATATAGAGGAACATAAAGCTACAGCTGGTGTGCTTCATTTAGGAAGTATGCTGGCAGTTTTCCTTCTCCTCCATCCCCCTTAGGGCCCAGGTTCAGCAAATCTGTTAAACACTTTCCTAGCTTCGATGGACATGAACCTTCAGGACAGATTTAAAGTTAACTCTGTATTTTACTGCTCTCAGGAAATGTACCTAATCAGGTTCTGTTGCTGGCTGAAACAAGGCCTAACAATGAACTTAAAATGAAGTCATAAACTTCATTCAAGAAAAGAAAAATAGTGAAATGTTCTGAAAGTGAATTAAAAATCCAGCCAGCTCAAGCTCACATCTTGTCAAGTACAAAGACAAAGCCAGTCATTTTTCTGGCCAACTAGTTCTTCTGGCACTAGAGTTCAAATCTCAGGTCCTGATTATGCCAAGCATTAAAAAAAAAAACCAGTCCAAACTTTTTTTTTTTAAAATTCAGAATTACAATCGTGGTTGTCAAACACTCAGTTCTGTCATGCTGCCTATTTGCACAGTAATGAAAGCATGTTGTGCTTTGATGGCACAGCTCTTGCCTGTCCATTTTATCAAGCAGTGAAGAGAAAATAATTGAAAAAGAGAAGGCCTCTGGCTTTCTGCATGTGTGACACACTATGTGTGTCAATGCAAAGCTGAAGCCTCATGTTCCCAGGCATGCATGGCACTCACCCTGCTGCCAGGGCTCTCAGGACACTAATAAACTCCTGATATTGTTTATAATAGAAACCAAACAATCCTCTTCACAACACACATTAAAAAACCATGCACAACGTGATTTCTACAAAACTTTACACTTTTGCTGAACAAAACTTCTATGACAATTAGGCATAGCATATACTTCAGATTCTTCCTAGATCCTCAAACATATGAATGCTACCATGTGCCCTTCATCACTGCGGTTATCATTGTGGCATGCCATGAAAGAATCAAACCTCAAGAGACTGTACAGAGCTTCAGTCTTAGGTCAGGTGCCGGAATCAGGTGTAAGATGGTGAGATTCAGGATAAAATATCCCAGCTGTGTCTTGTTGAAGGATGATGGGTTTGATCTGCACAGATGTCAAATCAAACATAGTACTTACCAAAGTACTTGAGCTTTAGAAAACACTTGCTAATGGTCCTGTAACTCCTTTGCTAAAAGCCTTTCACACTTCATTACATATGCCCAACTCCAAGTGCTTCATGCACCGCAGAACAGCTGACCCTGTTCCCTCTCAAATATACTGGAGTTACTAATGTGCAGCAGTTCGATGTGAATGCATTCACAACTGGCCAGAACACATAGAGTCAAGAGGTCTTGGGGTTTTCCTAAATCTCAGATTGCAACGAAAGGAATTTCAGAAATGAACTTTCCCATTATCTTATGAGGAGTTTAATACCGTGTTCTGGAAGGCTTATACTCCTGAATCTGATCAAAAGTAGCACTGGGAGGTGGTGGTGGTACCCTTTTTGAACACACAGCACAACAAAGGAATCCATATCAGGACTTGAATCATTGTGATGTTCCAGTATTGTTCTGTAATAGTTACTAAAGTATCAGAACTCTATTCCTGACAGATCTCACTTGCAGGCAAAACTCTTACTGTTGCTACAGCAAACAGCAAGCCAGTGAAAGGAGAAAAATCATTGGCAATTACTTTTTACCAAGTTAGCTTTTTTGCCTTCCAATTAGGATTTACACATGCTGACAATTCAGTAACACGCAGGAGTCAGATGATAAGGGAGGGTTTCATGAAGTGCCCCTTTCCAGCCCAAATGCAGCTTCCTACGTAGCAACTGTTACTGGCCAGGGCTGGTTTCGCCCACAGAGGACTAACTTTCCCAGGTAATAGCTAAGTAGCATCACAGTATGCTTTGGCCTTTTAATTGTTCAATTGTTTTTTGCTGTTGAATGCCAACAACTCCCATTCACACCACGTAGTTTAAGGAGATCTTAGGAGCAGTACAACAGCTATAGTTTTGGATATTTTAATCAGCATTTTGTTGCTGTTCTTGGAAAAAGATGTGAAAGTCAGCACAGACAGTAAGGAACTGGCAAAAATCTGAAAGTGCCTCTGCCCAGGAAATCATTTTGACTCACAGTTTTTGTCAAGCCAGTTATCATCCATTATAGATAATTATCACTATATTGAAGACTGAAACTGAGAAACACAGAACAAAAGAAACTATACTGGTGCTGTGCGCTCGTTCTCCAGATGCATAAGGGGTGCCATGCTTTCAAAGCTGAGCAAACAAATTTTGTTATCCAAGGAGTTTTGTTTGGGTGGGGTTTTTTTCCCTTTAATCTCTATACACACATTGTTCTTATGATAAAAATCAGGTACTTAAAACAGCAAATGCCTGTGTTGATACTGTAACATCCATTAACCTACCACATACCTCTCTGTATTTGCACTGCTTTCTCTCTTTTTTATATATAAATTTTGTATCATTAGTAGTTATCTGTACAGCAGCTGCCAAAAAAATAATAGGACAAATTTAAATACTCATTCTTCTTTCAACCTCAAAGTTCTAAAGTAACCTGGTTAACAGGACTTGACTCCAGCCAACATTCAAGAGGCCCCACCTCAGACAGCTTTTGCAAGAAGTGTCACTGGCCTGCACATGCCTACACCCTGTCCAGGTCAGTCTTGTATCTTTCATGCCTCCCAGCCCCACTTCCTTTTCCGCAGTAACTGCCAGATCCCTATTCACTTCACAAAATGTAACTGAAAATCTTGAGAACCCAAATCCTGCATTATTCTCAAATATGTGAAAATAAGAGAATGGGCTTTCAATTCATCTGCAGACATCTGCAGAGGAACAAAGTGTGTATTTTAAAAGCCTGCAGAAAAACAGGGAAAAATACTTACTTGTAGCACTGATTTGGGAATATTTAGTTAAATTCATGCAAACATACGAGACCTGTGCATTTCAATGAACTGAAAAGAGCTAAAATCCTGTGCGACCATTTTTAAAAGAACAGATTTATTCTAAAGATCCTTCACAAACACCAAACAAAATATATTCTGCAGGATATGCACAGCATATGAGAGTTCTGAATATTTTATAATTTCACCTGGAAATTCCTTTCACCAATCAAAAGGCAAGTAGTTTCCTCACCCGCAAACTCAGATTTGCTCGGGAACCTTGCTGTTGTAGGGCAGCAGGCTCACAGAGGGGAGTCTGCTTTTATAGGCTGCAAAAATGCCCTTTTTTAAAAAAAAGCTTTATTACAGGTAGAGCTCACTTCCCTTCTCAGGAAGGAGGTAGCTAAACCAAAGCCAGCTGAATTTAAGATACAGTTAACTATAAACAAGAATAGGAGTAAGCTCACAGATTCAAAGTGAAGGACTTAAAGGGAGATACAGAGAAATCCCATGGTGCAACTGCTGTCCCTTAAGGCAGTCAGTCACCTTTTTTATCTTCAGTACCAAAATCTTTGGATAAAACCCAAAGCAGTTCCCAGAGTGGCAAAGCAGGAGTTCCTGCATGTTCCTTCACTGGCCTGACAGAAGCCACCTTGGTCAGAAGAGAGTTAATAAAGAGGTCTCTCAGCTTCCTGGGAGCCCTTGTTGGGGCTGTAAATACAAGAAAACTGAATGGAAAACTGCAACAGAACATCAGTAAGGGTCCATGGTAGAAACAGGTCATAGCCTGGTTTGTGCCCTCCCACCACATGTTTTGGAGTTTGGTTAATGGGACACTGTCTAGGAAATGTCAGGCACTCAGAAGCAGCTGGGAGGTTCATAGGAGAAGGACTCAGTGCTGGAACAGGAAGACACCTGCCTGTACAGTTTGCTCAAAGGCTCACAAGAGACCACCAAGTGTGCTAGGGAAACACCACAATGCCCACCCACCCTCCTGCCACACTCACAGCAGTACCTGGGGATTTCAGACTTTCATTCCTTACTTTGAGTTCAGTAACCTGCAATAAATTAATGTCATATAATGTACTTTGCAATATAGAGAAATTTAATTTTTGAATGCAGCTGAAATAAAACTAGTCCTGCTGACTAGTGAAGAATATTACACAAACTCTGGCCAACCTGGAGCTAAAGCTATCAACTGGCAGGCTGATGCCAGCATGCTCACTGATCTGTTGTATGATGCCAAACAGAAAAGGTAATGGTTGAGTTCTTCCTACCTTTCTCTTAAGAGAAGCACTTGTTTCACTTTTTCTCCTCTACCTGGCTACTGATTTCCTTTTTTTTATTTGCAAGGAAGAGTATATTAAGCATCCAAGGATTATTTTGGCCACTATTTTACAGTTTCCTTGATGAAATAAAACCCTTTACCAATTGCTTTATCAGATCTTCCTTGCCTTAAAATTAGTTTACTTGGACCACTGTTATCAACAGATCAAGATATCAACTTTTCTTTTCATAGATAGTACATTATTCTTTCTGTTAAAAAAAAAAAAAAAAGATAACCCCCTGACTTCATTTAATCAAAGCAAAGAGAAAGCTGAACTCTCATGTCAGTTTCTAAGGCATTTACCAGTACTGATTGCAGGTCCGAGGCGATTTCATGTCTTCTGACAATGATCTCTGTGGAGATCGCAGAGAGCAATTCTTAAAATCACTTTTATGTATCTTTACTGCAGTTTATTTGTACAGGCACAGCATTTTATAAAGGAACTTGAATTGAATTAAACAGCAAGAGAGACATTAATACATTATTTCAAGGGAAAGAGAAAATAGCAGTAGTTGCCTTGAAAAGTTCTGTGAGTGATTTACTGATTTCCTTTCTTACATTCTCAGTCCCACTTGGAAGTTTTCCTCCTCATATACTTGGACCCCTCACTGTCGATTGCTTCGTAGAGGTCCTTTTTGTTCTCTGCTGTTGCATGCAAATAACCAAGGTAGGCCACACAGAGGCTAATTGCTATCAGTCCGAATGCCATCACAGGTTTGTTCTGACAAGAAAAAAATTTGGTACATGTTTTTAGTCAAAACACTTTTAATTAAACTCAAACATTACATTCTTCTATCTCAGCTTAGAAACGGAGCAGTAAACTACTGTGACATCTGCAAAAATCATCACTGCCTTCTTGCAGACTGAATTTTCTGACAGCAAAAAGAATGCCCTTTGGAAAAGAAGATTCTTTCTGGAGACAGAGCAGCACATTGCCCAGTACTCTGTATTTTGCTGTTTGGAAATGCTGCTTGAGCATGAATGAACAAGCCAAACCCAATTACTAAAGGTCTCTACTACAAACTTTTAACAGAGTTCATCTGGATATACTACTGGGACAATGCACTCTGCTCCTGCCAAGCAACCTTGATTACAATCCTCTAAACCAGATTTTGTATTCTTATCACAAAACCTACTTTTGTTATACTAAATCTGTATTTATTATATGCAAAAATTTCACTCATTCCTGGGTTCTGAAAATGCTAACAAAACCTGAGTATCATCAACTTAATTATAAAAGAAAAAGAAAAATCAAAAATATTGAAAAGCTACCAAAAATCGCCTCATTTCATACCAAAAAAGTTTGCATTCTATGATTTGTTCCCATTTAAATATTAAAAACAACTCCTGTTGTTTTTATTGCGTAATACTAAGTAATAATATTACTTAACCTGTCAAATTAGATGGGTAATATGCCTCTAAACAGTCTGTCTGAAAGCAACTTGGCTAGGTACAAAAGAATCAGACAATATAGCAGTGAAATAAAAACTGCAATAAACAATGTAATGTTCTGCGCTCTCAACAATCTAAATGGAAAAGAGTAAAAATATTTTTAGTTATATTTCTGAGTGGTTTGCATAACAAGAGATGGTTACATAATGCACAGAGAATTGTAATGATTACTTTAAAGCAACTGTTATCTCTTCAAGCATATTTAGTTTCGCTCAGAACGACTGTCTTACAGGTTTAATGAAAAGCTCTGGGTTCACAGCTCGGAAAAGCATAGTTGTCTGAACGCTCCTCAGTCCTGGTTTTCTCTCTTTGGGTGTTTCATTTTCATTTGGAGGTTTGGTGGAAGACATGTTACTTAACGTTGAATACTTCCTAGAAGTAGAATGAAAAGCAAGTGTAATTTCTGTAAAAAAACTGGAAGAGCTGCATTCACTGAATGCAAATTCACACTCAGTTTGTCTTCTTACAGCATGAATTTTAGCTGGTGTAAATATTACTGATCGCCTCTGGTGTTATCTAACACTCCCAGCTTAAGCACACCAATTTTCAATTCTGTTTATTTTGTACATCCTAAAATTAACTTTTGGAGAGTCACATCTTCATACAGCGTATCTAAGTCTCCTCATAATGGGCTTGGGATTTTTCACTTGCCTTTGGCTAATGCTTTATCTACCTGTGGACCAAGCACAATCAGTCTTTAGACCACTGGCTAAAAAGACAATGCTAGGAAAAATTTTATTTTTTTGAAACTCTTCTACATGACAGGACAGCCCAAGCACCACTGTAGTGCAGTCCACTTTAACCACCCACCTCAGCAGGGCCCAGCACTCAGGTCTCACTTTTGCACACACTGGGCATGTCCACAAATACCTTTGTCAAACTGAAAGAATTTAAGCTAGTTAAAAATAACGCAAAAAATTCTTTACTGTGGGGGTGGTGAGGCACTGGAGCAGGTTTTGCCCAGAGAAGCTCTGGATGCCCCATCCTTCGAAGTGTTCAATGCCAGGCGTGGATAGCACTTGTGAGCAACCTGTCTTGTGGAAGTCTTGTCCCTGCCCCTAGGCAGCGGGGCTGGAACGAGATGATTTTTCAAGGTCCCTTCCAACCACAAACCATCCTAACGAGCACCTGAGCAAAGGTGCCAAAAACACGCCCTTTGGCTGAACCCTGATTACTGAGGGGCAGAGGGAGACACGGTGCAGGGGATCCCCTGGGGAAGGGCGCAGGCCAAGGCGCAGTCGCACAACCTCACACCGGGCGGCGAGTGGCTCCTGGAGCCGCCACCGGGACGAATAGGGCAGTTTAGCCCCAGTTTGAAAAAAGCCCAGCGGGGAACTCCCGGCACACGGGACACTCGGCACCGCGGCCTCACGGACCGGGGCGGCGGGGGGCGATTAACGCCGGCTCACAGCACCCCCCGCCCCCGCTACTCACCGCGCGCAGCCTGCGGCGCCTCCCCGCGGGGCGGGGCCTAGCGCCTGCGCGCCGCGCCCCCTCCCGGGCGGGGGGCGCGGGGCGGCGCCCGGGTCTCGCCTCTCCCCTCAGCCGTTGGGCGGCGGGGGCAGTGCAGCGGGCGGAGCGCGTCCGCCTCTGGCGGGGCTGCGGAGCTGCTTCCCAGTCATAGAGAGCCGTCCCGGCTGGAAGAGGACTTTGAGATCGTCCCGTACAAACCGTCCACTGGCCCTACCACTGTAACCCATAACCATTAATCACCCAAGCTGGATCCAGACGCCTCTTGAGCCCCTGCAGGGATGGTGGCTCCACCACCTAATTCCCTGGGAAATATTTCAATGCCTGACCACCCTAAGTGAAAAATATTTTTGTAATGTCTAATCTAAACGTCCCCTCTCTCAGTTCAAGGCCATTCCCTCTAGTCCGGTCACTGCAGACACGGCAGAGGAGACCAACCCCAAAACCTCCTTTCAGGGAGTTGTAGAGAGGGATAAAGGCCCCCTCAGCCTCCTCTTCGTGAGAATAAACGACCTCAGGTCCCTCAGCTGTTCCTCATAAGACATGTTTTCTAGACCTTTCAAGAGCCTTGTAGCCCTTTGTTGGCCACACTCCAGCACATCAATGTGCTTTTTAAAGTGAAAGGCACAGAACAGAATGCAGTACTCAAAAAGTGGGAGACGGGGGAAGGAGCAGGCTCTATCAGATGGGCCCTTCACCACTGAGCCACTCCTAGCACCTGGGCATGGTCACTACAAGAAAGACACTGAGGTGCTGGTGCATGTCCAGAGAAGGACAGCAAAGCTGCTGGAGGGTCTGGAGCACAAGTCCTGTGAGGAGACACTGAGTGAGCTGGGGTTTTTCAGCCTGGAGAAGAGGTGGCTTGGGGGGACCTTATTGCTCTGTTCAACTACCCGGAAGGAGGTTGTAGTGAGGTGGGGGTTGATCTCTTCTCCTAAGTAACAATTGAC
Organism: Corvus moneduloides; assembly: GCF_009650955.1. Taxonomy (NCBI): domain Eukaryota; kingdom Metazoa; phylum Chordata; class Aves; order Passeriformes; family Corvidae; genus Corvus; species Corvus moneduloides. The sequence continues at coordinate 38,426,239 of NC_045478.1, read as the reverse complement.
AAGACAAGAAGAAATGGCCTCAAGTTGCACCAGGAAGATTTAGATTCCACATTAGGAAAAATTTCTTCACTGAAAGGGTAGTCTGTCATTGGAACAGGCTGCCCAGGAATGGCTCAAAAGCTTATGGTTTAGTGGTAAAAACAGTGACCCCAGGTGTACAGTGGGACTTGATAATCTTAGAGGTCATTTCCAGCCTTAGTGATTCTATAATTCTATGAAATGTAGAGGTATCCAGGCTCTCAGAGCTTCTTGTTCCATGTTTTTTTTTTCTGCAGTAATCAAACTGCCTTTTGTTTTTTTTAAAGATGGCAGAGTAATAATAAATTGCAGGTTGACTTTTCATGTCTAAATCCAGGAGGAATATCTAAATTTTTTTTTTCTTGTTGTGAGCAAATATAATGAGGTGAGAAAAATAGTAGGGAAATAAGTTTAGGTGTCAAGAGAGGATGGGGTGGTATATCTGGGGTTTGTGTCAACAATTAATTCACAACATACCATCTGCTAGTCTGGTAGCTATTGTTTTGGTGGCATATGTCACGCAGCTGATTTTGTTTGAAAACTATTGAGTAGAACATCTGAGTGAAGCTGCTTTCGTTTGTTTTCATGTTTGTCTAATTGAAAGAAGCCAATGTGAGGTTTTTGCATGAGCTTTGTTTTTGGGAAGGTAGCTTGGTTTTCTTGAGGGGAAGGGGGACTTTTTACCATGCTATAGGAGATGTTCTGCATACAGCTCCTAGGCAATTCCTAGGAAGGGAATATGGGAAGGCAAAACAATTACGTCACCACACAGAGAAAGTGCGCTCGCTTACTGGCACATGCACCCCCTCCCAGCAGTTATACCATCCATGCAAATAAAACTTCTGATCCAAAGTCAGCCAGGGTCATGATAGTGTTTTCCAGATTGTGGCCAGAACACATTTGCAATATATGGATGGCAAGGATTGTTAGGTTGCTGCTAGTTCTCTAGCACTTCTCATCTTTCTTGTAAAGGACAGGTAAGTCCCAGGCATCACTGACAGGGGAAGATCCCGCACTGTACAAAGAACACCACTGGCTGAAGAGGAAATATTCTCCATATGAAGAGCTGTGGAATAAGGCTTTGTGAGTAAAAAGAGAAGCAGAGGGGGGTGTAGAAATGGGCTTGGGCTTTGATGTGAGTGCTGGTACTTGGCATGTGGTAAGCATGTGCCAACTGACTGGATTAACTGTGCAGTGATGAAAAGCTTGGACTGCTTACTGTTCCTAGTTTTGCTTTATGACTGTGGGAAAGTGTTGTATTTTATCTTTAATGTGAGTATTATGTTGCTATAATCTGACCCAACAGGATGTTGAAACATTCAATCCATTAAGGCTTATGAAGTTGTTTGGCATATTTTATAGGAGAGACTCTATAAAGTGTAGAATAGTAAACATCTGTGGTATCTCTGAGTCACCCATCTCTTAATATCCGAGTATCTCTCCTGAAAAGAAATCACACAAAACCCCTTCATTTTCTAAACCTGAGGCTGTTACTGAGATTTATTTTCTTTTTAAATAAATTCCTTTGGGATTCTGCATTCAGTATTGTGCTTTGTGCCATAGCCATTCACAACCTAACAGCAATTTCTGCTTTTCTTGAGACTCACATGTCCTTATCATTTGAGCTGCAGAAGAGCCTCTGTAGAGAACAGAGCAAAGCCGGTGCTGTGCCCCGCAGACATGGTTAGCATGCGACAGCCAGCCTGGTGCAGTCCGGGGAGCAGCACTGTGCCTCCTGCCTTTGCCGATTGACCTCACAGCTCCTGCTTCTTTCAAGTACTGCACAAGAACAGAGCTTCACATTGTCTTCAGAATAAAGATAGGGTGCCTCAAGCTACTGATAAGCTTATCCTTGCTTTAGAGACACAGTAACAGAGCTGTTGTGGGCAGAAACAATTCTTTTTGCATCTACACTGGGATTCCAGCACTGGTATGACTTGTAGTGAGAGGGGCAACTACCATCACATGTTTGTTAATGTTTTGATATGTGAATGTGAAGTTCACATTTTAAAATTATTTTTAAAATGTTTTAGACACCATGAGTTTCACAATATTTTAATTAGAGTTGACAACTGGGACTTTTTTTTCTTTTGTGCTGAACAAGTCTGGGGGAGAAGAGAAAGCAAAAATTAGTAATTAGAAGTACTTTTTTCCTCCTTGCTGAAAGCTAATTATGAGCGTAACCATTGTTGCACTGAGGGATGTGAAACAGTATGGCCATATTAAGGACATAAATGCATAAGAAACAAACAGACCAGCTAGACAAGGGTGCCATTGAGGGTATTGAGGGTTTTCTGTGTGATTGTTGCTCTTCTCATGTCAGTATCAAGAGTCCTTATGGTGATTTTCAGCAGCTTTTGCTCTTTTGTGTTGTTCCCATTGAAAGAAAGCTGTTTTCAGACAGCAGCATGCACTGTTCGGGACCCTACCATTGACAATCCAAAACAGTTCTAAGGCAATATACATTTTTAAAACAAAAATCTCTTAGTGCGAATTTTCTTTGTTTCATAACATTTTGTGTATATCTTCTATAATACTTGTTAGCCAGCCATGTCTCTGTGAGACAAACAAATCACCCAGCTGTGCTTTCCAGCAAAGATTAAAGCAATTGTTATTCTTCAAACACTGATCAAGCTTATAAATCTTTTTCAACTGAATTCAATATGGAAGGAAAAAGGCACTTTTTTTGGTTCTACTTTCATTTTTGAGTGGGCAAATTGGTTCTGACTGGGAACAGAATATCAAAACTCAAAGCGTCCCCTCTGGAAAGAAAAAGGTGGTTTCTACTACAAAGGAAGAGCAGAGAAACATGTGCAGCCCTGAATTTTCTTGCTACAACAATACACAGCCAGATACCTTAAAGTGGAGTCTAGAGACAATTTGAGCTAAGACTACATCTCCAAAAAGGAAGGGCAAGGGGAGATGTCTTTTCACTTGTAATCATTCTGGACTTCCTTGCATGCAATGTCATAATTGCTCATCCTTAGAGTATGCCAGTTTTGCTCCCTGGTCCATTACCAGAAAAGAAAAAAGAATGAAGTTTATTTTTCAGTGGGATAGGCAAAACAGTCTAATGTAAGCAGGGCAATGCAGCTGGGAAGGCAGCTGGAAGTGGAGGTACAGACTGGGACTAACTCCTGCCTCTGACACCAGGACTCCCAATCAGTTTAAGCTGTGAGAATTTAAAATCCTTTCTAATGTAGGCACCCTTTCTAATCTCAGGCAGGGAACACAGCTCCTAAGGAGACTACAGAGGGTAGAAATTTCAGTTTCAACAGAACAAACTCTGTAATAAGGGACTCGGACACATAGTAATCTGGAACTCTTCAGATTTTCTGCACCTTACAGTTGCCTTTTAATATATAAATACCACCACACAGAATAATAGAATCATTAAGGTTAGAAAAGACCTCCAGATCACTGACCCTGAGATGAGCTCAGTTGGTTAGAGCATGGTGCTGATAACATTGAGGTTGCGGCTTCAATCCCTGTATGGGCCATCTGCTTAAGGGCTGGACTTGATGATCCTTGTGGGTCCCTTCTGGTTTCCGTGATCTGTGAATCCAACCTTTGGCTGAACACCACCATGCAATTAAACTATAGCACTAAGTGCCATGTCCAGTCATTTCTTGAAGACTTCCAGGGATGGAAGTGTTGATTGTTGAACCTTGTAAAATTGGCCTCAGCCTGTTGATCCAGCTTGTCCAGATCCCTCTGCAGATCCTTCCTACCCTCAAGCAGATCAACACTCCCACTCAACTTAGTGTCATCTGCAACCTTAGTGAAGGTGCATTCTATCCCCTTGTTCAAATCATTAATAAAGATATTAAACAGGGCTGGTCCCAATACTGATCCCTGGGAGACACCACTAGTGACTGGATGCCAACTGGATGCAGTACCATTCACCACCACTGTCTGGACTTGGCCACTCAGCCAGTTTTAAACCTGTAGAGGAGTGTGCCTGTCCAAGCCAGCTTTTCCTGGAGAATTCCCTCGGAAACGGTGTCAAAGGCTTTGCTGAAGGCAGGTAGACAACCTGCACAGCCTTTCCCTCATCCACTGGGTGGGTCACCTGGTCGTAAAAGGAGATCAGGTTGGTCAGGTAGGACCTGTCTTTCCTAAGCCAAGGCTGACTGGCTCTGATCCCCTGGTTGTCCTGTATGTGCTGCATGATGGCACTCAAGATGTTCTGTTCCATAACTTTCTCCAGCACCGAGATTAGGCAGACTGGCCTGTAGTTTCCTGGATCCCCCTTCCAACCCTTGTTGTAGATGAGTGTCACACTGGTGAACCTCCATCCCACTGGGACCTCCCTGGTTAGCCAGGGCTCCTGATAAATGTTGGAGAGTGGCAAGCTCTTCAGCTCCCTCACTACCCTTGGATGAATTCCATCTGGTCCCACAGACTTATGAGGGCCTAAATGGCTCAGCAGTCCACCAACTACCTCTTGGAGTGCAGGGGATCTACTCTGCTCCCTGTCCCTGTCTACCAGCTCAGCGGGCTGGTTGCCCTGAGGATCATTGGTCTTTCTGTTGAAGACTGAAGCAAAGAAGGCATCAAGTACTACAGCCTTCTCCTCATCCTTGGTTACAATATTCCCCTGCCCAACCAATAAAAGATGGATATTTTCCTTGGTCCTTTTTAAGTTAATGTATTTATAAAAACACTTTTTATTATCTTTCACAGCAGTGGCCAGATCAAGTTCTAGATGAGCTTTTGCCTTTCTTATTTTCTCTCTTCATGACCTAATGACATCCTTGTACAATTCCTGAGTTGCCTGCCCCTTTTCCTTGAGTTTCAGTAAAAGCTCCCTATTCAGTCAGGCTGATTTTCTTCCACACCATCTCATCTTCCAGCACACGGGGGTGGCCTGCTCCTGTACCTTTAAGATTTCTGTCTTAAAGTATGTCCAACATGCATGGATCCCACTGTTTTTAAGGGCTGTTTCCCAAGGGACTCTGTGAACCAGTGTCCTGAACAGATCGAAGTCCACCCTCTGGAAGTTCAGGGTAGAGGCTCTGCTGATCCCCCTTCCTTACTTTACCAAGGATCAGAAATAATCATTTTGTGGTTGCTATGCCCAGGAGGGCCACCGACCACCACACCTCCCACCAGCACTTCTCCATCTGCAAACAGCTGGTCTAGCAGGGCACCACCCCTGGCAGGCTCCCTTACCAGCTGTGTCAGGGAGTTACCTTCCACACACTCCAGAAATTTCCTAGACTGCCTGCTCTCTGCTGTGATGAGCTGCCAGCAGATATCTGGGAAGCTTTGCATTAACTGGAGTCCAGCTCCAAGCTCTGGCACCTTCGGTCACCCTCTGAAGGCATCAGCTTCTCTGGGGACTGTACCAAGGTGCAGATCCAGGCACATGTGTAAGGCTATGTGATAGCTGCCTCTCTGTAAAACTACCAAACATTCACATGTAATTCCTAGATAAAGACCACAGTAAGTTTGAGCTAATTAAATTATACTCTGAATAAATTATGGTGTGAAGAATTCATTTAAGAGTCAAGGAGTTCAGTCTTTCTGCTTATTTTGTAATGTTACTCAGCAGGACAGCCACAGGTAACAATGGCCACCAAAGCACTGATATGAGATGTATAAGGCAGGACATAAACACTTATTCCATTGCTTAGTTATTAAAAGTAAAGTTATAGGCTTCCTGGTAGGGAGTAGTTCAGCTGCCTAGGCCAATATGGGAACTGATTAGCATGTACAGTAAACAAAATACATTTCAATAACAAAAACCCAGGCTTCACTTGCTCGGGAAAACCACTGTATTTTAAAATTCTGAGAGAAAGGCTTTTCTGAGCCTTTGAGTAATGCATTGATAGGAGTCATGTATGCCTAAAAGAATATGCGTGTTTTGTGGACAGCTGACTTGCCCAGGAGAACACAAAATGCAAATCTGATGTAAAATGGCAAGGAGCAAACAGGGTGTGAGTTAAGGCTCACAGCACACGTGTCTTCAGGCTGTGGTACTGTGAAAACACAGGGTGCAGCATCTGAGCTGATGCGTGCTCAAAAGACGCAGATAAATCCTATGACTTCAAATAAATGCCAAAGTCTCCTCATATCCTTCTGATGATACAAGAGGCTTTATGGTTCTGGTTTGAACGGTGTGCTAGCAGAGAGGATCAGGTTTCACTCATTCAGTTTATATTACCTAGGAGATAAGTGGTTCCCATTTTCCAGGCTTAAAGCAGTAACTCGCTTTCTCAGAAATGAACTGTTGATTGTTAATTCCATTAGAAAGCTGGGATCCAGCTGTAATCATTCACTGAGACACAGGTAAGTTAGATTTTCTTGTTATAAAATACAGTTTCACTGAATGAGAAGTTGATTTTCTAATATTAAATAGGCTTGATAGTAGCCTCATGTAAGTGTCCCATTAGCCAACATAAGCCATGGATATAATCCTCTTTTTGTTGCACTATTGCAGCACTTAATAATATTACAGAGTTAAAAGCTGTGATGTGGCAAGTGACAATTGCTTGCCCAAATGGAAATCTTTTGACTTTGTCAATTCTTTCTTATTTTACTAGTAGACTAAAGCATTACAACAGTAACAGTAGCCTGAATGGAGCAACAATACTTATTAATGTTGAAGATCATTTGCTGCAGAGGGAGTTTTTTTGTTTACATCAGGAGAGCATGGGAGAGATGGGTTATCTCTTTGGCATGAAGGTGATGAGAAATGCAGTTGTAGTCATGTAGGTGAGATATGGATATCATGACTTTAAACAAATTAAGTAATTTTGGCTACTTCTGAGCTTATTTTTTTTAATTACACAGTTTACCAAGTAACAAAGAAAACAGTGAACTGTTTCTGCCCTCTCAAAACCCATTCATTGCTGCAGAGAAGAGACCACAGCAATTAGCAGCTGGCAAAGCATCACACTCAGCAGCTGCTGGTTTTTTAAGTGGTGTTTGTGGTTTCCCTGAATACAAAACAAGAAGGGGTTTTGCCATAGTTTAGAAGTTGTATTTTCAGGGAAGTGAATGTTTGGCAACTAAGATCCTGAAGCCCAGAGAGAAGGGAGGTTTGTCCTAAGCCCCTGCAGCAGCACATGTGAAAGTCAGATGTAAAAGCCAAATCAACCAACTCCAGTATTGTGCTAAATGACCAGCTGAGCCCTCTTCCATCTAGTGTTTTCTTTTCCTTCCTGTAGCTGGTTCACAAATAAATACCTAGGCTAATGTTTTTACACACCGCATGTATATTTTAAGCACTATTTATTTCTGCTTTTAATATCACAGTAATTAGAGGTTTGTCTATCAATAGACAAAAGGGCTTATTTCTTGCTCCAGGGAGTTAAAAGTTGATAATAGTTAATAACAGTGAGAGGTTAGAATCAGTAAGCTAAGGTGGGTGAAAGCAAGGGACTGGGCTAAGACAGACCATGGTTCTTTTCTTAGCTCTGCCTTTGATGTGCTGAGTGATGCTGGATAAACCACATCTGCCCCTTGACAGCACATGTTTGTCTAGATTGACAATGTTTGTAGGAGAGGATGCCCCTTCCCGTTACATGTTAATGAAGGGTTCATATCAATGAATTTAATTCTAGAGTGTCTACAGTGTCTACTTTTTGTCTGCCCATAAGAGAAGAACAAGATTTTGCCAGTATGTTTACCTCTGCCTTTTGGGGGCCTCCACTTCTCCTGGAAGCATCTGAAGGATGAAATAGGTGGGAAAATTTTGGCTCACATCAGCCTGAGAACCATGGACTCTGCTGTAGTACCAACAACTAGCAGTGGTCATGGCAGAAGTGAACAACTTGGCCAGGACACAGACCCAAGAGGGCTGTGTTTGCTCATGGGCTGTCAGGCTCTACCTGGCTTGTTTTTGAAGAGCCTTAAAAGACGAGTGTCAATACTATATTAATGTTATAGCTATATGTTACTTATTTTATTAAAAGAGGTCAGTTGTCTGAAGAAGGCAAAGTTAATTTTTATGTCCTCTGTTTTCTCTTGCTGACTCTCTCATAAGGACCTGGAGATCACCTTGACACTCTCACCATTGAACAAGAAGCAAGTCATTGCAAGGTTAGTGACTTGTAGCAATAGTTTTTCAGCTCCCTTTGCAGATGTGCAACAGTTTGAACAGCTGGTGCATGTGCAGCTTGGTAATGTGGCTTTGAATCAAGTGATACTGTTCCTTGGTCTTCCCAGGAGGCTTCCTTATCCCTCCTCTAGCGGAGCACTGGAATAGATGCAGCATGCTGAGGGGACTAGTGGAGCTTCCATCAACTTAAGAACAGACTGAACTGCCAGGAACAGTTTCTGCACAACTAAGCCTTTTTTAGGGCCAAAGAACAAAGCAAATCAGTGTTTCTCAGCCTGTGGACCTCACAGTTCTGGTAGTCAGTAAGGAAACAGTAGGGAGTCCATGAAACAGACTCAGCAACCATAAAGTGGATTCACACCTCCTTATATCAACAAACAGAAAAGATAAGGGGAAAAAGCACTTACTAAATGAACACCTGAAGTTAAGCTTCATTATTTGTTTGGTTGTTTGTGGAAACCATTGTACCCGTACTTGTTTTTTCTTTTCCTCATAACACTGGGAGGATCCTTGGTGTTTGGGAAAAAAAAGTGCTGAGATGATGTTTTGATTAAAGTGTAAAAAAAAAAAAAAGGAGAGAAAGGACTCTAAAGATTGTTACCAGCTCTGCTTTTTTATGATCCTGTATCCTCTGTGATTTCTACTTCTGTTCTCTTCTTTGTCATTTTTGCCACTACTTACGGTTCTCTTTCTTCCTGTCATAAAAAAAAAAAAAAAAAGAGGATAAGTTGTAGGTGCAGCAAATACTCTGCAGCAATGTTTAGATCAGAGAAAGGAGCTCTTCCATCTCTCAAACTCTGAGGATAATTTAGCTTGCTTATACAGAATTGATAGAGCCACTGTTCAGAGGCTTGTGTTCTTTCTCTTATTTCTCGCTATTCCATCTCAATTTCCCAAAATACTGTGCCTTCTTCCTGTAACTTGCCAGCTTTTTGAGCTCCAGGTTGCCTGCCCTCCTTGTGCCTCTAATACTTAGGATGCTTCTCCACTTCCTCTCCAGTTATTCCATTTGTTCTTGCATTTTCTTACTTCCCTGCCACTGCCTTTCCCCCCACCCTTTTCTTCCACACAAAAATACCTTTTCTGCTTTTAATGTAATTAAATTAGCAGAGCTGATTGAAATCTAGGTGAAGTAATTCCCTGAGCACTGTGTTTTTCAATGGATGCATTACTCAATGCACATTAGCCAGCCTCCTGTAGGCCTCAGTGAATGACAGAAATGAATATTTGATGAATGTATTCAACAACAATAGCATTATTCAAACACTTTACTCAATAAAGTACATTCAGCACACTCAGAAGCTAATGGTGCAATCAGGTTACTCTGTTTGCTCAGCAGAACATGTGCTCAACCCCAAGAGGAAAAACCAAGTCACTGATACATGTGAGGGAAACAGGGGGTGGGAAGTCTCTCCTGTCTCTCTTTGTGCCCCTCATGAGCAGGACAAAGTGTATGTGTGTGCTGGTGGGGGGTGTCTAAATCCCACTAGGGAATAAATGATGTATGTGATGAGGAAGAGAGATTACTTGCTCTACTTCCTGACTGGCAGATTTTGTTTTCATGCTTATCACTTGTACTTCAGCTAGAAATGAGAAAAACAAATCAACATATTTCTCATCTTCAGCTTTTGTTCAGACTGGGCTGTGTATGTGTGTATTGAGCAGAGGGCTGAAGTAAGTCTAACCTCAAATCCCTGCTTTTCACTTCTTGCTCGATTCAGTGTTTCCTTGAGCACTTGGTGCAAATAATCCATCTTCTACTGTTAAAGACTCAAATGCCTTCTTTGTAATTTCCAGTAGAGGCCAAGTCTCTTTTGTGGTCTTTATGTCCACAGTGCCAAAGAGATCCCCCTTTAACACTTTTGTAACTTTTTTAAAATTTTGAGTGATTTCATTTTTAGCCTCAACAGTGGACATTACCCTGATGCAAATTGATGTCATCTACATTTCCCACAATCTACTCAATTTCTTTAGCCAGCTTCCCTTCTTGACTCCCTCTGTTACTTTCTGCACAGAATGAACCTCCTCCAGATGCTAAGGCTGAAATCTCTCCTTGGCTACGGGGATTTGGATCACACTTTTCCTCTCTTGTCCTTAGATTAGCCAGAATATAATTTTGCTAAAGCATCATGCCCTGACACCACTCAGCCTCTGCTGCCATGTGTACTGCCATTTCTTGAAGTGTTACAAAACCTCATACCACTGCCATATTTTTCCTACTGCCCAGCTGTCTGCTCACTAGATGATTTCTCTTTTTTTTGTAGCCTGAATCCTCACCTTGCTCTGAATTTCATACAGCCCACTTAATATATGTCTTCTCTAGCCTCAGCTAACTTGACTCATCAGTCTGTGCCTGTGCTGTCACATGAGGTCAATTTTCTCTTGTTTACCTGTTGAGTAACTCCTCATCTTTGAAGTCCATTTTATTTTTTCCATTCCATATGTTCTTTGCAATGCTTCAGTGAATTAATTGTATATTCAAAGGATACAAAAGCATCACATCCACATCTATAGCAACAGTGGTGCATAAAGCAAACATAACCTTTCCAAAGCACATTTGCAGCTCCTTTGAGCAGGGGAGCTGTGCTGGTTACAACCCAAACAATACTACAAAACAGGCTCTGTAGCCCTTTAGGCTTGAAGGTGAAGGTTGTTCTCTACAGCCATTTCTCATTATCAAGTAAAGGCTGCAAGTATAAAAAATATAACCAAAGTTCTGCAGACCTCTGGCTGCAGAAGCACTGCTGGCTGTAAGACCTGCCCTGCAGTCCTTTGATAAATTTCAGTTTCTCTTCAACAGAGCACATAGACCAGGAACCATTTTCAGTTCTGTGGAATCCCTGATGCCTCATTACTAAACATCTAGGCAGCAGAATGTGTTGCTCTCTTTCAAATCAGCTTTGAAGGAATTTCATCCATCCAGTCTTCTGTCTGGTTAGAATTTGCCCCTTGCGCAGGATCTGTTGGAGATTTTAGTCCAATTCTTGATTCCTATTTTCTTTGGTCAGGACTTGTTTTCCTCCTTCATACTGTTCTTCTCAATGTGGGATTGGCAAAGAAAGTGTAAAGTTGTTCTTTTCTAATCCCTCTTGCTGCTCAGTTAAGGAAATAGCAGCTCAGCTTTGGGAAAAAGAGACCTTGAGGTAAATTGCTGAATCTATATTTAGGTATAACCATGGCCTGATTTCCACCAGTGTTGGTTCCCACTGATTTTTGTGCCTTGCTGGTGACCCAGCATATATTTCATTTCTGAAATTCACGTGGAGGCTCAGAACTGGTGTAACTCCAACCATTGATTGATAGGTGACATCAGGCTTTTTACATTAGAAAGGGACGGTGCAGTTATAGTGGCCATCAGCAAAAGCCCCCTTGCAGCTGTATTTGCTTTCCATGGAACGACAAAATTCAAAATTCCCTCCAATAGTCCTTGTGCACATCTTAAAGCCTTAGGAGAGGCCTCTTGAGGTTTTCCTTCAAATCTCCAGAGGACAGCTCATCCAAAAGATGCACACACTCGTGCTAACATTCACTCTTGCTCAGTGAATGCTTTCTTTTCTTGACTGTGATTTATTACATAGTGGTGTCTTCATGCTTGCTGTTCAGCTCCTTTGAGACTGTTGTGACTGTGTGTTACTTATTTAGAAAGCATTAAAGCCCTGAAGCTCATGTCTTCAAAAGTTTGATTTAAACTTCTGCTTGAACTCTGTTTGCAGACATGGAAGACAGGAATAGCTCTTTAATGAAAAAGTAACCACCCTGCCAAACATATTTAAAAGCATAGCAGCATATGTCTGAAAGGATATAAGCTGGTATTTCCCTGTTATCTTTTTTATCTGCAGCATAAAGAAGTAGCTTGGTAACCATTCTTTGCAGTATAAATCAGGAATATATTAATTTCTGCAGCTGTCCCTCAGCTCCTCAAGCTAGTGCTCAACTCTAATAGTAGCAGTGCAGGAATATCCAAATAACCTTGCTTCCCAGCAGAAGTCTGGCCATAGGCTGAGGTCATGAAGGGCTGCAGAACTGAGGGACAGCAAAAGAAGTACTGAGCTTTCCATCTGTGTTGAGCTTGACAGAATCACAGAATCATTTAGGTCGAAAAAGACCTCCAAGATTGAGTCCAGCCTTTGACCAATGTCCACCTTGTCAACTAGACCATGGCACTAAGTGCCCCATCCAGTTGTTTCTTGAACACCTTAAGGGATGGTGACTCCACCATCTCCCTGGGCAGCCTATTCCAATGCCTGAAAACATTTTCCATGAAGCTTTGTGATGCTGTGGCCTGATTACTACTCCAACTTGCCAGTAGATGAACTTGTTCATTACATTAGCAGTACTCACAGCTACAGCAGTGTCAGTGGGATTTGCATGTCCCACTGCAGCCACAGAGGGGTACATTTTCTCTCCTGCTAGGCAGAGCTTGCAGAAGCAGAATATGGGATGAGGACATTAAATGACAGACCACAAAGATCTGGAAACTTCTGATTTTCCTCCTCACCTCGTCTCCCAGCCACTCTGTGTTCTGGGAATACATCCACTTTTTGCTCTTACAGAACAAAGCAGCTTGATACCCTAAAAGACCCACTCAGACCTGGAGATGGGGCCAAGTGCAAAGGTGTACACTCTTGGTGGATACCTCAGGTCTTTTTACCTCAGGTCACTGCCAGTGGCTCCTTAGGTACCGCTTCCAAAAGAAGTGTTCCAGAGTTAGGACAGGGGAAGACTTATGCAGATAAGAAACTGTAACACACACACATACACACACACACACACACATATTTTGGAGTAATGATAAGAAATACAACAAATAAAATCCAATGAAGCAGAAAAAGATTTAAAGTACTGCACAAGTTTACCCAAAAGTTAGACCACAGACAAAAAGAAATTAATTTGCATTTTTGTAGTCAACTTATTATGGGACACTTGGCTCCTATACATAAACTTGAAAGTGAAATCTGGCTTGACTGTGTGTAGTATTTGCATAACTGACAGGGCTAAGCTGAGTGTACTTCAGTGGTAGTGTCAGCCTGAACTTGTGAGAGAAAGCTCTACCTGACAGTCAGGAGACCCTCGGGAAGAACAGGCACATTTCTCACAGAGCACAGCTCAACAGAATGATTAGACTTCAGCCTAATTGACAAAATGTATTTAAACAGCAAATAAATTTTGTTCAATAGCCTCAGAATGTATCAGAATTATTAAATTATCAGAAATAAGAACAGCTTGTTGTTCTTATTTAAATGCTTAATAATATTAAATTGCTTCTAAATGCTTAATAATTTTAAATTGTTTCAGCTACTGGTTATATTTCATGTTGAATGAATGTCTCATTTTTCTTCACCCAAGAGGAAGCATCTCTCTGATCTTGTGTTTCTTTGATACAGCATTTCCTTCTTTCCTTGAAGAGAAAAATGAGCTGGGCATTCCTACGTGATCTGCTGAGCGGAGTGAATAAATACTCAACAGGAATTGGAAGAATTTGGGTAGCTGTTGTGTTCATGTTCCGCTTACTGGTTTATGTTGCTGCCGCAGAAAACATCTGGAAACATGAACATGATGAATTTGAGTGCAATATCAAGCAGCCTGGTTGTGAAAATGTCTGCTTTGACCATTTCTTCCCTGTCTCCCAGATCAGACTTTGGGCTTTGCAATTAATCATGGTCTCCACCCCTTCACTCTTGGTTGTCTTTCATGTTGCTTACAGAGAGAACAGAGAGAAACACCACAACCAGAAACTTTACAGAAATCCAGGAAAGATAGATGGTGGATTGCTGTGCACTTACCTAATCAGCCTCATTTTAAAAACAGGACTTGAAATAGTTTTTCTTGTTCTGTTTTATAAGTTGTACAATGGATTCAAAATACCACGTCTTGTGAAATGTGACATAAAACCATGTCCCAATACTGTAGACTGTTATATTTCCAAGCCCACAGAGAAGATGATTTTCCTCTATTTTCTGGTGGCAACTTCATGCCTGTGCATAGTGTTAAATCTAAGTGAACTGAGTTATCTGATTTTCAAATACTCCATAAAATGCTACCTGAAGAGACAGATGAAGAAACAGCAAGGCTCAAAAAGCGATTGCTGCGAATCAGAACTCATCAGGTACAACAGAGCAGCAGCTGCAGGACTATGCCACAACAGCTCATCATCTTTGCCTCTGAATATGCAAGATGAACATGAAAAACATTCCCCGCTGACTTGAAAGAAGGCTGGAGACCACCCTCCCATTACACAAGCTGTTTTTGACAAATTGCTTTTCCAATCAGTGCTTTGCAGAACTGCAAGGATAGTTACATAGGAAATGCTGTTTCTCTATTAGTTCCCCATTAATTGAGCTGATACAATCGGTTACATTATGTATGTCCTATGCAGAATCATCAAGACCTTTTCATGTTGAAACAAGAGATGTAGAAGTCTTGAGAATTCCATGAAGCTTTAATATAAAGACAGATGTTTATGATAAATCATGCAGAAACAATTGCTCAAACAGTTGTGTACTGAGTATTACACAGAATTGCTTTGGTACAAGCAAAAAGAGGCTTTTTATATGCAGAGATAAGAACCTGGGATTGATTAAGGCGAACAGCAAGGGGGTGTACAGCATTTGTCAGGTGGGTGGATCAGATCTGGTAACTGCTGAAATGGTAATGGGAAAGTGCTGGCATAGAGTGCTGGTGCCTTGAAGTGAGCTGGATAGTCATGAGTCCATTCCACTGGAGTACCATAAAACATCTCATAAAAGGAAAAAAGAGGACACATCTACTTTAGCCCATGTGATAAAGACAGATTTGGTTATTTAGCTGTTTGTGGAGCACCTCCTTCTGGAATTATTTGAGCCCTTACAGTTGTTAGAGTATTAATCATCAAAACGCATCCTTTAAGAAAGGCACTTGCTCAAACTTGTGCAAGCAGCATGTACCAGGGTATAGAGTTAACTCCTTGTCACCTGCACCAAGCAGCTCCCGTGTCATTAGACTTGTCTTCTGCTCTGTGGTAGTGGCACTTAAGTGCGTTTAATTAACAGATCATTCCCACTTCCCTAGGATCTGAGTAGAGGAATGCAGACTGCATAATATGACGGAACAGTAGCCAGTAGTCCCTAGTATTAAATAGCCTAGAATCTGGTCCCTATAGTAAAGGCTGAAAATATGCTACTCCTTCAATAGATTTCTCTGCTGTAGGTGAACACAGGAAATCTAAAAATATGAGGAGCCTCCAGTAGAAACAAAGTAAAAAGGAATCATCTATTCCTTCCTCCTGAATTTCAAATTGTGTCTTAAACACAACACACCTCTGCTCTTTGTTATGTTGTCTGGGCTAACATGAAAGGGACAGAAATTAGCTAAGACATGTATTCTGTTGAACCTAGGCTTCTAAGATAATGGAAGTAGTGCGTTAAAAAACCCCTTAGGGTAGTGTTCTCCTTCTGTTGCTGGAATGAAAGACCTTTGGACATACATCTGGTACTGAGCCTTATCAAAATGCACTATTTAGAGAAATACAACTAAAGTGGAGCTGCCTGAATGCTGAACTAATTTTATTGTTCATGCCAGGATAAGGAGGAAGAAACAGTAGCAAAAGCAGGTTAACTATTTTTTTTCACTCAGGCCCCCTCCGGCCCCTCAGCTTTGATTACAAAGCATTACCTTTATGAGCAGCAGGTACAGAGCGAACTTTAGCAACTAATGAACAAGCTGTGAACTTTGATGGTGGTTTTCAAGGTGGGGTTTGTTGTTTGGGGGGTTTTTTTCCCCCTAAAATAACCCTACTTTTATAAAATATGGAAAGACATTTGCTGCTGCTGAATTTAGCAGCAACAGCAGTCCCTCAGATACCAGCTTGCGGCCAGTTAGTTTTAAATCTTGAGTGATGCCGAGTCAGTGCTTTATATATAGAGACAAGGCGCTTTATACAAGTCAGAACATTTTCTGTTAAACCTCTACATACACAGAATGTGGCTCATGACAGGAATGCAGTTTGAAAGTCTTTTGCAGCTACTGGACAAAACCCACCAAAGGGTGCATGAAGCAAAACCACTGCCCATGAACCCTGTGAAACTGCGACTGCCACAGCTTAAGTAACTGAGAACAAACCCCAAAATTATCTTGGCCCGTCTGGACCTTCATGCATCATTTTATTAAGACGAGGGCGACACAGTCAAAGAAAAAAAATGCTTCTGAAATATCTGGGGTTTAATAACTGAGGACAGATTTTTTTTAAGAGCACATAAATGAAAAAATATTTATTCATTGTTTTTAAAGTAAGGTTTATTTGAGAGAAAATGAAGAGAAGCAAACACAGTTTAGCCAACACAGGTTTCTGATAAAACTAGTGCATTAGCTGCTCTCTAATAAAAAAGTATATTAAGTCAGAGCTTGAACGGTTTTAGAGCACCCCCTAAAGCTCTGTGGCTGGTCAGAGATTACCACTTAGACCAAAAATTTTCCCATCAAACAAGAACTCTAATTCTTTGGAATGTATATTCAGAGTTTTATTTTTAATTCTATCTTCCAACAGCCAAGAAATGATAAATAAATTCCAAAATCAACATTTTGAGTCTTGGAGGATACTTCAGTTTTAACAAAGTGAGTACCTTACACGAGAAATATTCTGAAAAATTATTATGGACCAACTCCACGTAACCCAACTCACTCGCAGCAAATCACCAAGTAGCCTTCACATCATGTCCTGCAAAATTTGAGTGTTTGACAGGGCTACTATGAAAAGGAAATGAGCATCACTTAACCTGAGAGAACAGAAACAAATTCATCTGCTTTCTGATCCCTTGCTCTTGGCAACCATTTCATCTTTTACTGCCTCCTTCCCTTTCCCTGCTTTTATATGCCTTTGTTCTCCAGTTTAAGTTTCACTCATCCATGCACCCCTGATGGCATTTGCCGTTACATTTTTGGTTCAAATGAGTTTACAGGTTTGGTCCCTAAACTTCTGAGTCACTCAGACAACATTTAAAAAAATTGAACTCAAGTGCTATGTTCCACAAGGATTTAAGCAATTGATAGGAAGCTGATCTGAGCCCATACTGTAGTGGAGAAATAGCATGATCACACATGGACATTAGTACAAAAATATTTACCTCATTCCTATTCCAAAACATCCCTGCAAACATCGAAAGATCTGTGTCTTACATAGACTCTCATTTTCTTTAAAACCCAAGTAAGCTTCTTGCCTTGGGACAGAAGAGGTTTGAAAAAAAAGACACAGATAAAATATTTCCCTCTTTGCTGATAGTTTCTTCCCTATACTCCCTTCTCCAGTAGCAGTGGCCCCATTTCCCAGCCCTTTAATTGTATCATCTCCATACCAAGGCTCCAGGCAGGGCTGAGAAAGCCATGAGCAGGAGCTTCTCCAGCTCGGGAGCCTAAACCCCAGCATAGCCTGTCCCTGCCCCTGTCCCTCCCTCCTCTGCACACAGGTGGGAGCCCCAACCACCTAATTCTTTGGCACAGAAACTAATTGCAACAATTAGCCAACTACTTTCCCCTCACAACAACTGCTTCCAGTGTTATTTGTACAAGCATTGCTCACTTTCTATCCAACAGCCATAGACCAAATGTCCCAGTGTAATGCTCTAGAACCCACAGTCCCCCCATCGTGCTGAGGACCACCCTGAAACATGTGGGGACAAACCTACTACCCTTATTTACACTGAATTAGGGCTCAGAAAATAGCAGATTTCTTTATAAACATAGCTGAGCACCAGAGAGGCTGACTGTCAATTTAAAGGCGTCTTTCAATCACAAAACCGCCCATAACTCTGCACCCAGATAAACTCTTCAATTTGGTTGCTTCCCCATCAGCAAGAACTGCTGCTTTAGTCAGCACATTCCTGATGGCAACAAGGGGCTTAAAAGAAAGCGCCTTTGCTTGAAAGCTCCACAGTTAATGGGTGACAATTCTAGAAGGCAGAGACCCAGAGGAAGGAGAAAGAAAAGGCAGAAAACAGAGAAGGACTGGGCAGTGGGGCCGACAGCCCCTTGGGGCACCCCCCAGGCTCAAGTGCTGCTGGTGCAGCTGGGCCCGGCCACGTCGGAGCCCCATCCCCGCAGCCCCCAGGGCAGGGGGGTGGCTTCAGGCCCCAGAGAAGCTGCCTATCCAGGCATGCTACGCCTGCTAGGGTGGGAGGCCTTCTGTATTACCCAAGGTAAAACACCTAAATGCAAATACCAGACTCGTTTCCTCGGGAGTTTTTGTAGGTGGCTTCACAAAGCAGACTGCCCTCTGCAGTCTGTGACATTTTAAATCAGACCCTGTCTTTGGTTCCCCATTTTAAGTTCAAAATACTTTTGTTTGTTTTTAAAAAGGAAATAAACCCCATACAAGCTTACCTGTTGGACAGGCTGTCCGTAACCACCTAAAAGGAAGTGTACCGTAAAGTACTAACTATATGGGTACAGCACGTGCTTTAATTGGATTGATTGGAATGAGACAGCATTAAATATTTTATTCTCAGAAATTCAGATCCAAATCAGAAATTACTTCCTGGGTATTTAGGACATTGGATTTTTTAATCCTTTTCTCTTTTTAAAAATAGCATTCTAGTATAGCACTGCGTAGCTTAAATAGTTGTATGCTATTCTCAGTCCAAGAACTGCAAATGATACAGTATCAATCATTGGGAATGTTGAAACTATTCAACTTACACAACACAAATACTCTTCTAAAGACTAACAGTTGCGAGGTCTGTTGACAGGGTCTGCAGTGGTTAGGTACAGCTGAAAACAAGAGAATTCAGGCGAGCTCTGTGGATCCTCTCCAGAGGATCTCTGCCCTCTTCTCCCCTGCAGAAGTTCCCTCTACAAGCACCATGGCTGGTATCCAACAGCAGCTCCATCGAGGGGGACCAGCGGCCTCTGGCAGGTACAACATGGCACTGTGTACTTGTAATGATTAAAATGATCACTCCTAGAGTCAAAATGCAAGGGTTTGTTTTGGTTTTATCATTCTCAGACTGCACCTTTCATTTACTAACGTGGCATAATTATGAGTTTAGTCACTTGGGAGAGATGGAAAGCGAGAGGAGCCGACGGGCTCTGTTCAAATGGAAGCACAGGCTTTCTGCGAAGGTAAGCAATTTAGCACCATGTAGCAAACCAAGGGCTGTGCCCGAGGTGAAATGCTGTTGCCTTTCCGCTGTTTCACACATAATCCTCACTCTTGCAACAAGTCACTTCATTTGGTTGTAGGAAGGTGCCCTCTGCACTGATATTCAGGAAAACTGTCAGAGATTCCAGGTGAATAGCTTACGAGCAATCAAGTGTAGCATTTAATGCAAAGCTTTACACAGCAAGACAAGTTTATAGAAAAAAAAAAAAAATCAAGCCAATCTCACCCAAGATAAAGACTGTTTTATATTACTGAAGGTAGGTCACATCCAGTAATGAGAATAATCCAAGAAAAGTTTTTGGTACCACACAATCCAGCTGGCTGAGTCAAACATAACCACGCATGAAAACCAACACTGAAGATTCCTGGGTACTGACAGCTCCCACCAATGCATTCACACTTTTGGTTACTCAACAAACGGGATACCTGTCATTTCAGTTAGCAGCATACAGAGGAATTGCTCCGATCCCGGGCACTACAAGCAGCACCGCTTCTGAGGCTCGTTCCAGTGTGGAAAAGAGAGGTTGTGAGAGTGGTGCCACGTACAGTCAGCAAGAGGCAGAGGAGCGCAAAGGGAGCCTATGCCACCAACAGAGCACAACCACCGAGTTTAGCTGTAAGATCACAATCTCACTTCCCTTTCAGAAAGTGCCTTGTTTATTTAGTTTTTAATGGTATGGCATAAGGACTCGTGTATTTTATAGATAGATACCAAACTGGTATTATCAAAATAAACCATCTGTTTTATAAACCCACTATTTACAAAAACGGTTTCTGAAGTTTTTTTGTTTTGTTTTGTTTTTTTAACAAAAATTAAACTATACACCAATCTAAGTTACAGAAACAAAAATAACCTTTATAAGATCACATGTATAAAACAAGAAATGAAATGTGTTTTTATTTAAGGCAATACTGGGCTACTTCACAAATCACCACCTCAAATATATACACTGCTCCACACTACTAATTTTCTATCACATTCACAACGGATTCTTTAATACCAAATATTGTTTTAAATCTTCGATGTAGCAAACTATTTTTATTCACATTTCCATTTTTATTATGGAATCATAAATGCTTTGTATCCAATTAAAAGCAATGAAAAATGTAGCTATAAGAAAACTATTATATTTATGTGTTAACTACATATGAATATCATCCATAGATACTGGATGTTAAAATTTACAAAAATGAGAGTGTGTCAGTATGTTTAACCTATGAAATGTGATCTTATCCAGCTTTTCTTCTGTAAATAAATGTCTTATGCAAAATAAACTGGATATGGCAGACTTAGCTAGCTTTAGTTCAAAAGTTCTTAATTTAAAATGATTAAAGGACAGTTTTAAAAACTTGCTCACTTAGTTACAAATTAAAATTCCGAATATAAATGTGTCATTTAATAGTTTAGACTTACAGACTGCTGGTGGCAGCAAATGATTTACAATAATAAATATATACAAAAAAAATGTATCTACAAATAAAGAAAACTGTTATACATGAGAAGTAACCTGGTGAAAGATACCAATCACAGACAACTCACAAAGATTTAGTTTATGGAAAGGACAATCTGATAGAAAGTTGAGGTCTTGATCAAGTATTTACAAAACTGAAGCAATTACTCTGTTCTTCAAGTCCCATAGGGATAAAAAACAAATAAAACATTTACATGACTCATGTCATGTTTTTTGCTAGATTAAATCACTTCAAAATAAAAGAGCTCCACAGTTACTAGCATGCTTGATGGCTTCCTATTCAAAATAAATTCTATTACAGGTCACGGTTAAACACATTAGGTTTTCAGTATTTTGATTCCCCTTCCTCAGTACCCAAAACAATTACTTTTGCAGCTATAACCTCTGGATTATCCTCCCAACGTCCTTCAAGCTTTCTCAAACTGACAACAGGTTTCATTTCCTGAAGCTGCTTCAGCATACACTCAGTGCAGTCTTTAAGAGTCTTGTCTAACACGATCTTTACATTATCACCACATGGAAGCCGTGATGGGTTGGCAAACGGTACAAGGGTTTCAGTTTCAGAACATGACCAAGTGACGTTATCACTTGCTACAGGGGCCTTCTCACTGGCTTTCCGTGAGTTCGAATGGGATCCTTTTTTGGTTCCGCTGCTATGGTAGTCTCTTTCAGAGTTTTTCTTTTGCTTCACAGCAGATTCTTCAAGAAACTTGAGGAACGACACTTCAAAACCCATTGGCTTGAACGAGCTCCAGTCAAAAGTGGCAGGTTGCTCTTCGGCCGTTTGAATGGCGACAGCAGTCTCTTCCTCCTTGTGCAGGCTACTCACGTCACTGGGCAGTGCTTCCTCTGTTTTCTCGGCTCTCTTTCTCTTACTCTGAGATACATTTTTCTCTTTATTTGCTCTTTTCAGGTTGTTTGATTTTTGCTTCTCTGAGGGGCAGGAGCTAGTCTCCTGCAAATCACTATTTACACTGGAAGAGATTTTTGCTTGATTTTCAGCAGTTGAACAATCCTCATTAATTAGTTTAGTAATGAATAGTTCTGTCAGTTCATCCACTTCATCCTTCTCACCTTTTTCAGTTTCCTTTTGTGGTAAGGTAGTTGTGCTTGAATCATTATTGCTCGCTATCAAACTCGGTTCAGGCTCTTTCACATCAGTCTTTTTATCAGTTTCCTCTTGCTCAGAAGAGGCTTCCTTTACTTGGGAGACAGAGTGTTTTTTAGATACAATAAGAAGATTCCTGTGCTGGGAAGTAAATGCTTTGGACAGCTTGTGACATTTATAATGCCTTATTATGTTGCTTTCACTTGTGACTACGGAAGAACATCCCTTTATCATACATGGATACTGAGTTATGAACCTGCTCGTACATTCTGATAAGGCATCGTTTCTGGTCTTTATTAAATATACATACTTGCCGCGTTTTAGTGAATAAGCCTTATTTTCCTGAACCTGTATTCCTTTTGAGTTTTTGTTTTCCAAGTTCAAGTTTTTCTTTCGTTTTGTTTTCACTGACAGCCTGTTGCCTTCTTTTCCTGATCTGTTTTTGAGTCCTCTCTGTTTAGACTTCAATGGTTTCTCCTGATTTGCTTTGCTTGAAATGTTTTCCTGGCCTGGTGTCAGTCTCCTGGGTCTTATTAGATGATCTTTATGCCTGTCATTATGTTTGTTAAAAATATGCCTCAAGAGGTTAGACCTGGTAGCATAAATACGGTCACAGCCTTCACAATCACACTTGAACATGCCATCATCTTCTACTTTGTTTGGCTTTATCTTAACACTGTGATCTGTCTCAAGATGCACAACATAGTTTAGATATGCTGTAAACGAACACTTACACTGAGACTGGTCACAAAAAAACCTTCCCACCTCTGGGGCTGATTTCATGTTTCCAATTTGCTCTGGGGTCATGTCATGAAGCTTCATATAATGCTGTATCAAGCTGGTAACTTCCTGGAAGATACGAGAGCAGTCACTCACCTCACACCTGAACTCTCTGACAGCAGGTTTGGTTTCTACCTCCTCACGTTCCTCTTTGCCTTGCTCATTTTCCTCCTCCACTTCAGCAGAGAAGGCAGGGAGGTCTGATTTGTGCACAGCTTGGTAATGAAGAATTAGGTTTTGTTGTATTGTGAAAGCTGCAAAGCAGCCCTGATGGACACACCGGTAAGGTCTGTATGGGCTGTATCTAGTGGGAAACTCCAAAGATTTTGTTACGGGCTTCCTACCATTCCTCTCCTCTTTTTCCTTCCTGTGCTTCCTAGCCTTGCGTACTTTGGCTTGCTCCTGCATACTATCAAAAGATGCTGCATTATGCTGCTCCAGTGGAACAGAAACCACCTGGGGAGGTTTTTCCAGTATTTCAGGAATATTATTTTCTGGTAGAAGTTTTTCCAATACCTTTACAGGCTCTGCAACTTCCTTTATCTGAGTTTCTTTGACCAATGGAGCTACAGTTTTGTTTTCTATTACTAGTGTCTGCACAGTTTTTATTTCAACAGGCTGTGGGACTGTGTTTACAGTTTCATTTTGAGATCTTCTGCCATAAGGCCTCTTAATTTTTAATTTTACCATCTCCTCTGTTGTAAAATGATGTACAAGCTGACAGTGTGCTCGGAGATTAGAGTTTCTTGTGAATGTTTTTGGACAGGTAGCTACAACACATTTGAATGGGGCATACTTTAGTTGATGTTTCTTTATTTCTAGTATCATTTCTGCAGTGTACTGATGGATCTTGCCATAGTGTTTAAATAATGCATCTTTTGTCATAGCACTGTAATTGCAGCCGGGATTCTGACATACAAAAGGCTTATTAACTCTATCACTAAATTGAATGTTACTTGCCTCTGGAGATATCTGGATGAGGGGTTTGTTTTCAACTGATAAAACAGGAACAGCTGGCGCTGGCTTATCTGCTGGAGGACACTGAGAAACAGTCTCAGAGATGGGAACAAGAGAATCATCTTCTAGCTTCAGTTTTTGCAAGCCTTCCAAAATTTCTGATATTTGAGTATCATCCTTTTGAGACGTCTCAGACTGAGCAGAGCTACCCTTTGCAGCAGTAACATTCCCTGCGTGCACAGCAAACTGTGTAGTAGTGGGTAGTTTTACACTGTGTGCAGAACTTTCTGAAGAAGCCTGTGCGTTAGTTACTTGCAGGTTCAGTCCTGAAGCAGCAACAGTATCCTGAATTTCAGTTTTCACCTCAAGCATCTGTGAATTCATAGCAGTTTTAATTATTTCCAGGGTTTTTTCAAAGTTCTGCATAACACTGTCTTGTGAAATCTGTTCTTCTGAATTTGCCTGCACACAAGAATTTACAGTCATCATTTGGGAATCCCCATTTTCAGTTTTTACTGTTAAAGGGGGCAGAACTGTATGAGCCTCAAGATTTGTTTTAAAATTCTCTTTGATACTGGCCATGAATAACTGATTGTCAACATTACTGAGTTTCTGCGCAAGGTTTTCCACCACCGTTTGAGAGCCACAATTTGCCAGCAAGTTGGACTGAAAACTTTCTCCCTGTATTTGCATGTTTCCTTCAGTGCTTTTGGTTACAAGTCCCATCACTGCTGCATTATTTACTGCTACTTTCTGTGATGTATTGGGCACAACCAGGGGTGTAGGTGTTTTTCTCTTCCTCTTTGAAGAGCTGGTTCCCTTCTTATTCAAGTTGCTTGATCCCGAATTCTTGGGACTACTTATAACTGAAGCTCGTGAACTGTTCCCTGCAAAGTTTTGTGCTGCTGCAACAGTGTTAGAATATGAGCTAGGACACAAGCCATTTTCAATGGTCTTTAGCATTAAGTCCTCTGTTGCAAAAACAGGCAAACTCTTGCATTCGTTTAGTGGAGGAATTTTGGCATTGAGGGTCCTGTTTTGGTCTGTCAGCAGGGCACTGGGGTTACAGACTGTCTGCAGCAGAGGGGGCACAGCCGAGTTGGGGAGAACAGCTGTGTTTATCTGAGTTGTACCAGAGACACAACTTGTTGTAACCACACGTGGAAGTACTTCTGTGTTATCAAAGGTACTCGGGATGCCTGCAGTTTCCAAGGCTTGTTTTATAATTTGATTACCTTCCTCATTCCCACTGGTATTAAAGTTAGTCACATTTGCCCGTGGAAACATAGTCTGCAGTGTGGAACGATTTTCAGCTGCAAGTATCTGGAGGAACGATGGATCTTTAAAACACGTCTCTGGATTGAAGGCAGACTCCTGGGGTTGCTGCAAGTTCAATGAATTTGAAGAAAGAATCATACTGGCAAGCAAAGATTGTCCATTAGCCTGCAGAGCTTCTGGAGAAATTTCTGATCCTTCAAGAGGCTTACAATAAGACCTCTTTGATAAGTGACCACCAAGTGATCTAGGATTAGTAAAAACTCTGAAACACCTACTACAGATAAATTTGCCATCTCTAATTATTGCTGGCCACTTTGCCCGCTTGTTATGTTTTGGCTTCCTTTCTTTCCCATTTGAGCCCCTGCCACGATCTTTTTTCACCTTTTCTGAAGCTGGATGTTGAGAACTAGTTTCACTGAAGTTACTTTCATTACTCAATCGTGAGGGAAACATTTGATCGACACTTTCCTCTTTTGGGAAAGCAGAACTAGTGTTTCCTTCTAGTTGCAAAGAAAAGCTATTTGTGTTATTTTCCAGTTGTGAGAAGACTGAATTTGGAGGATTCTCTGCTGATGAAGGAAAGAGAGACATCGGACCATTTTCTGCAGGCAAAGGAAGAAAAGGATCTGAACCACCATCAATATTCAGAGGCATAACTGTTTTTGCCAGATCATCCAACTGGGAAGGTAAGGTTGCAGCAGACAAATTTTCCATTTGTGAACATAAAACACTCTCAGGCTCACTTTTAATACGAGTAGACAAATTTGGATTTATGACACTTTCCACTATAGGCAACATAGGATTCGCCAAATTTTCTACGTGGGTTGGGAAAAGAGTACTTGAGACATGTTGCACTTGACTGGAACAGGTGGGATTCAAATTTGATTTGTTCTGTGCAGTAAAAGCAGCACCACTGGGATTGCCCACTTGTGATGGCATAAGATATACAATCTTCCCATCATTCGGCACATTTTGCAGATTGCTGGATTTTCGTGGTTTCTTATTTTTACGCTGCATTTTAAAAGCAGCATATTCATCAGGGTGTGCTGCCTTCATGTGTTTGCCAATGCTCTGTGATGAATTGTATGTTCGAGTACACCCCTCAACCTGACAATTAAATTTCTGAATTGGGGCTGCTGGTGACACAGCTGGAACTAAAGAGCTATTTATGTTAGGCTGTGATGGAATAAACGTAATACTTTCTAAAGTTTTTAAAGGCAGGTTATATAGATTAGCTGCAGCTTTAATACTGTCTTCAATTTCAAGTTTGGAAATGGGTACACCGTTTCGATACCCTGTCTGATTCTGCATGCTGAATGGATTTACAATGCTCACTTGTCTTTCTAAGTTTTTTGATTCAAGGGCTTCTGGTTTTAATGTGTCTGAGGTCACAGAAACAGTTTGAATATTCTGAGTCTGACTGAGACAGTCTTCTTCCTTTCTCTCTTGGAAAACTGGAGGACAAGAGTCAACTGATGGGCACAACTGCTGGACCCCAGGTTTAGTAGTATCTACTTTACTGGCAGTAGCAGCCAATTTACCTCTTTTTACAAAGTTATCTCGGATCTTCTGGTTAACAACAGACAGCTTAATGCTGCCTGCTGGAACTGTCTCTTCTGTCTTCACTGAACCCATAGGAGACTGCTCTGAACCAGCATTAGACAGGGAATTGCTTTGCTGCAGTACACTCACTGATGCATTTACACTTTCATTCCCAACTGGTTCTGCTTTGATTTGGGTCCAGACATTTTCTGCTTCAATGAAACTACTTCGGTTTTCAGCTGGAGATGTCAATTCCTCTTTAACTGCAACTCCATCAGTACTTTCATTAGTTTTAGAAGGCAGACTAAGATCAGGCTGATTAGTTTGGTTTTCAGGCTGCTCGTTGTGGTCCTCAACATGCTTTTCCAGTTCATTCTGTGAGCGGTACACCTTCCCACAGCCCGTGACTCTGCAGGTATAGGTATTATAGTGTTGTGCTTCGTGATCATAGAGTAAATAGGCTTCAGAAAACACTCTGCCACATTTGGGAAACATACACTTAGCTCTGAAGACTTGATGCTCTCTCCTATGGGTCAGCAGTTCAGCATAACTGTTAAAGCCAGCCTTACATTTCATCTGTATGCAGATATAAGGCTTGCTGCCACAGTGCATTTGTAAATGATCATTCAGGTGAGTAACACTTACAAAATGTCGTCTACAGTACTGGCAAATCACTTTTTTGCTCTGCATTTCAAGAAAACGTTTAGCTTCTTCATTATCTTTATGGCCCTTTGCATGTGCTATTAGATTTTTAAAATATTTAAAGCCTTTTTGACAAAGTGTTACAGGGCAGGTGAATTCATTAACAGGGGGTGGCTTTTGAACTGGCACTATCTCAGGTATGTAAGGTTTATCTTTGTCATCGTTTTCATCATCTGAGCCATCGTTATCATTAAACACAATGAAGTCTGTTGAATAGAGACTGTTCTTCTTGATGGGTCGCTGCTCCTGTTTGGATACAGAATTAGTTTTCTGATTCTCATTGGCAGTTGCTATTTTAGGAGGTCTTCCCAGTCTCCTCAGTGGTTTCATAGCAGCCAATCTCTCTTTGCTAGATTTTTTCACATGCAAAGTTACATGGGGAACAAAGTTTTCTTTAGAATTAAAATTTTGGGCACAAATAGGGCAACTGTAAATTCCATCTTTATAATGTTTTTGTGCATGTCTAACTATTCTATGACCTAGGAATTCTTTGTCGCATAACACACAATACTGCATGTAAGCTTGCCAGTTCCTAAATCTAGCTGATATGAACCCCCTCTCTCTGAGTTTTTTGATTTCTCTCTTTTTCTGCTTTTCATCTCTGATACCCCTAAGAAGGCTCGTAGCCTCATCGATGCCAGCGAGCCCATTCAGAGAAGTGTCTTTACTATCTTCTTGGCCATCCTCAACCTTCTCATAAACTTCACTATCGTTTAGTTCATCTATGGATGACACGATGGATGCCTCCTCTCCCATAAGTGCCAGACACTGACGCTTTAGAGTTTTCCAGTCCCAGAACTCTGGATCAAAAGGCCACTGAGTTTTCAGTACAAGTAAGAGCTCACAGCGCAAAGAATTTGGTATTGGAAGATTTTCTTCATCATACTTCTGGTCAGGCTGATTATATAGCATTTCAACAGCATAATACGCATCCACAGTGGGTTCCAGAAGAAATTCGCTCAGCTGACAAGCACGTTTGACCTCCAAATCATCTGGGAGCAAGCAGGAGATAGTCTTGCAAATAGATATCTTGACATCCGCATTTTCACTGGATTCCAAGCGCAGTGCTTTCACACACAGTTCAATGCAGGTTGCAAGTCCAGCACCATCAATCTGTAAAGCAAGACTAATTTTAGTAAGTCAGCTTATCTAACTCTTTCTATACTTTTAAGTAAAATATGTCATTATTCAATCCTCACTGTCAGAAAAAATACACCTGGGGTTCACAGTAATACCTTTTACCTTAAGAAACATAATGGATTTTCTTCAGATGCTATTGCTTAAGTTGCATAATTTGTCTTCATGCTACTAAAAAAATGTGGAAGTTTACATACAACTAAAAAGACAAATTAATTGTCTGTTCTGTCTAGTTTGAGGACTGTGGGACTGTATGTTAGAGATGTTTGGTTTATATTAGAGCAATATTGAGCCTTTTCCTTGGAATAAAGCCTGTCAGTTGTGCCACAGGTATTTGAGATGAGCTCCTATGAAACATCAGCTTAACACTGGGTAGATTTCAAACAGTAAAAATTGCTGCAGTTAAAGAAAAACGTGATCTTCAGAAAGATCTGTAATTCGGAGATCAGTTAAGGTAAAAGGTTATTATTTAAAAACATGTCACCTCAAAGTCAACTGACGTCAACTGAACACACGGCTTCAGTCCAACTGAAAGCAGTAAGTATAGTTAAGTTTCGTTAAATGTTCCATCATTTGAATGTTCTAAAGGTCATGTGGTCTTTACTCATTCATACCCTAAGGCAACACCATTTACATTTACATCCACCTTACAAGCTCTTTGTGCTGCCAGGGATGCACAAGAGAGGCTGCGGCATACATGAGAATAAAGTCCAGCAAATTTATGAATGTACAAGTCTACTACCTGCATGGTCTCCAATTTCTGCCAACAATTACATAATCAAATGCTCACTGGAGAAAAATCAATATGGCATGGAGCAGGCAGAGATCTTAATGTCACAAGACTCTGTGAAAGTTATTTTCCTCCCCCTCTCTTAATTCCAATCCTATTTCAGGTCTTTCGGGGGGGATTGGAGTGGGGAAGAATCTTTAAATTTAGAAGCCCATGATGAGCCATACAAGAACATTGAAAAAGGAAAACAGGAATTTTTATGCTTAGAATGAATATCCCAACTTACAGAAATCTTCGTAAGAGCTCAATTTAGCTATCAGTATTAAATATTGCGACTACTAAAGAAACTAAGAAAACTAGATGACAAGGTTAGCTGGGAGAGATGAGCAGGGTTTTAAACAACATTGGATCTAAGCCCACAAATGACAAGTATTTCATTTATCAAAATAAACTGCATTCCTAAGTGGCAATTCAAAAGGTTTTGGGTTGTTATTTTGGGTTTTTTTTGGTATAGTTTCTTTTTTATTTTCTAAACTTCCTGTAATTTTCCTTTTCTTTTATATTAATATACACCTTTCATTTCCTTTCTTCATAAGCCTATCCTCTCAATTTTCTGTAATTTTCGAAATATGGAAAATAATGGCGAGGAATGTTAGGGCCTGCTTACAGAAAATACCACATTTAGAGGACATGGGCAAACCTAGAGGTTATAACCTCACCTTTAGTGTTTTCTTCATCTCAGTTGTGGCATCCAGCTTTTCTGTTTAACCCCACTCTTTTTTTCCAAAGGAACCAAAGTTTTAATGATTCAAAATGAATCAACTAATAATGTACCTGCAAGAAGGAAGTTGCTATCGCCTTTCCTAAAACCAGTCAGGATTGCCCCAAAACTGATGCTACACAGAAAGACAGGATGTCGAAGAAGCTTTCATAAATTTTCCTGATTACATTTCCATTAAAAGTGCCAAAAATATTCTTTCAGGAGTATCCTTACCTCTGAATTAATAACTTTAATCAAGAAGAAAATGTGATAAACAGTCTTAGTTAACACAGAAAGTTGACGACATCTCTCTAGATACACTTGAATAGAAGGCTCTACCCTTTGCTGCAGTTTACTCCAGAAAAGAGTCAGTTCCCTAGAACAAGAGAACAATATTTCAGGGCCATCAATGCAACCACTAATCTGATCATAAGAAATGCAAGGCTAAGAACAGTTTCCATTTTGTCTTTGGGAGAGGAAAAAATCTGAAATTTATTCACACCTTATCTTAGAGAGAAAAGCTTTTATTAAAATACCCACACTATTAAGTATCTAAATTTCAAAATTATGACAATGACTCAATTCCAGAAGGACAGTTCAGAATAAAACCAGTATTATCACAATTTATGCTACATATTTACTCACAATGCGGTCTTGGAAAAAAGAAAGTCTTGCACAGTAGTTTACTATTCACAGACTGGAACTGTACACTTCTGAACTCTTAGTAATTACTAACAGCTATAGAAAATTGGCTTTTCTCTGTGGTAGATACCACTTTTTCTAAAGCTGCTCTGCTTTAAGAGCTGAATATGACTGTTATTTAGTGAGAAATTAACCCCCAAAGCCAAACAGTATCACAGTATCTACATTATCTCACTTGTTCATTCGTCCTTAGGTGAGAATAACCAAGAGTACTAGTACCTTGTGGAATGCTGTAACCCCCAAAACTTTAGCAGAATCTCTTAAAGCAAAATCCTGCATTACCAGTTTTCTCCTGCTGCTGCACATAAAACAGAGATGCACAAAGCAAATTCTTCAGGAATTGTACAGGTTTGCTAGTTAGCAGAAGGAAATTCAAACCCTAACAGCTCAAATATCTGCCAACAAAGACCAGTTATTTGTTCCCACATTAATGAAAGCAAGCCCTAAACAGTATCTTCATCTACCTTATTACTGTGGTTATAGTAGTAGTAGTAAAGAGCTGCTTCCTTTATAAGTTTGTTAGAAAAAGAAACACTGTGTTATTCCAGGACAGAAGGAACAGTACTTATACATTAAATGCTGACATAATGCTGACCAGTTGCCTGCAGATATTAAATTTCTTATTTCTACAGAAAAATTATTGACCAGCTATTGGTATTTACCTCATCATACAAACAACCTTCAAATTCATGTAATGGATGCTTATCTTGCAAAATCCACTTCTTTTCATTTTTAGCTTTCCAAGAGTCTTATCTCCTTTCTGTTTAGCTCACAGATTTTATCAGCTAAAGAAAGTTAACTTACGGCTTATGTATCTTCCCCAGACTAAGTTTTTGTTCTCAGATGAGATTCAAACTCACCAGGCACAGTACATCTCCCCTTGCTGCAGCTGGCGAGACAGAAATGCTGCACACAGGATCAGAGCACTTTTTTCATCTCCATCAGATTCAAGGTTACAGATCATTTCTAGAGCATCTTTGCAATCTACTTCTGCAATCTAGAAGGGAAGAAAGAGAAGCAGAACCAGACTAAGAAAGTGGTTTCATTTTCAGACATACAGTCACATTAGCCTTTGCAAGAAGACAACAATTCAGAACTTTAATTTAACAGTTGGATAGAGATGAGCTTGAAAGCAAATCAGTACATTTCTAGGCAGCATCAAAACTCATTATGCCACCAGACTGTTTTATTAAAGTGAATATAAACTTGTTTCTTCGACATATGACTTATTTGTATCTAGTGTCCCAGTCACCTAAGAATTTTATAGTACATTAATTATTCATATATATCACATACATATGATAATAGTGATATGCAGACTTACAACTTTAAATTACAGCTTAACACAAAAAAGAAAATTACCTGGAATTTTAATTCAGTTTTCTTGTCACTGATGTTACTACTGCTTTAATACAACAAGCTGGGTGCTTAATGAATCTGAGGTTTAACATGAATGTTCTAGTACTTTTTAAAAAATGGAAGATATGAAGAAAAGGAAAGCTGTACAGTAAGAAGCAGGTCACCTGAATGCTGTTCTAGAAGAACACTACAGTCTGTACAACAGAATTTATTTGTTCAAGTACCAATGGAAGTACTTAGTTTTGTGGCAAATCAAAGGAAAAATCAGTTGCCCAGTACTCCTAGACAGCTGTACTGAATCACTGCACTTGCTGTAACTACTACTGTCTACTTTGATTCTCAGCAGACTGGTTTGATTACATCAATTAGTGCATCTGGCAGGACATGCTGGTACTTATTCTTTGACACCAGCAGTTGAAGAATAGCTTGACTATGACAACAGCACTGTTGGAAGTCTCTCTTGAAGAATCACAAGACCACCCAAAGCAAGAGACAGAAGTGCTCACCCAAACACCCAGCTGGTCTGGCACTCCGGGTGAGGCGGCAGCACAGCTGGGTTGGGCACCACGGTCTCCAGCGATCAAACTACAATTCTGAATAGCACAACTACTTATTTTTACACCTCTAAATTGACACTTTGTAAATATACCAACAGCCTTTCACTGAATGTCATTTGAGGTTTAATAGCCTCAAAGTCATCTTCTAAAGAAAACTATACTTCTCAAACGTGGAACAGTGTAACTGTAATAGCAATTTAGACTGAAGTTCTCCTTTGCTCAGTGCCCCATCTCAGACAAGGACTATCAATTAAAAGCTTAAAGGGAACTTTTTTTCCATAAAAAGCTTTTCCAGCCTCTCCCACTTCCTAATGGACCCTGTTTCCAGCAAAGGTTTGTGTAAGTCCAGCCATCAAGTTTGTCAGTCTAGCATTTCACATACTGCAGGTCTGAATTCTTCATATTATTGAAGGAAACTATTAGACTAATCCAAGCTGAAAATGAGCTCAAATGTTACTTTCCTGCCTATTCTGAATGGATATAAAAATTTCCACGCCAATAATATACTTCTTTTTTTCCTCTATTTTCTTACTGTTCTCACACTACAAAATGACTGTCCTCCTCAGTTCCTAAGTCCACCTTGACATGCTAAAACTTACCTGCCTTCTCTTGGTAACACATCATCTTTCCAAAATGGTTAGCAATACTGCAAAGAGTGCTGCAGCTGAAGCTGCAAATCTAAGCAATCTGAAGCTCAGAAATACCTGAATTAGGTTCTCTCTGATAACCCAGTCTGAACTTACCTGTACGTTATGGCATCCAAAGAAACAAGCCTAACCCATTCCTTTTGTCCAGGGGATTCACGGTTCATTCATTGAATGAGCCCATTCTGTGTGGGGGCTGAGTAATGAAGGAAGCCTATCTGCAGGGTCATAAATTCCAAGTTCCATTGTATGTCTCCAGCAAACAAAGATAAGATTGCACAGCCCTGTCAGCCCCTCCTGAGCCTGTTCTGACAGGGTCTGCGGCAGCCAGAGCTGGGAAACCAAGACTGATCCAATTCTACTGAGTATCTGAAGAACATCCTTGGTGAGAAGCTGTCATCTTAGAATTTAGTCTACACCTAGGGTAGGAAACTTTTCCAACTCTAACCAGTGCACAGCTCTTACCGTTTAGGTTCAATTGCAATAGGCTTAATATTTAACATAAAAAGATGACAGCAACAAAAAGACAGCAGAGAGACACAGGCAGACAAGAGAAGTGACATTTGCAGTTAGTTTTCCTTCAAGAAGGAAAAAAGCTCAGCTAAAACTCTGGAGTGGGATGAGAAATTAAGATGCCACCTGAAAGAATACAAAAGAGCAAAGCTGCCATCTCCTCTTTGACTTCTGTATTTAAATTAGAAGGATTTTATATTACAAACCAGATCAAATACCTGATTTCACCTTCAGTTGCACCCAGGCATTTGGGTTAAGTTACATTTATTCTTTGAACTGCAAGTGGCATCTAAAGGGCCTCGTTCTATGTACTAGGTATGCATGAAAAGCAATATAGTTAAAGTAATAAGAATGGGAAAATAATTAACTTCACTTTACTAATGAGATCTGAGGCAGAGTTTTAAAATACTTCACACAAAATCAAACACAAAGTTGTGGCACAGCCAGAAAATGCCCACTAATGACCTAGTAAGACACTTTCATCAGTGTTTTGAGTCATTACTACTCAGCTTAAAAGTAACTTGAATGAAAAGAAAAAAAAGAATACCAAAAATATTTTAGATCATATTTTAAAAGAAAAACCTCTTTTACAGAACACCAGCTTATGATTAGTGACTTTACTATCATTAAAGAAAAAAGTCTAAGAAAAAAATTCTTCATTATTTACTTACTTCTTCCATTAGCTTTTCATTTGGTGATCCTGAACAAAGACAGACCAGGTAGGTTTGTTTGAAATTGCCTTTTGCACTGATTTCTGGATGGTCAGAGCAGAGTTTTGCCAGGGCAGTAGCTTGTGTTAATTCCTTTGCTTTCATTAGGTGCTTAATACGCATATCCAGCAGGACAGGGCCTTCTGATACTAAAAATTCATTCACTTCAAAAAAAAAAAAGCCAAAACATTATATGCATGTTACAGAGCTAACAGATGGCATTTACTCAGTCATGGTTGACTCCTAAAATTTACACAAATCAAAATAGATACAAAAGATATGAAGCAAAGATGAGGAAAAGCTTCTTGGTGAACTGTACTTCTTTATCATAAAAGCTCCCTGTCACAGACCTTTTATGTACTTGCAGGTTTTAATTAATTCTAATTTCTTGGCAAAACAGCTGCACACGAAACAGACTGAGAGACCATATAAATATTAAAATATTTAGATACCATTTAATTATAGTTCTACAGAAAGACAACACAAAGCCACTGCTCTCACATCCTTTGAACACTTGCGCTATGCCTTCGCTAACAGTTGCCTTTTAAAGATCTTGCTATTAAAAGATTTATGTGACAAGAACAGAAGTTTCTGAACCTGTTTTTATTGGTGTGAAATGTTTCATATTATACACACATAGTATACAGTCAAACACTTTAAAGTTCTTCAACCAAATAAGTTTCCTTATTTGAAAAAAGAGGCTTATCTTGTATACATTTGACTGTGCATAGTCTAAAACTCAAAAGAGATGGGTATTGAACTGTATTTTTCAGATATGCTCCCACCAGAGTTAAACTGTGTAGTCTACACTAAGCACCCAACTCTAGGTGCCTCATTGGAAGGCATAAGAATCCTACAAAAAGGAGGAACATGGATTAATGTTCTGATTCTTAAATATATATCTCAGGTCTCATCCAGATCTTCAAGATCAAAATTGTTTCAGCTTTGAAGCATGAGGTTTAGTACTACCTACAGAATATTTAAAGTCAGTTATAAAAACTAGACACATAGACAATCAATTTTGTTTAATCCTTTTGACATTAACACCTCCCTGTTTCCACAAGATAGATATATACTGCATTAAAAAATAATTTGGTTTTCAATTACCCTCACTTTAATAATACATTCTCACATCTTTTAAAAACAGCAGACTTTTTCTACTGTTTTTTGTTACTTTTGTGAAAACCAGCAGATACATTATATGCTTTCAGTGTTAAGAGTAAAATCTTGATCCTTTCTAAATGTGATTTTTTCCAGTTTTGAGTATTTTCATCACCCCTTCCCAAAACCTTGTGGTCATCTGCAGTGCTCACTTTCTGACACATCCTGGTAGGAACTTTCATTATATTCCTTTCAATTTACTTGTCCTGAATTTCACCTGAATCATGCTGCCCATTCACTTAATTTATATTTTCTTGACTTTTCAAGTCCTGATTCGTCTTGATGAAGTAAGTACTTTCAACATGTAAAAAATGAATTCTCTCTCTAATATCTGAACTATTAGAATATGAAACATGAGGTTTGATGGAAGAAAAAAGCTCATCTCATTTTATTTTTTGTGTCTTCCTATCCCATTTAGTTTGATTCACTACTGTCTTTATTTCATGATTTCTCCTTCTTCTAGCTGCTTATACGGAACATTACTAAAAGTCCATCTTGAAATCAATCAGGTCAACCATTTTCTTTACCACTTGAGTGCACAAGACTTTAGGGCAAAAAATACTGCCTTTTCCAGAAACTGGGACTGTTAGACCCCATCATTATCTTTCACGCATTTTCAGATTTATGGTTGAATTATCATTTCAACCAACTTCTCAGTTGTTTATTCATACATATCCTTGTACCTTGTTACACATGATCAGCAATGGCTAACTGATGTGTAAGAATATTCAAATCAAATGAGCTCCTTCTTCCTCTCCTCATGATGATGAAGCTATGACCAGATTTGTATTTATGTAGGAACAAAGGAAAACCAGAGCACACTAACCGACAATTGGTAGACAGTAAACATTTTTTGTATTTATTAGGGGACATTCTTAGCAGCACATAAATGTTCCTTTAATGTCATTACCCATGCATTATAAAAAACGTTCCTACTCCTGCCAACCCACAAATGACCCTGTGACTAACCACATTCAATAGTCTAGCCTTGCTCTTCCTCCACCAGGTACCAATAATCCTTTGCTCACATTTAGTCCTGGATAGTCTGCGTGGAATAACATCGGAACATTTTACCTTATTTCTGTAACAAGATACAGGAAGACCTTAGACTTTAAGATATACTGGTAACCCAAGATGTTTCACTCTGATTTATTACTGTAATTGCTGCATTTAATATTGTAAACACTATGTTCTATCTGCTAGTTCTCAGTAATCCCCTTCCTTTGGTGTTTACTGCTTCAGCCAGCCTACCTTGCATAAGCATCAGCACATTTTCTGTTATCTTCTCAACAAGACACAGGAAGACCTCAGGGTTAGAGCTACAAATTAGCTCTTAAGCCTTTATTCTAATCCCAGTGACAATAACCATTACGTTTATCATCTGAAAGCTCATTCAAAACATGAATTTAAATTACATTTATTTTGTAACTGAACTATAGCTGACATTTTAAGACAAAACCCAGCACTGAAGTTACAGGACTAAGTTTATGGTGGGGAACAGTCTTAAGGATAAGATTCTGAGGTTATTGAGGGAGATTTTGTTTGTTTTTGAATATTTTATAAATATATTTTATCATGCAATACCCATTTCAAAAGTTATTGTGGACAAATTGTTAGTTTACCATAACAATTGTAATTCATAAAAATGCTTTGAGACACAAGTGCTCATCTAGAACAAGTCACTTAACCCCTATGAGCATAAAACTTGACATATTTAATGGGAATGACTCTTGGAAAAATTACTAAATGTCATTTTTGTGCAATGCTCCCTCAGCCATTAAAATTCATAAACATGTTTGTGCAAGGCATGTGCAAAATTCATATGAAATTACAGAATATGAGAGAAAATAAAGATGTGCAGATAACATCTGACAGGTGGTACTACAATCTACTAAGGCTAGCAAATTAATTTGGACAGACTGGGATCTAACCTTTTCAGACAGTTTCCCTGTTATCCCCTTGAGATCAACAGCTGGCATGTCAGGTCCTACTACCAAGTAATTCCATGCCAAGTTCACAAGAAGGACTGTGAACTTTTATTACAGGTATTGCTCATACCATACATGGATTAAACCAGAGAAAACATAATCCATAGATTAGCAGCACACAAGTGCAGGAATAAGCTCCAAGCAGTAACAGGTTCTCTGTGGAAGACAGTCCACATTAATGCCACGTTTTAGCTGACTAGAAGACTTGAAGAGCACAAAGAGTATGTGCCTTACAAAGCACTCATAATCCTACTACCAGACCCTTCATCAGATGTAGGGTAGGCACAGATTTATCTACCACAGACCTTTACATCTTATCAACCTTGCTTTGGCCAAGGAGGATGAAGCCAGGAGGTGAATATACACACGGACAAACCATCTCAAAGAACTTCAGTTGCTAGTCAGGAAACTACTGTACTGGGTCTGGCTGGGGTAGGGTTAATTCTCTTCGCAGTGGCTGGTAGGGGGCTGTGTTTTGGATTTGTGCTGAACGCAGTGATGATAATGTGGAGATGTTTTTGTTATTGCTGAGCAGGGCTTACACAGAGCCAAGGCCTGCTCTGATTTTTGTGCAGCCATGCTGGGGAGGAGCCTGGGCGTGCTTGGGAGGTTGGGAGGAGACACAGCCAGGACAGGTGACCCAGACTGACCAAAGGGACATTCCAGACCATGTGGCATCATGCTCAGTATAGAAGGCAGGGGAAGAAGGAGGAATGGGGCCAACGTTTGCAGTGATGGCGTTTGTCTTCCCAAGTCACCGTTAGGTGTGATGGGGCCCTGCTCTCCTGGAGATGGCTGAACACCCGCCTGCCCAGGGGAAGCACTGAATTCATTCCTTGCTTTGCTTGTGTGCCTGGCTTTTGCTTTCCCTATGGAACTGTCTCTATCTCAACTTTTGAGTTTTCTACCTTTACCCTTCCTATTGTCTCCTTGATGCTGCAGGTGGGGGAGTGAGTGAGTGGCTGAGTGGCGCTTGGCTGCTGGCTGGGGTTGAACCATGACATCTCTTTAGTCATCTTCAAGTGTTAGTCTACATAAGCATTCACACTATGGGTGACTCTGAACTGACTCGATGCTTTCCATATCTACCAGGAGCTGGGACTCAGAATCCTTCATGCAAACAACGTCTCAGCACAATTCTGCTGAATGCAGCATCAATCCTGGATGCTTCTGTAGTGGCATAGTGTCTGGAGAAAGGGTAAAAGAAGTTCCAGATGGCTGCTTTGAATATACCCAGGAGGAAAACACTATTTTTTTTTCTCCTCTCAAAACTGAGGCTGCTGGTATCACTCAGCTTCTGGTGACAGGTGCTCTAATTACTGAAAATAGTTCCACATTGGCTGTTAAATTCTGCCTGTTATCCACCTTGACAATCTCTGGATAATGATGGCTGTATCTGGATCCTCTTTTCAGTGACATATTCTTTAGATGCCTCCCTACTACATTTAAACTTATGAAAAATGCAAGAACCTAACTCTTAGCATCCAGGTTTAAATCTCTAAGGATAATTAGAATTAGATACCAAAAAAGCAGCAGCAGCCTGGCTTTTCGTAGGGTTATCCTTTTCCTCTAGACAGTTCCTCTACTCACCCTCAGTACCAACTGAGGAGATACCAGTGACCATTTGAAGGATTATACCATCACTACAAGAAAATAATAACCTCGAGGATGGAAAAGCAGGATCATGCTGAAGAGCACAAGCCACATTGACAGAAACTGAGGATGGAAGTGCAGTGTTTTAAGACTGTATAGGCTATTGCATAACCCCAAACACTTCAACTTTCAGGAAACTTAATTTTCAGTTGTCATTAATTCAGATCAGCTTCAATTCTAGATTAGTATCAGTCCTGATCTCACATTAAGCTATCTGGTAGTTCAGGAGGAGGCCAGTAAGACAGAAGACCCACTATGATGTGAGAAAATTAAGACAACCTTACTAAGGTTTCCTTCTGTAACCAATTAATGAAGTGGAGAAATGTGGAAAATTCCTCTCTCCAAATACAAGTGCTTCTTGTCTATCATATGCAATCTTGAGGAAAAAAAGAAGTCATGCAGGTCACCATAAAAATGAAATGCAATGCAGTGTCCAATAGCAGTATGGAAACAGCTGATGAGTGCTACAGCAGGTGAACCATTTACTTCCAGCCTAGTCAGCAATTACAGCTAATAGTGTCTTCTTGAATTTAATGGTGTGGATAGGAGACCTTATTTTCATATAATACCTTTCCAGACTTCTTTCTGCTTTAGTACTGACTAGTTGTCCCCAGTATTTGAGGTGATGGAAACTGGTAGAGCTGTGCTCCACAGCAAAGAATGACACCAGTGTATCTCTGAAATACTATTTGAGAACACTGGTACTTTGCTATCCTCACGACTCAATAAGATTACGTAATTTTGGGTGATCTTTCAAGTCTAAAATGTCCACAATGATACACAGACAAAACTCCAAATTTGATAAGACATTCTTTAAAGACACAGGAAACAGGTTTAGGTGGAAAAAGAAGAAAATTGATGTGAACAAGCAAGTAGTTTACAGCTCCTGAGCACACCTGTAAGAGGAATACTGCTGAGGAACCAGAATTAGAATCTGGAAGTTCCAGACCTAGTCACATAATTGTTGTGTGTCCTGCTGAGTAAAGACAAGGGACAGAGGCAAGAAACAACAAGACACGAGGAGCTGGGGGAATGATCTGTCCTTTCAGCACTGAACTGCTTGAGTGGAAGATTGCCTGAGTGCTCTTAAATTAACGTAGATTGATCCAGACCCAGGAAACTCAAAAGGAGTTCCTCAAGAAACCTCTCAGATGGGAGTCATATATAATGCTATCAAATTCAGATGTTCACTGAGGAGGCCCAAAAATGACAACCAAAGATGATCCAGTTGCAGCAAATAAATTATCTTTGGAGTCGCCAGTCAAGAACAAGAAAAAACCACATTCCTCAGCTAATTAGGAATCCAAATACTCATTTCCAGGCTATTCTTCCATACAGACTAGCACTGTGGGAACAAGCACAGTCACAAACGACAACGCTTATGTTTCACTAGCAGAGGAAGAGAGATACATTGTCTTCAGAAACAACTCAAGTTGTAGGTTTCAGCATTAAATAGTTCCCAAGAGAAGATTCTCTTTTATTTTCTGCACAGAATTTGGTAACTTAAGCCAGGCTTCCCAACTTTTATGATCAGATATGGCAATGCCAATGTTTGTCACCCAAGCTGGTGACAAATCAAGGGGACGGAGAATATTTCCAACATGAAAAGATCTTGTATGTGCACACCAGCTCAAATTTGTATCTACTGCATGCATGTAGTTTCTGCAGTACAGTTCAAGACAAATTTTGCTGTTTTATATCATAGTACTGTATGAACATCTTGTAGTAATGCAGCAATACTCATCAGCAAGGAAATCCATAACAGGTATGCTGTTCTTAACACTGCTTCAAAGAACTGTATATCCACCCCCTACTTTTTTTGCACTTCTTAGTGCATGAATCCTTACCGAATCCTTACATTAAATTCATCAGAAAACTGAGCTGTGTCCAAAGCAGTCAGAAGTAAGGCAATTACTTTAATGACGTGGCACTCAAGAGAATAGTCTCCCTAACATCTTACGTAGTGAGTACTTCCTGCTCATATTTAGGTGGAACCCATGCAACAGACCATTCTCAAAACTAGGAGAGCAAGAGAATAACCCAGTTCAGACAAGCCTGCATTTCCTTGTCTGTAATCAGAAGCAAACAGCTGCGCTGTGTGGTCAGAAAACACAAACTTTTCTCACACTATGTCTGAAGCTTGTACAGTTTGAAAATAAAGGAATTCAAAAGGCTATTCTTCCCCAAGTGCAGGACCCTGCATTTGCCTCTGTTGAATTTCAGAAGGTTCTTCTCTGCCCCTCTCTTCAGCCTGTCAAGGTCCTTCTGAAGGGCTGCACAGCCCTCTGGGGTACTGGCCACTCCTCCAGCTTTGTGTCACCAGCAAACTTGCTGGGGAGGCACTCTACTGGCTCTTGGATCAGAGATTCCTGAGGGCCGGTCTTTTCAGTGAAGACTGATGCAAAGAAGGCATTCAGTAATTCTGCCTTCTCTGCATCACCTGTTACCAGGGTCCTCCCTCTATTTAGGAACAGGCCCACATTACCCTTTGTTTACTTTTTGTAATTATGTATCTGAAAAACCCCTTCTTGTTGTTCTTGACATCCTTGGCCAGATTTAATTCCAGATGGGCCTTGGCCTTCCTTGTCTCCTTTCGATTTACTCTGACAACCTCCCTACATTCACTTCAAGTGGCCAAACCCTGCTTCCATCTCCTGTGTATTTCCTGCTTATGCTTGAGTAGTGACCAGAGTTCTTTATTCATCCATGCATGTTTCTTGCCCCCTCTGCCTGATTTCTTGCTCATCAGGATGTATCATTTTTGAGCCTGGAAGAAGTGATCCTTGAGTATCAACCAGTTCTACTGGACCCCTCCTCCCTGCAGGACCTGTTCCCATAGGATTCTTACAAGAAGTTCCTTAAGGATGCTAAAGTTAGCTCTCCTGAAGTCCATGGTCACAATCTTACTTATTGCCCTGTGTCCCCCCATCCAATACTGAACTCATGAGCAAGTTCTTAAAAGACTCAAATATAATGGCAATAAATATTAATTAAACCTCTCTCTTACAAGTACCTTACTGTACAATGGCTGCAGGGTAGTTGAGAGTAAACTAGTAAAGGAGTTACTCTGTGGGACTCTAAGGGACTACATACAAATCCAAAGTCTTTATTAGGTGCATAATAAGTAATTAAAAGAAGGAATGAAATGCAAATCTTGTGGAAGAGTAAGCATAACTTTTGGGGGGGGGGGGGGGGAAATCAATCATATTATACATTTAATGGACTTATCCAAGGGAGCTGTGGTAATTTGAAAAAGGAGATCCAATTTATTTTCTAAAGAAGTCCATCAATCCCTAAAGATGCCAAACTCTCTTGGCAGTAAAAGAAGATCCTTGTACAGATTAAATTATCAGTTAATAGAAAAAGAACAAAAAACCCCAAACAAACTCTCAGTGGGTTTCTTTAGGATCTGTACCAGC
Organism: Corvus moneduloides; assembly: GCF_009650955.1. Lineage (NCBI taxonomy): Eukaryota > Metazoa > Chordata > Aves > Passeriformes > Corvidae > Corvus > Corvus moneduloides. The sequence continues at coordinate 38,383,853 of NC_045478.1, read as the reverse complement.
GACAGCCTATGTCCAGGACTTTTATAAACATTTGGAAAAGAGCAGAGAACCATGACAAAATATGCTGACAAAAGCAGGGTAGTAAAACCATGCCAACAGTCCACAACACAGCATAACAGATAAAATTAAAATGTTGATTAACCCCCCAAAATTATTTTCATGAGGGGAAAAAAATGCAAGCCTAACATGCAGGTGTGGTAGGGGGAAATCCTAACACTGAAATAGGTACTAGTCTTCAAGAAAATGTCTTGCTTAGTCCTGATTTAAGAAAACACTAGTTCAATGTGCAGTCAAGAAGCAAGGCTAATGTTAGGAAATACTGTGAAAGGAATGCAGAAAGAAGCAGAAAATCATATTGACTGCTGAATAAACCTTTGGTTCCCCATACAAAGAATGGGGTAGTAAAGCTTGAAGACATATGTAAGACACTATAGAAGAGTGAAGATGAGACATTTTCCTGGGTTGCAGTGTATTCTATTACCATCCTCATGAGCTGCTGAAACCAGGTGGGGCAGTGTTTCCTTGCCTCCTCCCTCCGGACTATCTTCTGTTAATGAGCCCATCAATGCCTGGCCTCATGCCTCATTACCCCATTGTGAGATGCTCCACCCAGAATGAGGAACCAAGCATCCCATCGTGGATATAATCTGAGATTCCGAACACCACAGACACCCCTTCCACTGGATTCCCAGAGGACAGCAGCTACATAGCCACCACTGGACCTCCAAGGAAGAGCAGACCCTTCTACAGGATCACCACTTCGACAGAACCACATCCACCACTTCAGGAGGACTGCAGCCACCATCTTATCAGACTGCTACTGACACCCTAACCAGGGTGTCAGGTTGTATCCTTGACTCTGTCAGTTAAACCAGTGTTTTCTGCCTTTATTTTTTTTAAAATTTCCTTATTAAATGTTATTCTGACTTGGTGCCTCCTGCTGGTTTGTTTTCAAACTAGTATAGACATGATAGCAGTCTATCGATCAGGTCTTGTGATGGCATTCATTAAAAGACACTTGAATAGTTAACTTGTCAATAGATAGAAAATATCATACGAAAATAAGCAGGAAAAGGAGGCAGACAGTAAGAGGAACTACTTCACTTGATGTAAGAACTGTGCAACTGCCACAGATGCTTACATGTCAATGCTTTTATACAGATTCTAAAACCATTTAGGCAAAGAATCAAAAAAACAACTAAAATTTATTCCACAAGGATACCACTTCTTTGGTGAATTGCAATCACCAAAACGAAATAACATATCAGGGCACTATCCTTGTAAGCCTCTGCTGATCATATATTCTTCCCTATGCAACTACTGTTAGCCATTCTCAGAACTCAGGTCTAAATGAAACTTCAGTAAAGGCCCTCTTACCATTTGCATTTGTAACTGAGTAAGTGATATTCTCATTTAAAAAAAATATGCAGCTTTAATTTTTTTATGTCAAATACATTTTGTATATTAGTATTGAACTTGCCCATTGTAAATTAGCCTGTATGTAAACTCCCTTCACATGGTTTATAAAGAAAATGGCAAGAGAATTCAAGGCATTATTGCAATTTATGTAAAATACCAACATTAAATTATTTGTATGTTCCCATGAACATACTGTCTTATTAATTCAGAAAATGCCACAAGCATATTTATTTATATACTTCATAAATTATCACAAACTATATTGAACAAAAAACTTCCATATATCATAACACTATTTCAGTGTATGATAAAAATGAAGTATATATTATCCCAACCATAATGTTAAATTTTACCTTTATCTGGGTCCAACTGCTCCTGGGAAAGAATAGCACACAATACTGGGTTCTTCCACACTCCCTTCTCTTGTGTAAGTGTTGTTAAAATGTGCAGTTCCTGGCTGCCATTTTCCATCAAGTTTTTATGAGCCACCTGAACAATATATTTTACAAAACAAAGTATTGTTTAAACAAGACATAAGTAATGTGTCTTTCATACTCCTTTATACCTTATGTGTCAAATAACACCTGATTAGATAGAGAGTTAAATGTATAACAAAACAATCTTAAAAATTCAGCCTATATAGGCTTTTACTTCTGCCTCTGTTGCCTAAGATTTTAAGATGAAAAACCAAAACAACTGAGTGCCTCAAACTCACCTTGAGATTTATTAACAGGCTACTTCTGAAATTTCTGAAACTAAATTTTGAAATAGGCCTCTCTTTTAAAAATGGATGAGTAATTTCTCTGGTCCACATATTGGCCTGGTATCAGGTGCCTAAACTTTATCTTCTCAAGCTCTTCAGCAGCTCAATTTCTATGTACTGGAGACACGGAAAAAAATACTTTTATAATGTCGAAAGATTTTAGCTGTTAAGACCTCACTGCACGGTTCTATGCAAATACGATGAAACAGGCTGGAGTCTTAAAATCCATTAAAGTATCTTCCACTACATTTATATGCTAGAATAAATTCTGTGAGCAGATGTACACTTGGGAGCAAACTCAATACCTACAAAAATCTCTGGATTAAGTAGCAATACACAACTTACACTGTCCTTAAAAAACAAAAAATCAAGAAATGGCTCATTTTTCTTTTACTTTTCCACCTGCTCTCAAGGCTGTGGAATCTCTCAGCATCAAACACATCTCTTCAAGAATTGATTTCTATAAGGACAATTGCTAGTCAAAAAGCCATTCTAAGATAATCAGCCTTTCATCTGCCTACATTATTTAGGCTGAGAATCTGAGGTAACTGTATCTGGTCTTTTTCATTATTATTCTTTTCTCCCTCCCCCTCCTTTTCTTTTTTTAAAACTGTAGATGGGACCTCCACCTACATATTTCTGATAAATACTGAGGAGCAGAACTTGTTCCAACACCCTCCTTTAAAGCAGAGCTCTAACCTTAACCAGCTAGTGCCCTGAGAGATCTAACAAACCTTCAGTATCAACTGGCCTTTCATTCATAACTTTCAAACATACAGCCATATATAGTAAAGAATGACTTATATGATAATATTTCATTTCTAAGAGTGTTAATAGTCAACTGTATTTTAAAACATGAATTTTCTTTCAATAATCTGTAAATTTTTTTTCTCCACAGCTGCTGCATGCAGAAAAATGATATTACCTTCAGCAATTACTGCAGAGTACATAGGATTCCCAGCTGAAGGCCTTGCTCCTTACAGACATGCTACATACTCAATATCCCTAGGTTTCCAAAACATTCTGAAAACTTATTAAGTCTTCATTTCATGAATCAAACTCACCTGTACAAAAGTCTGAAATTCTTCCCATTTATCTTCAGGTAAATCCAGAGGCAGACACAGTAGAAGTTCAATACAGCTTCTGGAAGTCAAAAAGGAGTATTATTTGAGGCAATTTTTGACTTCTAAATTATATAATCAACAATTCTTTATTCTAATATCAAAATAGTTGTTTGAAACATCAGCCATAAAACAGTTTGCTTCCTTGAACACATAAAGAAAAAGAGGTCATGAACACTCTTGGAGATACTGTAAAAGCAAATTCTCTAAAAGACACCATAAAAAAAAATTATCATTGAATCCAAACCCTGTAAAAAACCTGTGCAAATTGATGCACTTTCAGATTGCATGCAGATCAATAGTAGCAAAGTGCTTCAAGCCAGGAATGTTGGCTTGTCCTAGGTCAGGAATCCTTCTTGCCTCAATTCCAACAACCAGATATTCTCCTTACATACAACATCCACTGTGAGGAAGGTAGGTGCTGAGACCTGGACTCAGAAATCATTTAGGCAATGAAAAGTTAATAACATACAGACTGGTTTTAGTAACCAAAAAAACATACTCACAGTGCTAAACGTTCAAGCACAAAGGCTACGTTTTTCACACTCAGAGGTAAGGTAAGGTCGTGCTTAACATAACTTCGGATAGCCACCGTGTACACCTCCAACAGAGGCAGGGGATCTTCTGATGTTTTCCACTTTCTGCATATTCCAACAAAGTCTATTTAAGAAAGGAAAAAACAACCCAAAAATCAGGAACAAATGTAAGCTTAAAATTTTGTATTTCTCACTAGTAGATCTTCTTTAATATAAATTAAGTATTCTCAAAGCATGCTTTTTTCCTTAAAACTTACTGTTTCATTAACAACTGACACTTAGACTCCACACACAATCATTCCTTAATCTATAAAAATGTTATTGACTGACACTTCCTCCCTGTGGGTAACATCATTTGATTCATTTTACATTCCTATTTTCCAAATACAGAAGCCTGAAGAGCATATCATAGTTAAGGGACTGAAAACTCATTTTTAGACATTCACTTCTACAGTTCAGCTTCTAAAGCAAGTAAATTTGAAAGCATGTGTCTTTATTTTAACTTCTCTCCTTTCAGGAACAGTTTAACATTTCCCCTGCATTGCCACCTTGAAGATAAAGGTATCTTCAGGACATTGCTTTTTACATGGCTCTGAAAGGAATATATTCTCTACATTTTAAAGACACCACTGACACACCAAAAGCTCATTAGTCAAAAAATTGTTTTCCTACTTGCTGCATTAATACCTACAGCGATTTCAAAATAAAACTCATGAGAGTGACGAACACCACCAACCAAAGTACAAAAGACTTCTGTTCATTTCAGTCAAGGCCAGGGGACTCAGACACACATTTAGGCAGAGTAGATAGCAAGGTTCTCCAGTTAACATCCAAACCATATCCCCCCTTGGATCTCTCCTATCATGCTAGGGTAGGTAGCTTGATGGATTGCAAAACAATTCCTATACTATGGCAGTTGCATGGAGTCTATACATATTACAGCGATCAATTTTGCTGTTTGCCTCCTGAGGGTGCACAACACACTGAAAGCTGAGAGTAAAAAAGAGCAATTTTGGTTGCCTGACACCCTGCTAAAAGCAGGGCCATTAGAATATATTGTTTTGGATGAGTATGTTGATGGAGCTGTGAGTATCCTGAAGAACAGAGACTTTACAGCCTTTTTGGGCAACCTGTTTCTTGCCCAAAAAGAAAGTGTTCAGACTCTCATTTATTATGATTTTCCTCCACAGTACCTAGAAGCAGTCCCACAGGTTCACTTCCCCCAATAGAGGGATTAAACCCCTCTCAAACGGTGCTAGCCACAGCTGAGGGCATAGCAGATGCTCAGCCAGGGCCACTGGAGGCTGCTCAGGACAGCTGGGTTGGCCCCAAGACTCTACTGGTGCATGGGGCTACTCCCTCCCACCCCCAGCTTTGTGCTCACCTTAGCTGAACTACGTATCAGTGCATTTCCCCCTGGATGCTGAGCACCCTCCCAACAGTCTCTCTGACACTCCCTTACCTTGCTTGCTCCCATCAAATCACTATGATCACTAAAGTGCTTGAAAATGTGCTCTGTCCCTCATTCAGTTACTAATAAAGAAGTTACAGAGAATATTTGCTCCAGTATTGAGCTTTGATAGGAGGCCACAAGTAGCTGGCTGCCATCTGGACTTTGTACTACTAAGTCTTTGGACCCATACTTCAGCCAGTGGACTACTTCATAGATTTGTTTATAAGAATATGATGGGAAATGAAATACTAGGACCTGCTGATGTCTGGCAGAAAAAACATCTGCTGCTATCCCCCTTGTCTGCAGAAACCACCTACTTCATCACAGAAGAAAATCAAGTTGTCAGTGTGAAAGCATGCTACAGAGCTCATACCATCAAGGACATTATAGCAGAAGTCCACAGTTCTCCTTTTTATTAAGGTCAGCTGTAATTAAACCAATTTTTGACAACATTGGCTCAATTCTGACAAGGTTTGTTCTGGTAAGGCAAATCCAGAGCCCTCTGAGCACCAAAGCATCTTCTGCTACAGAGTCCCTCACATACCTGGAGAATAAGAAACAGAACAAAGTGTTCTCAACTAACATCAAATGTTGAAATTTTATTTTTAATATGTAAGTACAACTATCTAAAAGAACTTGCTATGTCTGGGATACAATGCAACTCAAATGATAAAATGGGACTTGGTGCAAGTTTATGTATTATAAAGTAGGAAAAACCAAATGTTAGCTGTTCTGGAAAGGCAAGTCAATCATATACAAAGCAACAAGACAAAAACAAACTAGGTTCACGCCTGCCTTCAAATCTGCTAAGCTAAGCTTAAGTTAAATTCAGCAGTCTATCTATGTTAGCTGCTGTACTGAGTTAGCCAGTGGTAGTATAAGAATATACTTAAAATTCCTATATATTGGCAATGTCCAAATAAACCCTCTCAATAAAAAATGTCAACTATACTAAACTGTAATCAGAAATCTGTTTTGTGTGGTCATTTGCAGTTACAATACCATCACCAGGCTATACATTGTTCACACAAAACACAAACCAAAAGGTATCTCATTCAAGGACACAACAGGTAAGAAACATGCAGGTTTTGTCAAACTGCTGCATTAAAGCCTGGTTTGGTTTTAAATGCACCTTAAAAGAAGTTACATACTCTATCTCTCTCCTGCAGCAGAAGATGCTTCTGAGCCATCTAGTGCTTTCCACTGGAACCTTGAGCCTGAGTGGAATATTGTCTGTTTTACTGTAACACTCAATTTGATGCCCTCCTAAGAGCAGCAAAAAAGCACCACAGATCATGGCAGAGAAATCAAGGGAAGAGTGAAACAGAGCTGAAGCATGAAAGACGCAACAGAGGAGGACTGGAAAACAAGGTAACCCATATTAGCAAACACTGTTTCAATACCACTTGGCATTTTGCTCAACGCACTAGAACAATGAGATCAGAACAAAGCACTAACCTTCAAAGAATCTTGAAAGAGAACTCCACTGAAAAGCCTCCCTTTGTCCTAATACTCTCATATACCAGAAGTACTATGATTTCCATTACTGACTTGTCACATGTGACAAGTTTAAGGATGCTAGTGGCAAAACAGTAAAATTGAACAAAAAACAGCCCAGGAAAGTATACTTTATATTCTTCACTCTTTGGGTCTTGAAGCAATGTTTTGGATGGAAAACCTAGTAACTTCTTCCCTTTGTCTAGCTATATAAGTACTCACATTAAAAGAGTGAATAGCATAAGCTTCCCTTTATGTGAATGCCACAGACTTGCAGAAGAGACGCTCTCCTCAAACTGATCTTGTTTCTTGTTAAGAATTCACTAGAGCAATCAATACTGCACCTCCACAGTATAGTACTGCAGAAACTTTAAAATAAAAAGCATGGTGATATAATCCTTTTTCCTTATGGAATAAACTTTTTCTTCTTTAAGTGCTTTGGAAATGACTTGCATTTTTGTACTGGAGAAAACACCACTCAACTGCTTTTTGTTAAAAGAGTATTACAGCTTAACCAATTTCACACTTGCTTAAAAGACAATTTCCCTGTAAAGGGAAAATGTGAAAACAAGTTGCTGGTGAGACTGAATAAAAGAGGGACAAACATGGTTAATCTGAAAATTCAGCATAGCTTACTGTTCATATTGATCATAGATATACTGGGAAAATTCTTTGCATTAGTTTGGAATGCTACCTTAGTTCACACAGTCAGCTTTGTAATTGGAGATAAATAGTTAAAACTAACACTGTCACCCAGAATTACTTTCCTTTCTGATTAATTTAAAAACCATACTTCTCTGTTTAGACTGAATATATTTAAAAAAACCCCAAACCAAACCACAACAATAACCAACCTCCCAAGTGGTAGCTAACGTATCAGACCAAGACAGTTTTTACCCAGCTTTTATCCAGATTGTCCAGACTTGCTACAACTGGCCTGGAAGCCAAACAGCTAAATCTGGCCAAGTAACTTCTGTCAGTAAGGTAAGCTGATATTTAGGAAGTTGATCTGTGAAGTCATGAATCCTGTTTAATATTTGAAACACCAGGTTACTTGACGTAAATTTCATTTTCAATACGGCCCACCTACTTTTACTCATCTCCTCTTCAAAGCACCACAGCAAACAAGATTAATGCAAGCTTTGGCAAATGAAGGACATTTCAAAACTTAGCTACAAGCCAGGACAACATATCCTGGAAGTGTCTCAAAGTGTTGAGGACAAGAAGGAAGAAGAAGGGGTAAGAAAAGAGAAGGAGGCAGGAAGATATAACTAAACAATTGGTCATCTGAGAAGCCTGACTGAAGAGTATCAAGAATATTCTCACCTGTCATTGCAAAGATGAGAAACCTAAAGAAGAAACGGACAGCCTCAAGATCTTAAGAGACACTGCTTCATAACATGACAAGTGACCACTGAGGACCTGTCACAACCAGATTAGCAGATCTCAAGTTTCATGGTAGGTGGTCAGCATGCTAAAGAACCTCCAGCTAGGCAGTACCACATCCAATCTGCACATGGGAGGATACTGAAGACTGCTGACCCCATTATGACAGAACCTAGCTGGAATTCTCCCAGATAAACAGGAACTTTGCAGAAATATACCATGTAGTCATTAGTAACAGAAATTTGATGAGAGAATTATAAAAGCTCTGGCAGAAAACTATGACAGTCATATGAAGACCACTATGATCCCACATTCAGATTATTAAGAATAAACTGAATCAAATAAATCTCATTTTTAAGATATGAAGTTTAGTAGCAGTTAGTCAAAATAATCAGCAGATTGGCAAATTCTAGAATACACCATCTAACAAAAAGTATTTGGTGTGTTGGTGACCTGTTACTACGATCTTTTAAAAGCAGCAAACACACTGTATAAAGCAAGAAGAGAAGTTTGCACTATAACATACCGGCACTAATTTCAGCATTAAATAGTACTATTTTTATCTCATATATATAGATCAGCCACTTCCAAGCCATTACATGAACTATATTAAGCATTTACACCCACCAAACCCTACAAAAATATTTGTTAGAATGACACATTCTCCTTGTCTGGATGTCTCTAGACTATACGGCACTGCCATTATACAAAGAAAATTAAATTCATTCTGCTTTGCTTAATGAAACAGTGTTGTGCTCTGCTTACAACCATAAAAAGAAAGAATTTTACCCCCAGCCCTGGGGCCTCATTAAGTTATTTATCTCCCTAGTTGGGACATGCTTGTTAATCAAGCCAAGTACTGTATTCAGAGCACAGCCGCGAGTTTTGTTCCTCTGTGAGACTGAAATGGGCATTTTATTTAGCAGCAGCTTACACAATCAAGAATCCTCCAAAAGTGGAATAATCTTGATCTGTACAATAAAAATAAATATTATATCTGTGATTTAAACTCTGGAAATGTATAGCCACAAGTAACATTCAGATAATTTTCAATCTTTATCAGAACCCTTACAAGAATGTTGCTGTAGCAACCCACCCACCAGAGGATGCTTTACTGAACAATTTCCTTTGCTACAAACTAGCCCTACAACAACAAAGCAATGCTAAAATATGTTTTATATTAAAGGCACCATTATTTACTGTTAATAGGAATTACACATGTATGGTCCACACCTACATGTTTCTTCAGCTCTGGAAGAACAGATTCCTACCCTGAACACACCTGAATAAGGGTAAGCTTACTTAAATTTATGTAAGGACATGCCTGGACTGTCATTTTCATTCCCTGCCACACCCAAGGGACTAAGAGGCTGGAAAAGTGACAGACAGTGGTCACATAGGTAAGCTGCACCTCTCAAACTACTCCAGTAAGTAGCAAAACCTTTATTTCAGTGACTTTCTTTGGAGCACATCCACACAGGAGAAAAGTCCAAACAACAAGCTTGATACAATCATATTATCTGGAGATGAGCCTTAGGGAGCTGCACACAAAGAGTGGTGGAAGGAGCTCCCTCCATGAAATAAACTCCACAGTGCAGAGGTAGCAAAGCAATGACCGAGCTCCACACATCCAGGCAGGTAGCACTTCTCAGTGAGATCCCTCTGCCACTTGCTGTTCACATGGAGCATTCCCACAGAGGCAGGGCTTCCCTTGACACAACAACGCCCCTCATTCCTCCAGTACCTGTCAACAACTGATACAAAAGAGCAACTGCTTTCAGAGGAACCATCAATGGTCTGATTCAAGCAAACAGGTCAAGCTTTTTTCAAAGCTGGTAAAGAATGGCTACAGCTCTGCTATCACCAACAGAAGTTTCAAAGGAAAGTGAGGGTTCCAGTCAAGAAAGAGGGTAACTGAAGAAAATCAGTGAAGCAAGTCTCCCATATGAACCACACACATGATTTAAAAACATTTTTCTTGGCTTAAGATTCTCTCCTGTAAAGGCAACAGGCATGTTCTAATAACCAGAGCCACTCAACAAATCATATCATTAGATGGATCATAAAGAAATTAAAATGAATTGGAGATCACTGAGTTTGGTACCATCATACAGAGGAAGATGCAGAGAGATGCCATACACCCTAATGAACCCGGCAACATAACCACTTGATTCAGATCAAGTTCCACTGACTACTCTGGACTGGTTTAGAATTGGATGCTTAGATTAACGGGACTGAAAAGGATGAAGACATATACCATAATTTGATCCAGAATAAGCGTCCCTCAGGATTTTATCTTGGGACAGTGCTTTCCAGTATCTTCATCAGTGACCAGACACTGAGATCAAGTGCACCCTCCGTAAGTTCGCAGACGATACAAAGCTGAACGGTGTAGTTAACACAACAGAAGGAAAGGATACTATCCAGAGGGACTTGGACAAGCTGAGAAACTTGTCTACAAGAACATCATGAAGTTCAACAAGTCCCAAGTGCAAGGTGCTGCACCTGGATCAGGGTACCCAGATGTGAGAACAAACTGGGAGAACTCACTGAGAGCAGCACTGAGGAAAAGGACTGGTTGTTCTCATGGATAAAAAGCCAAACATAAGACAGTAAGGTGTGCTCACAGCCCAGAGAGCTGCCCTGCATCATGGGCTGCCATCAAAAGATGGGTGGCCAGGCCGGTCAAGGGAAGGGATTCTCCCCCTCTACTCTGTCTTCATGAGACCCAAGCTGGAGTTCTGCATCCAGCTCTGGAGTCCTCAGCACAAGAGAGACATGGACCTGTTTGAGCAGGTCCAGAGGAGGCCACATAGATGATCAGAGGAATGGAGCACCACTGCTACGAATAAAGGCTGAGAGAGCTCAGGTTGATCAGCATAGAGAAAAAAAGACTTTGGAGAGACCTCACAGTGGCCCCCTTCCCAGTATCTTTAGGGGCCTCATTAAAAGGAGGGGGTGGGAAATTTCATATGGGCAGATAGTGACAGGACAAGGGGCAATGGTTTTAACTGAAAGTAGGCAAGTTTAGATTAGATGTTAGAAAGAAATTCTTTACTCAGAAGGTGGTGAAGAGAGATGTCTCATCCCAAGTACTGCTCAAGGGTGGGCTGGATGGATCGTGGGCAGCCTGATCTAGTGAATGGCATTCCTGTCCATAGCCTGAAACTAGAAGATCTTTAAGGTCCCTTCCAAACCAAACCATTCTATGACTTATTCAATGACTTATGTACAATCAGGTTCCTCAGGTGTCATGAACCTGATTTTCACTTAAGAATGATTTTGATCTCCCCATACCTGTCTTATGGTGAGACAATACATGAAAATGATCTGTGGTATCTTCTTCCTCCCTACAAGATTATAACCTAGAAAAATTAAAAAGCAGGGGAAGAGACATAACCATGACTTCTTTCAGTATTTGAATATCTGAAGTTTGTCTATTTAAGCCTGCAAGTTTACTAGACTATTAAGGAAAAATCTCAAACAATTATTCTTGCCAAAGTTAGTTCAAAAACATTTAACTGCCAAAACCTTTTGTTTCCCTTTTCCAAAAAGTACACGAAAAAGTGTTTCTTGTCAAAATCATACATCATTTTTCAGACACTTTGAAAAGCAGACAATTCTCTTAATTTAGCTTGTAACAACAGAGATCCACACATCACAATGAATTAAGTCAATGGTCAGTCCACAACCTGAAAGACAGGGACCTACACTTTTTGAAGGAATAAATCACTTTGCCATGGCAATACTATTATCTGACAATAAGACATGGGGACTGAGATATGATTTAAACAGATGTTTTTTGTGAACAGTTGTCTTCTACATTAGATCATGTTAGAAACTCAGATCTAGTGCCAGACATTGCCTTTTAAAAACATACAACAAAAGTGAAAGGAAGCATTTTGTACTACCACCTACTGTTTCTCCCACATATGTACTGCTCAAGTACTACTCATCATCTATAAGACGTTTTATTTTTCCAGGCAAACTGAGGAAAAACAAGGCAGTATGTATTTCCCTCAGGTTATGAAATATATTGTCTGTGGTCAGCTAAAGAACAGCACAAAAAAAGAATGGTAATTCTAATATTGACCTTTAAAAGCTCCACGTTACTATCTGCTTGCAATTATTTCAACTCTTGCTTCCTCAAATTTCTTGTGTAATACTTCAGATGAGCAAGAACTACCTTTCAAATACACACAGTTGTATTTTAAGCAGTGTAATGCCACAATAATAGTCTCACTCCTGCTTGTCAATGCCCAAGTTACTAACACATGCAATGATGAGCCACGAGAAGTAGGCAAAGCCAGACACTGCAAGCAGTAAGGGTATGAAATACTGATCATGTCTATTGAAAGTCTTCCTGGGCTATCTGACTGCTGCTGAATGTGAAGCACACTGACAATGCAGTCAGGCTGACCCGTGAAGAAAACAGAACAGATACCTCCTGGTTTTGTATTACCAGCACAATCCTCTCTTTGTATTACAAAACTGAAGTGTAGCCCTGAAGGTAAGCTATAAGACTCTAACCATTTAAACTTAAACTGAAATTAAAATGGAAATGTATCCCAATATCCTGTACCCTACACAATTACTCGTTTCTGAACTGCCATCTTTCTGCTTTTGACACTTTAAAAGTAATTTTACTGAAGCTTAGACAAGTGAGATTTACTATATCTCTCGTAAAAAATGTTTTCCCTGTCACGATTCTGGACTCTGTTTTTGTCGCCTTTTGCACTGATCTCCACACCTTGCAGATAATCACTGAATGAAGACATGGACTTAGAAGTCTGACTAGTAGGCCCAGATAATTTCTCTCTGCTGTATTCCTTCTCCAACAAAGGAGCTGTCTACTATTCAATTACCAAAATAACCATATTCGTAAGATTAAAGACGCCCCACCCCCATACTAATTCCAAGGGTCTATAATCCTAAATCAGTTTTCACTTCCAAAACTGGAACTGCTTCTCCCTGAAATAGTATTTCCCATGCATACACTTCACACTGTTGACCTTTTAGGTATGGTAGTCACGAGCTACAACTAACTGCTTACATTTAAGTTATTACTCAAAAGAAAAACAGAACAAGATTTGAAACTGCTGGTTAAGCTTTCCTTTACCAGGGAGTTAAGAGCACCATGAAATATTCAGCAAGTTCTTGCAGTATTCATGGTTCCACAAGGACTGCTGTTCAGTACTGGAACATGCACACAGACACCACTCTCTGCTTGAACTTGAGAAATCTCCACCAGTTACATCTTGCCAGTAGTAAGCTCGCTGACAACTCCTGCATCTGGGCCAGTATCTTAGGGAAAATATTGAGGAATCGCGTATGTGCAGCACTCCATCGCAGAAGCACGCACAGCAACTGTGCACAAGCACAGCTCCCAGATGGTATCACACTAAGGGTGTGCACACATCCTGATCCTTAGGGAAACCAAGTATTTTGAGATCTCTCTAAAATTTTGGCAGCTATGGCCATCAGATACAGAAACTTCTAAACATTTTCATATATAGGTTTATGCAGTTGCTTTGAGATACCTGAGATGAACACGTTTCTTTAAAAAATGATACACTGGTGCCTTTTTAATATCAATTAATTCACTGCTGAAATACTTACATGAGATACATATGAACAAAAGGTTTTTTTAAAAAGTCTGTGAATTATATTCTAACTGCAATGTAAAAATAAAGCTGTTATAAATAAATTTATTGTACATGCATAAATTCCTCAGATCAAGAACAGAACAATAGAGTGAGAAATAAAACACCTTTATAAAAAGGAGTCAAAAAGTGCTGAATGGCCACTCAGACACTGCTTTCCAGGAATAAAGACAACAGAATGAAATGCCCTCTAGTATTTTTAGGATAGCCAGGAAGAAATCTCTCCAATTGCATGCAGAGGTGACAAGCCCTTGAATGGCAACAGAGCATGGGTACTGGAGAGAGAGCAAGTGCTAGAAATTGCAGGTCAGCTTAGTTCCTGCAAAGAGCCGGAATCGTAAGAGATGAAACACAAGGAATATGATGACTTGATGCGGATTCTCAATCAAGTAGCTGGGTATAGTCACGATGTTGATGCTATCTTCTGATTCAACAATAGCAGAATAAAAAGTGTTGGTTTGTTTGGTGTTTTTTTTTCTGGGAAACACACCTATTATGCTGTTTCTGGCTGGGGCTAAAAATCCATCTCATTCAAGACAAGTTCATTTTTGAAAGCTGTATTTTTCAGAGTAAAACTGTGCGCCTGAAGCATAATCTCACTAACTACTACAGCCATTAGAGAACTGAGTATGTGATAAAGGTAGCATTGTTCAAATTCCTGGAAAAGACTGATAATAGTCTACTTTCAAGGTCAATTTATGTTAGTTTAGAAACTAAGTTGGGCCTCTGGCCTTGAGCGTTTTTGTGCAATCCAGCCCTGTGCCAATATCATTACCGAATCAAACGAAGTGTCACTAACTGAACTGGTAAAATAGAAATAAACCTGCAAGTAAGTGAACAGATCACTCCCACATAGAACAGTAGTCCTGGTTTGCAATTGTAAAATCATCCCTGCCCCAACAACTCGATGCAAAAGAACTCAATTAGAATATGACTAGGAGGATAGCACACATGACCAATGCACTGGGCAGTCATGTCCTCACAGCATCTAAAAAGGAGTTGGTTCAGGAAGCATTTCCAGACCACCAGAACTTAAGTAAACACAGCAACATTGCCTGTGATGCCTCTATCCTGTAAGGAAAATGAAGAGAGTGGTTCAGAATACCATAATAGCAAGTGTTCTTTTTACCTAAGTATTTGAAATACTAAAAATATATTAGAAATCCAAATTTAGACATATCTGCAGTCAAAAGCTTTCATACCAATGCATTAGTACCACATGATATCTTTGTGAAGTCCCTCAGCAAAGTTACATCCTAAAGGGACACAAAAAAAAAAATCTTTACCAGTGTCTAAAATCTACAATTATTCTCAGCCTTGATGATCTACAGCTTCTAGAGACGAAAACTATCTTTTACTTTTGTGATTTCTCTCCTTGCTTTCTCTCCTCCTTGTTGTTCAGTGTTTTACCAGAAGATGGAGAACAAGCCTTTCATCACATAAAAAGCCAACTGCAGCAACTTTTTTTTTTAAAAACTCTGAGGTTAAGGTTCCCATGAAAGGTTCCCACCTTAATTTGAGGAAACTAGAGGCAGCTAAGGAATTGCTCGGACGCAACCAGCATTTATGTTCACTTTGTACAAGGACAAACTACCCAACTAAGATGTCAAACGAACAGAATATTCAAGTAAAAACTTGAACAGTTCTTGAATTAGTTCTGCATGTCAAAAACTCCTTACTTCTACTATGTCTAATTTAAACCAAATCTACCTCAGATTGCCCATGAGACTTTACCACTTAAGGCATTAGAAACAAATACTGTAACAGAGGATTTTTAAAGCATTTAAGAGTAAACAGAACCTTTTTCAATAGAAACCTCATCTCTTGCCCATTTAAAAAAGTACAGGGGAAAAGGAGGGAAGGAAAAAATATGAGTATCTACTGCTTTCACTGAGGTAAGACAACCTTCTGATCAAGACATTCTCCCACATCACCATGATCATAATTCATCTTTATTTTCCTTTCACCTTTGTCCCCAACAGAAAAACTCAAACACAAATGATCTGTTTCCATTTTGTTTTTCAACTGGGATACCCTACAGGCAATTTTACAGATTTTTAGGTTAGGACAAAACTTACACAGAAAAACACAGATATTTCGAACTTGTCCACAAGGATCAGACAGAACAGCACCCATCTGAAATACTGCTGTTATCACAGATTTGCCATAATAAAATCAACAAAATCAGTTTTTATTTATTAGAACTGTACACCAGAGAGGTAATTTTACATCAAAACAACACAGCACTGTACTTCTAAATAATTTCCAAAGCAGTTTAATGATGCAAATTAAAACTGGCACTACTTAGCTGATTCAGTATTTGTTCACCAAGGCTTAGCACTGTTACCTTGATTTTGTAGCTACACAAGCGCTGCAAGAATATTAGCTCTTACATGTTTGTAATTACAATACAAAACAATCCAAACAGCAAAACTCCAGCAGGTACATAGTATCAGACTGCATATACAAAAACTTGTGGATGATAATCTAATGCCAATTGTATTTTCTACATGGACAAGTACTATTTTAAATTATGGTTATGATCAAAGAACATCAATCTCAATTTTCACTTTTAAAACCCTATCAAGATTTTAAGTTGCTTGATATCCTATTTTACTTGAATGTGTCTTCCTGAATTTGTTTTCACAATAAAGTTTGTTAAGCAAAGTATAGCTCTAGAAAGCCAAGACGCCCTGGCTGAAGAATCAGATGATGATGCTGGAATTCTAATGGAAGATATTGACTTGTGCCCAGAAGAGAGGACTCAAGCCAGACTCTTAATTCCATCACTTAGTACAAGATATGTATTTAAGCAATTGTTTTCATTCTCAATTTCTGCAGGCATGGTGCAGAGCTATCCAATTTTTTTCCCCATTACTACTCCTCCACTGACAGGCTGCAGTTTCAGTCTTTGCTGTTTTTTTCCTCTCCCTTCAATACAGAAACACTCCAGTTGCTTTCACACCTTTGCAAAGCCATCCTAACATCACTGGCCTTCTCTACCCCTGCAGCTGAAAGTAAGGGAAATCATGTCAAGATCAGCGAGCACTGAATCAGTGAGTCAAGAGACTCATTCAGAGATGAAGTTCAAAACCAGAATTCGAATTTGCCAGTTAGGTTCTGGTCTACAAAAAGCTCACGATGGACTATACCACGCCAGTGCAACAGGGAGTGGGTAACACAGCAAAAAAGGAGGTTCTGAGAACCCAAGTCTCTAGAGAACCCATCACAGGTGGTCAATATTTCAGGACTGGCATTTAGCTGGTTCCATTAACTGGATACCCATTAGCAGCTGAAATAGACTGTCTGCATAAGCTTCTAGCTTCTGGAGCACAGCTTCTGGTTTACAATCCAAAAGACATTAATTTCTACAATGTAAAAAGAAGTGTGGTAACAGGGATGATCAGATCACTTTCAAAGCAAACCCGTGTCTGACCCAGAGTATTAACATATAGGAACTCACTCTTTTAGCTCACATGTATCTTCAAAAACTCTTCTTTTTCAAACACTGTCTCATTCATCTACTGAAAGAAAATTCCAGAACACTAAAGCAAGTTTGGTAGACTGTATGAGCAGGTATGTTTCATACTCCTGTCTGTATTACAGTGTTTCTCCTTCCACGGGCAAAAAAAGCCCACCCATGTTCTGCTCACCCATGTATTTGAAGTACCACCTACAAGGTAGCACTGATTTTTATTACTGGTACCTTCAGTACCCAGATACACAGGTATGCCCTCCATGATATACACAACCATCACTTAATCAAGAACTGATGTTTTTTTGGTGTCTATCTAAACCCAAAAAACCCATGAGCTCAAATACCTTCAAGTACTAGTTTACCTGAACAGTTTTAAAGGAAATCCCATAAAAATGCTGCAAAAGTCTCTCCACCTACAAGCCTTTTTTTAATAAACATTCTCCCCTCACCATCCTCTTAATATTTTTTATTCTCAGAACAACACATAAATCTAAAATATTGCCTTATCAAACCAGAATACAAGGAAATAACTGATCTATAACTGCACTTTTTTTTTTTTTTTTTGTGGCAAAACTGGAAAAATCTAACCATACACATCTAGGTGTTTATGCTCAAGCCTCACCAGAAAAGGAAAAGGAGCTGCATAGAAACAGCCAAAAATCAAGATATGCAGTAAGTCATGCCCTCCCTGTCATATTTAAGGAAAGCTATCCTCCCTGGAGACTTTTGTAGAGACAACAGTTAAGTTCAGAACACACAGAGAGAAAAGGTAATTGTTAAAGAACTGATACTACTTGCTGACTAATTTTGATTTGTTAGAAAGAATGAGAATACTTTTGCAATCCAGTAAACATAACCAACTACCCTGCAATGAATGATTCACCTTCTCAGTCTGTTCAACCACTACACATTCATACATATATTCAGTAGCTTATATCCTAACTACATATTATGTAGTTTATTATGCAAAATAAGTTGAGTATCATTCCACAAAAATTAGAAAGTATTATAACTTGAACAAGATAGAAAGTTAGTAAGAATTACCATTACTTTTTAACTCTTGCCTAAAAAGATTCTCCTCAAATAACCACATCTATTCAGATCTCTGTTTGTGGATTTTTTTTTTTTAATAAAACTCATTGCAGCTCTAGTTATCATTAATATGCAATTACTAAACAGATTTCAATGATTCTGAAAATTCAAGAGGGCACTGAGTATTTGAACTCCCCCCTCCTCTCCCTACATATATTTACACCACCTAAGGCGTTAATGACCTTGATGACTTCTTACAACTACTTGCTGTGACTCTCATGGTTGTACATCTCTAGCAGAATTAAGACTAATTGTGGGAAGAATCCATGTGATAATCTTAAGGGTGAGTTTCTTTATCAACTTTTTGAGGATTTTTTAAACTACTGTTACAATTCAATTTTTAAGAAAATTAGCACCCTGACTCTTTGGCACACAAACATAAAAAGTTAACCATGCCTCTAATCTAACTATTTCTACTTCACCAGGCAGATAAAGTAACAACAACTACATCTCAAGTTTGTTCTCTAATGCATATAACTGAGTAGCAGGGAAGTACAACTGCCCACAATTTACAGATACGAAACCAAGAGACATAACTATGCTGTTGGAAAATGTATTTCTATTTTTAAGGCAAAGTCTATGTTGGAGGAAGGTTTGAAAAAAAGCACCTCAGCAGATACAGAAGCAGAAATAGAAGAATAGCTTGTGAGGCTCCACTACAACTCTCATAGTAATTATGTCATCTACCATCACCAGAAAGTTTTTTAAAAAAACCCACAGGAAGAGGAGACTACTGAAAGTTATTTACCAAACACAGAATCTTCTCTTAATTGATAGAGAGATGTTTCTCTCCCCAAATGTAAGTTAAAAGGCACAAGCAATTTGCACGTTTTTCATCTGGGCATGCTGAACGTACTGAAGAGCTCAGTTTGCTAATTATTAAACTGAAAGAGGCAAAACAAAAGAGAAATTACCTTGGCGCTATTCGTCCCATTATTTTTTAGGCACTATTTTGCTTAGAATTCAAAACCCAGCTAGTTTTAGAAAAAGACCTAGAAAAACCTAGAAAATTAATGGAGAGCCTCTGGTTACATCCATGAACTATTTCAGAACAAATAAGTTACTTAAAACACCAGTAAATAACTTCATTAAGTCTCATGCTTTGTCACATACAGTAATAGAAATTACCTTTCTTTAGGATTGCCTTTAATCTTTCAACATTTTGCATTTAACAGGCTCTTTCTGATCAGGTCATTAGTATCTAATTTCTCTCTTGCATCCTAATATAAGAAGTGAACTTGCTATAGTTCTAGGCTACATTTCTCTCTATTCAGATTTTCAATAATGTCTCAATTCAATGTTGTCATCCCAACATTCATATTTTCATCTGTTTAGTTAAAAACAGCATTCAGCAGTTGGCTATTAAACAACCATTTCATGAATGTGGCGGGATGTTCATTACAGTAAACTTTCATCCACTGCCAGGAAATCTAATTTACCTATTCTTTTAATTATCAGACTGGCACATGGGCAGATTAAAAATAGGAAGACAGCCAGAAATAACTATGTCTAATCTGGAAATGTGTACATTTCCTGCAGCATTGGTGACTTGAACCTGCTCTCTCATCAAGTGAAATGAGACATTACAGTATTTCTATAGTTCAACTGCATTACATTTTTGTATTAGCTATCTTTATCAGGTGAATGTAACTTCTCCCACTGTAAGTTCAAAGCTTTTTAATTCTGATGATAACTTAATTGATAATCTTCATCCTCAGTAGAAAGGTTACTCAATTGTCATTTTAAACTTGTCTACTCAGTGCAGTCAAATTGGCATCCCAAAGGATGCCTTCCCTCTGATCGGTATTTCCGGTGAAAACAAGGCAACATCTACCACACTGTGTCTAATAACCACTGGTGTCCTTTTACCACTGTCAAAGTAATGCCACTGCGTCCACATGTGGGAAAGGAGAGGAGCCGAGGCCATACCTTCTCCTGAATATGTTGGCAAACCTGAGCAGAACTCTTGAGTTCCTACAATCACACTGACATGGTGACCAAGTCTGGCTGGGTACCCAAAAGCAGGTTCAGTTGCTACACAAGTTTCAATGAAAACATATGCAATGTTCCCAGTCTGTAGAATGGGAATAATTGAAGTTTTACCATCTTCACTATACAGATTCCTAAACAGAAGTTACCTTTTATCCCTGCAAGTCTCTTCATAAGAGCAACCCCTCCAATAATTAAAGAAAAAATGAAGTTCAGATTGTGTCTTTTGTGATCTGAACAATTAATCTCTTCTTGTACCACATCTTGCTTGCGTTCATTGTGTTATAAAAACAGTGTATTATCACAGGCTTCTGAAACAAGCACTCTAAGACAGGACTACAGCATTGGTGGATGGGGGCAGAGCACCTGGACTTACGTAGCGTTTGACAAGATCCTGCTACTGACATGCTTGTCTCCAAATTGGAGAGGCATGGATTTGAAGGACGGACCACGCTGTGGATAAAGAACGGGCTGGATGGCTGCATGCAAAGAGTTGTGGTCGACAGCTCATTGTCCACAATGACCAGTGGTGCCCCTCAGCGGTCAGTACGGGGGCTGCTTCAACATCTCTGCTGGTGACATGGAGAGTGGGACCAAGCGCACCCTCAGCAAATTTGCTGACCACACCAAGCTGTGTGGTGCAGCCAACATGCTGGAGGGAAGGGACACCACCCAAATGGACCCTGACAGGCTGGAGATGTGGACTGTGCAAACCTCATGGAGTTCAACAGAGGTGCAAGGTTCCACGCCTGGGTCGGGGCAATCCCACACACACCTACAGGCTGGGCAGAGAAGTGACTGCGAGCAGCCCTGCAGAGAAAGACTTGGGAGTGAGGGTTGAAATAAAACTCAACATGAGCCGGCAGTGTGTGCTCGCAGCCCAGAAAGCCAGATGGAATCCTGGGCTGCATCAAAAGAAGCATGGCCAGCAGGTCGACGGAGGTGATTCTTCCCCTTTACTCTGTTCTTGTGGGACCCCATCTACAGTGCTTCATCCAGTTCTGGGTTCTCTGCAAGTTCAGAGCACGGCCATGAAGACAAGAGGACTGGAGCACGTTCTCTATGATGACAGGCTGAGAAAGTTGGGGCTGTTCAGCCTGGAGAAGACAAGGTTGTGTGGAAACCTCACAGCAAACTCCCAGTATCTGAAGGGGGCCTACAGGGAAGCCAGAGAGACTCATCATCAGGAACAGTTGTGATAGCACAAGGAGTAATGGGTACAAGTTGAAAGAGGGGAAGTTTAGGTTAAATATTAGGAAGAAATTCTTTACTGTGAGGGTGATGAGACACTGGAACAGGTTGCCCAGGCAGGACACCCCAAACCTGGCAGTGTTCAAAGCCAAGTTGAATAAGGCCGTGAGCAACCTGGTATAGTAGGAGGTGTCCCTGTCCACAGCAAGGAGGCTTAGGACTAGATAAACTTTAAGTTTCATTCTAACCCCTTAACATTCTATGATTCTATGAATCACAGTACTGAGGAACTCCTTATTCATTATTTGATTTAATGCCTGATCACTGAAAATACTTTACCAATACACCAAAACAATATTTGGTCTGTTAGATACACGAATACCAAACAGGATTTGTCTATGCAACAGAACCCATTCTCTCAATCATTCTGAAAAACAGAAGAGAAATCCTTCTAAATTCTGTGTTTTTTGATATACAGGACACTGAAAATGCTACACCATACTCACTACCAGGTCAAACGAAATCTGTTCTATTCACCCCAAAAGACAGCAGAGAGTTACAAAATAAAGACTGGTCTTTATCCTAAAGAATTTTACTTCATGGAGTTAAGGTTCTCAAAGCAACAAATGCACGCATACAGCAGTTAGGAGAGAATGAACACTAGGAGTCAGTGTTTGAAGATGGATGGAGCTTTGGTAGTTGTCCACGGTACATGAGTTCCTATAAGGACAAAGAACTGTATGACTAGGTCAGAATGAGTAGCAATCAAGTGAGAGCTACATTAGTTAGCACAGGATTTTCCTGTTTCTCTGATGAAACATCAATTTACTTTACCTTCATACAGGAAATCATAAAGCTAGAAATACTGTATGCCAGAAGACTGTATAACAGTTACAGGGAGAAGACATTTGATCAAACTATTTTTACCAAAAAAAGGCACATGTTTTTGCAAGTTTAGTCCAACTTCCTACTGGATCAGGTCTATTTTCAGAGAACAATTTTATAAAGCTCCACTGTCTTTTTGATGTTACATATACCTTCTTTCTGAAAGTCTTTGTTCTGTCAAGTACTAGGTGTTATTAGATTAACTCTTCACAAATGAAAGCAGTGCAGTTCATCCTTAGAAATGAAAGATCTGAGAAATAATACCATGGAGTTGTCTTTAACACATATTTGAAAAGATAAACAGAAAAAAATATTTCATACCTCAAAAAAAAAGACTTGCATACTCCCTAAAACACGAGACATTCAGTTCTTAACCTATGCAAAAGCACAGGCCTAATAAAATGGGAAATGCTATCTCAAAAGATAGTTTCAAGCCATACTGTTTACCTGTTAAATTTGCAAACTGTTGTACACCATCATTGTAAAGAATCTGGTGGCCTAAGAACGTCATGCTAGTTTCCTTCATGAAAACTATGTAACTATACACACTATATTACAACTGCTCATGGAGGCCTTTAAAAAACACTAATGAAAAATTTTTGATAGGTATAAATCAATGCCTGGAGCACTATTTCTTGAAGATATGCTCCCAACATACGTGAATTTTAAATAGCTTCTTTGCCTTGTATGTCAGTTTAGGTAATGTACCACACAGAAGAAACAACAGGCTGATGTCTCGTAACTGTTCTAGTTTGATCCATAACTTAAAGAAGTCTTATGTGGAAACAACGTACAACAAAGTATGTCTGCAATAAGCCTAGAGTACAAGAAAATGATGATATTTAAATGGCAGAGTAAATGGAAAAGGCTCAATGAAACTCCCTACTTCTTAAGTCATGATGGAAGCAAAGATACCCCAGAAGAGCACTTTTTCTTTTTTTTGCTTCCTTCCCTCAAGACCTGCGGTTTATGAAGCATTCCTTCTCTATCAAAATAATAATTTTAAAAAATTTAAAATATATAGAAAATGGACTGAACATTTAGATAGATATCTAAGGTCATTATTATGAAAGTGAGACATACAATGTAGATATTTTGATAGAATGAGATGCCTTACTGGACGTTAATGTTAACATACATACACTCCTTGTACAGCCCTGCACAATGCTTTCTATAGTCAATATGCCATGTTTTTTAAACAGTGACTCTTCAATAATTGCAGTTTTAGAAAGCAACCTGAACTTTATTTATATACAGTGTTCAAAAGTGGGGAATAAAGTTTGGATTTGTGGGAAAAGGTAAAGGCAGGAACGTATGTGTCAGTACAGAAAGTACCCAATACATTTAGTTATGCCAGCATAGATGTGCAGCTACTGCTTACAGCCAACTACTGCAAGTAAACAGGAATCTACAGGGAGGTCTTTAGAGGGTTTTTTAAAGGGATGAAGGACTATGTAAAGCAGAATGCCTCTTAAACTTTGAATGGGCAACAAGACTCAAGGATATTATGCAGAACTGTATCCACATGTCATAACCTGTAAGTATTAACTTTTCACTAGAAGTGCTTCTTAGAGAAATGGTGGTTTGCTGGTAGAAGGGCTTTTCTCCCTAAGTTCGGTAAAAGCGTCAAGTAACTTTAACTCAGCAAAACGTGCATCAGGGTAACTATGAAACTAAGTATCTATTTGCTGAACTCACATGGAAAGATGAGGTTTGTCACATGCTGAAGTTTTGTTAATTTTTATCCCTCCATCTACATTTTTATCTTCTTAACTACCTTAATTTCTTATGCTTCAGAAAACTATCACTCTTCTCTTGAATATTTGTACTTGAAAGAGAAATGTTTTAACTTAATACTTAGATAGACTGTCACCTCCTTACCAAATTCTTAGTAGATTGCTACCTGCCCAGCAGGTAAGGACTTCAAAAATCATACATTCCAAGGATATAGCAACAAAGCAAAAGGAAAGGGCAAAATAAGAAAAATTTAACATCAAGAAGTGCAAAAACTGTTCTCAAAAGGAAAAAGCAGAAAAGAACTGAAAATAGCACTGAAAATATAAGAGGTGCTTCCAACAGAAAGGGAATATGCTACTTTTCATATCTACATGGGATATAATAAATCACAGTAGTCTTAAGCTCCAACAAGATATTAAGTTATACTGCAAGGGTGGGGGGAAGAAGTTATTGAAGGCAAAGAACATGGAACTGAAATGTATTATGCAGGGACTTCTTTTGCATCTTTTTTAATGGGTATTTTTAAGGACAGATTAAACAAACATTCGTAGCTATGGCTTACCAATCAGTGTTGGTCTGGAACCCTGGTCTACCTGGCTTATTTCAATACAGGAAATTTATTAATAAAACCCTATAGTACAGATCTCAGAAGTTCTAACAAAGACCAGCTCCAATCTAGCATAATGCTGGGCTTGATGCTATTATTGAGGACAAGGATTAGAACATTTATGCTCATTGATTAGATTTACCCAAAACAGGGATGGTGTTTTCTTTGAAATGTTTTTCATACACATTTTATCCGGATATGTACACATCCACTGTTTCATTTGAAAGCAAGACAATTTCCCTAACTCCATATAGTTTAGCTTAAAAAAAACCCAAAACGAAACAGGGGGTTTCGCTTCTATCCCCCTCCCCAGTCAAAGGGATAACGTTTGACATGGCAGGTCTTACAGTGATGAAGTAGCACAAAAATGCCTGAGGCAGCTGAAAGTCTGCATGACTTGACACAGTGGTGACAGGTGTTTCTCTTCATGCCATGCACTTGGGAATCTGTGAGGTGTACTCTATTTTAGCAGATTCCTTGCGATTTCTGGCAGCTGTACATCTCCCTGAACAGCAGAACATCTGGAGGTCACCGATATGAAAGCAAAATTAGAAGTATTAGAAGTTATGATGGGAATCTTGCACTCATGGTAATGTATTTCGAAAGAAGTAGGAACTGTGAGACCAGAAGCAACACAGAATGGTAGAGGCAAATGTGTAAGACAGAAACAGCTAACAGAAACTTTAAGTGTTACCTCAGTGTAAAAATCACTCACTGGACTCAAGAGAAAACACCTTTTACTTAAAGAAGTAGAAGCCATGGAATTCACGCATACTCAAAAGAAGAGACAAAGTCTTTGTTAGACAGGGAATAATTGAACTGAAAGCTCAAAAAAGTATCCACCTTACCAACAGTTACATTCCACCAGTTTGTGCCTATATTATGTAACATCGCTGTTGAGCCAAACAAAATCTAAAGGTGGACATCTACCTGTACACTCAGCAAGGAGTTGATGAAAGTTGTCTGGAGTAAGAAATCAGATGTGATATTAAGAAAAGAGGAAACATCTTCTACTTGTATTAGAAGGACACCTGATGTTTCCCTGGTGGTGTTTCTCATCATCAGTGAACGCTAATCTTATGGTCACATCAACAACTGCAGGTGTTCACAAAATAGCAAAAAAACATCCTTCAAAGGTTATTGAGGTCTTTATAAACAGAATTACTCCTGGCAGAGGGATCATACTCTAACTCCTGCAGGAAAAAAATAAAGCAGCCTACTGAAACACTTCCTTGTCATTAGATTAAGACAGACTCTGTGTTTGGATAAATCCAGAAAATATAAGTAAAAGGTTTAAGAAAGGCTTTATTTCAATTTTATGGATTGAACTGAAGATCATTTCTGTAATCTTGGGTCTGAAGAGGAAGTTGAGACTAAAAGTGAAGAAGGCAATGACAGCTGAAGAGGAATGACAGCACCAGAAAGTTGTCAAGTCTGTAAGATACAAAAACTGAATGACCAATTATAGTAAGATTAATAGGGGAATTTATAAGAGAAAACATAAGACTAAACCCTCCAATAGAAACAAGTAACTAGCGAAAACTTGTACTATACAGTGCTTACAAATATATAATAATAATAATAGGTTTTTATGTAGAGATATGCAGGCCTGCTTTTACGAGGGACCTCTTGAGTTATGTATCCCCCAATATATCAAGATCTACTCTAGCATGACAGCACACCGCAAAAAATAGGGTAGGACCTCAAAGTCCTAATACTTCACTAGAACCTCAACACACAGCAAAAACCAGCTTAAAACAGTAGGAACAAACTATGCAACCAGAGCAGTTAAAAACAAGGTTTCTTTGAAAGAAATTTTGGAGTTTCTTTTGAAATGCCCAAAAATTTTCATTACCCACCCCCCCCACCAAATTTTTCTATCATTGTTATACCTTTTCTGCTAGTATTAAGAAGATTCTAGGTTACTGCTGGGTAAACTGCCTACATTAGAAGGATATTAATGTGTCTACTAACAGCCAAGCGCACTTTTAACACATTTTAACACAATCTTTCTCCTAACAGGCAGGCATGACAAGACAACCAAGAAATGAACAAAAAGCGCAGGCAAAGTTATTGAGGAAAGGCTACACAACAATCCACATAGTATCTTATGCTTATAATATAGGCCACTTTATGTTGACAACTTGTACATTAGTAGAACAAACCTAACCACCTCACAGTTTTGGAGAATTTGTACCACAAACTACAGCAGGAGAGAAAAAAAACCCAACCCTTAGAAGCAGATTCAGGAAAGAGATGAAGTGTCAAAATAACAAAGGAGGGAAGACTAAAAGATAAAACACGTCAACTACAGAAAAACAGTCAGAAGAGGTAGAAGCACCACAAAGATTTCACAACTAGCAAGTGACAAAAGAAAATTTGTTACAAGCCTGCAATCTGGTGTAGGAAAAAAAAAAAGGGGTATACTGGGTAATGACAACTGGAAGGGTACACAGCCCATAGTGAGGAGCTCTGATATAACCACCAGCAGCACATTCACCTAGCCTTCAAGCAAAAAAAACCAAACATACATTTTGGTCTTCTACAAATGAATATAAACAACTCGTCACCTTTAAGAGCCAAGTTGGAAAGTAGTCTAATCAGCCACCACATGGTGACAACAACAGCAATCTTCTTTGGACCATTCTGAATTCTTGCAATATTTACACTGGCAATTTTTAGTCACTACAAGCTGAAGATAACTTGCTTTGTCTGCCACAGCCTGTACACATATAGTTTGTGAAAACACAACCATTTGTCAAGGATTTGCTCATTATCAAATTGCAACGGAAGAGCACAAATCACAATTAAAATATCATTTTACATATATCCATTTGGATGGGAATTCCACTTGTTAACAATAAAAATAATGCTCTCTATTGCATGCTGACAATGGAGAACTGAACTACAATCACACAGATCTGGTACAGGATTAAGGTCCAGTCTATAATCCCCTTAAAATTTAAGAATAATTGCACCATTTCACAGAGCGATCAGCAGCAACACACAAACGTATTTATAGCTAATGAAATGCCACATATAAAATAGATCAAAGTAAGCTTTATTCTTACAAGAGAAGAAAACAGTTCTATAACATTCTCTGTCAATCTTGTTTTTCTGTGTTTTTAATAGTTGTTCTACACTGTTGGATTATAAACAATAACATATTTCAAACTGAGGTATTTCCAAACCAGATAAAGGACTTGGCTGTACAGCTCCCACTTCATTTAATAAGCACAGAATACTTAAATCCTTTATTTGCCTTTGAACCTAAGGATCTTTCCATGGTTTACTGCACATTCTTTAGCTTATTTCTTGAACACTGTTACCCACTTCATTAAAAAAGATAAAAGTTTACTTATGGCCACAACCTAGGTGGTTGCTGGGCTTCAGAGTGACTACTTGGCAAAACAAAACAAGGACACCAGACCTTCCAAGATCTGTGCAGTTATTACATGCCTAGAAACTAAGCATGAAGAAAAAAAAAAAAGCAGGCAAAATCATACTGAGAGAAATACTAAAATATTTCTTCATAACTGAGCTTCTAGACCCAAGATATAAATAAGTGACATATATTCAATTTGTATATATAATATAATAATAATAACAACTCTGAGTTTTGTGTATTTGACCAATCATTTTTTCATGCATATATTTTCAAGGACTTTATTCTAGAAATCATGGCCAATACCTTTAAACTGTTATTTAAAAGAGATTTACTGTTATTTAAAAGAGATTTCCGAGATGGCTTTTATATTACATGGTTTTTCTACAACCTGTGTCATGCAGTCTAAACTAACTACCTCAGTCTGCTCTCTGAATCATTAATACTGTTTCGTGTTAGCCCAAATGAAGGATTAAAACTGTAGAAGAGGCTGGATAAGTATTCTGGAAGCACAGGTGAACAGATTTTAAAGAATACCTGCTGAACCAGTACAAAAATACTTGCCTAACAACACTTTTTAATACATTAAGCATCTGCTTAGACCCCTGTCCAAAATTTGAAAAGCAGGATCTTTCAACATTGAATGGCATGTCTCAACTCTCAGTTTTACACATCAGTCTTCAGCCTGCAAAAACAGATACGGCTGTACTATAAATCTTGGTATGAAAGGAACAGTAACTCATTTCAAACCAGCACGGTTTCTAAGTCAGTTTCTACACAACTGATTTGTTCAGTGAGGCTTGTTTTTAAAAGGTGCATGGTTAAGAAAACTAGTACACTTGGGCCTTACAACAGACTTTTGTAACAGTCATTAAAGTAATAAGAAGAATATTCATACTTGTTAAACTTTAAATCAATCAATCTACTCTTGAAGCCACTCACTAAGAACACGCAACCATAATTTCAGTGATAAATCTGCTTTAGACATCAGTAATCTACTCTGTACATGTCAAGGATGGTGCCTTCATTCCCACCTACCCAACACTACTTCAGTTCAATGAACAGCTCATTCACAAGTCGAGCCGGAGCCAGGAAAGGCAGATTTACACCTCTCAGAGTATGAAGTTAGGAAAGCAGGCACAAAGGCAAAATAGACCGAGAACACACTGATCTGAACCAACATAAACCAATCTTTCTGTACATCTACATGGACATTCTAACCAGGAACATTATGATCAATTTGGACCAGAGAAAAAAGAACTTGACATATGAATCCTGTATATACAAAATAAAATAAAAATACACTTAAAATACTTAGTAGCAAATCTTCCTGGTTAGTAGAAAGTAGAGCCCAGTTTCATCCAGAAGGGACAGATGTGAAATTAGCATGCTACAGTGGCTACCAAGAATCAACTCTTTAAGAAACCAGATACAAAATCATAAATAAAACACATTTCAAACCAACCATGTGAATTCACTCTTATCCAATGCACCTTTTAACAATTTGCCTGATGGTCCATGAATGGGTGACAGTAATGTGTAAACAAACACTATCACTTTTATCAGACAGACTATTAAACACAATAAAGCTACAGAAGTAGTGGTTTCTGTGGCCTAGAATATTTGAGAATTTGTTTTATACATTGGGACACAACTAATGCCATCCAAGAAAGGATACCCAAGAGAAATCAGGGCCATGTATAGACACGGACATGACTAAAATGGAGCAATCTGCTTTTTTAGCAGTCTGTGGAGCTAACACCATAAAGTTTGTTTAGGAAGGGATACTCAGCAGGGTCACCAGCTCAGAAGAAACACCTGCAAACAAACCCCGCGTTAGGGCCAGCCCAAGCTCCGGGAAGCAGGCCTTTTCCCGACGGCACAGTAATTACACACAATGGTGCTTCAAACAGTGCCGGCTCGGGAGCCCACTCCCGAGGTGGGATTGCACTCCCTTGACAGGGCGAGAAAACGGGGAGCAGCACCACTGACCTACAGACCTGCCACCACCAGCGGCGACTTTGTATAGTCCACCACCACCTTCTCCTTCCCAGGATGGCAGAAACTCCGCTATCCCTCCAGGGTACGAGATAGGGAAGGGAGCGGGGGGAGGAAGGGGGCATAGAGCAGGAGCCCCGCGTCGAGGGAGCAGAGACGGACTTCCAGCTCCTGCCCGGCCCCTCGGCGGAGCAGCGGAGCCCCCACCTCCCGGACCACCGCCTCCCTCCCTTCGCCCCCAGGGGAGGAGGGGTGTCACAGGGATGGGGACGGGGGGGCCCCCGGTCCGCCACCGCCAGGAACAAAGGGCCCTTCGATAAGCCGAGCCGCAGAGCACAACAAAGGGGCCTGGAGACCGCGAGAACCGAGGCGGGGGGAGGCGAAGCGGGGGATGGGGATTACGGGCCGGGCCGGAGCGGCAGCGGGCGCGGGGGCCGCTCCACCTCAGCCCACAGCGAGCGGCGGCGGCGTCGATTGCCCAGCCCGGTCCCGAGCACCGAGTCCCCGCTCCCCCCCTCCCGGGCCAGCCGCCGCATCGGGCCGCCGGCTGCGGGTTCCCCGCGGCGGGGGCGGCGCTGGTCCCGCCCGGCCCCCGCGCTCCGGCCCGGCCGAGCTCTCTCACACACACACACACACACACCCCGCGGGGGAGGGGAGGGAGCGGGCGGGGGCAGGGCACGGGAGGAAGGGAAGGGAAAAGGGAAGAGGCGGCCTGACCTGGCAGAGCTGCTTGCAGTACTCGGTGGCCGCCTGCACGGCCGGCTCGCGGCTCTCCCGCAGCCCCGTCTCCAGCTCCAGCAGCCGCTCCCGTAGGCGCCGCAGCTCCAGGAGGTCGCCGCCCGGGCCGCCGCTCTCCCGCTCGGCCTCCTCGTCCGCCATCTTCGCACCCCGCTCCGTCGCGTACGCAGCCCCCCCGCCCCCCTTTCCTCCCTCCCTGCCTCCCTCGGCTCCCCCCGCTCCGCTCCCGGGTCACGTGATTACACAATGCCACGTTCCAGGGACGGGGGGTCACGTGCGGAGGAGATGGAGACGCGCGGGAGCGCGCGGCGCGCGCGCGCGCGCACCGCCCGCCGTCCCCCCGCGGCGCAAAGGACTGGGGCCGGGGAGGGGGCGGGGCCTCCACGCCTCACGTGACGCGACGCCACGCGCGCCGGGGCGCGCCCCCGCGCGGCCACGTGACGGGGCCCTCCCCCGCCCGCGCGGCGACGCGTTTTGGCGGCAAAACGGCCGCAAATGGCGGCGGCCTCGGGGGCAGTGAGGACGGGCTGGGCTGGTCAGTTTTTGCCGCTGTCCCTCGAGTTCAGAATCACGGAGTCAATTGGGTTGGAAAAGACCTTTCAGATCATCGAGTCCAACCTATGACCGAACACCACCACATCAACTAGACCATGGCACTAAGGGCCTCATCCAGTCTCACCTCCCACCTGAGAGCACCATGTGGCACGAACCACTGCTGGGCCAGCCAGGGCTGACACCACTGGAGTTTTGTGAAGTGTTGATTACCTCACCTTTCTTCCTCTGCAGAAAGTGTGTTAGCCTCAAGGATGCCACTGAGTTGTCTTCTTCATACCTAGATGGTCCTGCTTTTATTATAATTGGAGATGGAAAGTGCAGCTTGGCTCTTCAAACGAAGCAGTTGAGATCTGGAGGTTCTGGAGGGCTTTGTTGCCCTTGCAGTCCTGTTGCTGGGCCAAGCACCCTCTCACACAATGGTGATGTTCTCACAACAGTGCAAAGCTCCAGTGATGGATGCCGTCCTTCCCTGCATCTACTAAAAAAGCCGAGGAGTCTCTTTCATCTGTCACCGGTGTTGGAAATAGTGGAGATGGGCTTGAGGCATTGATTCTGATGAGAAGAAAAATATGGATCTGATGGACACTGAACTGGCATGGATACATGTTTTGCAGTCTTCTAGGCTGCATGGGTTGATGTGGGTTGATGGCTTCACACTCTGCGCATTACCAGTGCTCATTGAGGAAGTGAGGAGGAAATGTGTTACAGCAGCGAGAGCCCTGCCTGAACTGAACTGAATCATTTCTCGTAGACAGCCAGCACTGTCTTAAACTGGGCATTTCACATAATCTGAAAAACGAGGAACACTGGTACTTTGCATGAACTTAAAATGAGTGTAACAGTCTTTTGGATGGAAAAGACTACCATCAGGCCCCTAAATATGCCTTTCAGTGTTGCTCTGACCCAGGTTTAACTCAATATCCTATACCCTTGACCTTATCTTGTTTGACCATTGGATTGATTTGATGTTCATGTTCTCTTTTTTTTTTTTGGTCACAAAGGGCAAATGATGCTACCTACTTCTTGCATACAGCTGAAAACTGAGGCATATGGTGAAATGAACGCTAAATCAGAGCTGGGAAGAAAAGAGGTTCCTTCAAGACTGCAGAAATGTTAGTCTGCAAGTGTAGACGTTCACAGTGATAGCACCGAATATGCAACATTTTGGAGGCAGGCCTGGGAATCTGGTCCAAAAATGACCACATTTGGGTCATAGCAGTGAACCCAAAGTGGTGTGTTTCTAGTTTTCCATACAAGCATCCAAGTAGATATCTTATTTGCGACTTGTAAGCCAGAAACCTTTTCAGTTTCTTGACTCTTACTGCACGGGAAATCCATTCTGTTGCAAGCAGAAAAAGAGAAAACTTTCAGCTTTCCCATTTAAGGCTTAATGTAGTACCAGGAAAATCTATTTTGTTTGCGTGTATCCGTCGCTACCAAACTGCCTATAACACCAGTACCAATCAGTCTTGCAAATGCTAAAAACAATGGCATGAAGACCTATTTATTCTTTCTCAATCACTTAATATATCTGCAGGAACTAAAATACCTTCTCCTCTGGTTATCTCTGGTTAACTCTGTCCTGTACTGTGCTGTTTCCAATTATTTTCACTTAAGGGTAAACCACAATAGCCCAACTGATGGTCCATCCTTGTTTTAGCTTGCTGTATTGTTTCTGCCTTGACCAGAGAGTGTTCTGAATTGAGCCCAGGCCAGGAAGGAAGGAGAAAGGGAATATGGGTTTCTTGCTCATGCCAAAGGTTAGCACTTGGAGAGGGTAGAGTAAGTGTTGTTTGTTTTGTTCTCCTCAGGGTCAAGCAGAAAGCAGCCCATCCTTCAGTTGTGCTACCCTGAAGAGGACTTGGACTTAAGCCTCCAGGGGCCTTGTGCAGGGGAGGAATCCTGTCTTTAATCATGACTCACAGGCAGTTAATTGCTAAGCTTATATCTAAGAGACCAAGGAAGGAATTATTACATAGAAGGAATGACCACAAACAGTGGTGAATAACTAAGGAGTTATATTTTTCTTATTTGACAACAGTGAGAATATGATGACAGCAACTGAGTCAAGCATGGCAATGGCCTGAGAGAGAGGAAAAGAATAAAGAGTAACTACAAGGCTGTATTATTCATCCTGTATTTGACTCCTGACAGAAGATACACTGTGGTAGATAGAGCTCATGGAAGAGAAGAGGTGGTGCTTGATGGTGACAGGAGAAAGAGATTGTGCACAGAAGAGGTTCAGATACCTGATTTCTTCATGGACATGAAGTGGGGCAGACTAAGTGGCAGTGGAAGTATGTGAATATAAGAGAGAGGAGGCTTACATTGCAGTGTAAATATAGTCAAGTAACCCACTTGCTGTTAAAATGGAAAATACAGAGAAGAAAGAAGCAGATGAGGAAGATGTGTGTATGGGGAAGGACAATAAATCCCATGAAGGGTGAAAAGAATTAACCCAATCAAAACAGTCCAAGGAACAAAGATGGAAGACTGGAAGGGAAAGGACCTGACTTTTACACCAGTTCAAGGACAGAATTTTTTGTTAAGAGAAGCTGAAAGACTTATTACTTGGGTGTGCTCAAAATAAAGATTTAAGATAAGGGCTTGTGGCAGTAAGGTTTCATCACCATCAGGAATTTCTTTGGGGTTCAATTACCCTCTTCCCTGTTCTCTTATTCTTGCTGCTTCCTTTCATTATTTCCACAGTGTGGTGTTTTCCTAGCTCCATGCTGCAATTCTCATGTCTCAAATAAAGCTGTCATTTAGAGGAGGCACATCAGATACTCTGTATGTTTTGGGATGAAGGACCTGGTTAGAAATGCGTAAGAGAGAAAGGAGTCTTTGTGACCTAAACTCCCCTGTATGTGGGTTATTTACCTATCAGTTGTTTGAAATAGCTTTGAAAATAGAAAAAATTTAATTTAGTCACCCACTATTTGGTTTTAGGTACTGGAAGAGGGAAGTTGAGCAAATAGCAAGAAAAGTATCAGAGGTTAGGATGATGACAGCAAAGAGAGAGAGTTGGAATAGTGATGACAGTGTAGCTTAGACTGTATGTAGCTGATAATTGGGAGGAGGACTAACTCTTCCTGGGAGAATGTCATGTTAGCAAGAAACAGCTGTGATATTTGTATATCATTGGAGTCCTGGCAAGAAAACTAGATCTCTTAGGGATAACAGAAGATATGACAGAATAAAAATTAGGATGGGATCACACAAATACTAGAACACTCATGGTGTTTGGGAAGCAAAGGGGATTAATGGAGGATTAGAATTTGCAGTGTGATAGATATTAAAGTAACAAACAGCGACGGGACAGATAAAGCAGAACTGGTTTGAGTCCATGTTGGGAAAATGTGTCAAAGAGCTTCTGTTAGAGAGAATGAAGATGTGATGGAGATGTTTGGCTTCAAGTCTGGGGAGAAATAGTTTTTGGAAGATTAAGTAGGAAGAATACTACTTGGAACAAAAGTAGGTTGATAACTAAGGTTCTTAATTTCAAAGGTCAAACTTCAAAAAATTAAGGGAATGAGCTGGTGATGACAAATGCATCTAGGTGGTTGAGGACTTGCATGTAGAAAAAGTTTGGCAGCTGCCAAATCTCTCTGAAAAAACATATCTGTAATTCAAATATCAAACAAGAGCGACAGTCAGTCCCAGCTTGATAAATAGCCACTTCAAAAGGGTTATTGGGAGCAATCAAAAGCTTGAAAGGAATGGAACTAAATGATTACTTGAAAAATATTAAGAAGGGTAAGAATAAAGTGAGAATTTTGAGAAGCTCAGCTTCCTTTACAAAGGAAGTTAAAGCAGGGGCTAATGAGAAAGAAGATATGAAAACGAATGTTTCCACATTTGAGATGAAAGCAAAAAACCTATCACATACCCATCTGAAACGTCAGAAGATCTTTATTCATCCAGAAATTTCCATTAATGATGTAGGGGAAAAAAATGAGCTATAATAATGGAATGTGCTGATGATACAAATAGTGAGACAATTTCCATATAAGAAGGATCAAGACTAGATGACCTTCAGAACCTTAATAACAGATTGGATTGATTTTAATAATACAACATGCAAGAAGACTAACAGCAGTACTTTCTGCTGGGGGAGAACCTCATTAGTTGGAAGTAACAGTGGGTAGGAAGTGCTCATTGTGTTAGTTGAGGATGGCCAACTCATAAATATATTCCAGCTGCAAAAAAAGTTACTAAAATCACGTGTCATGCCAGGTCAGCTATTTCCATTAGATATTGCAGATAAAAACACTGGTCTCATCTCATCTGAAACAATTTATGCGATTCTGGTCACTATTATTCAGGAAAGATGAAATCGCACTGCAGGAGGTACAGAGAAGGACTCAAAGAAGGATCAGTAATATGGAGAATCTATTTTGTGAGAGGAGAATAAAAATGGTTCATTTAGCTTAGTGAAACAAAAGGTGAAAAGAAGTATCATTTCAGTCTGGAAGCAGTAAAAGTGAGCATTAGTTAGGACAAAAGCTTTTCAAGCTGAAGGATGGTAGTGTGAGAAGAAAAACGGGTTAACTGATTATTGGGTATGTTGAAACAGATATAGCTACCATGTTAGAAAATAAATAGTGCTGTTTCTGAGGCACGTAAGTGTTCCTTCACAAGGTTACAAAAGAAACTTCATAAAAATAGTAAAATACTAGATTTGCACAAAGGGATCTGATAATGAAAATTAATTGCAAATAAAACATAAACTCCAAAAGAGGCAAGAAGATGAATCTTGTGTGGTCACATCTTCCTTAATTATACTGATGGCTTCTGTCAAGGTTGGGGCCACATTCACCTATATTCAAAATCATTGATGTAGGTCTATATATTGCTCAGTAATCAACATGACCTATATGTCTGACAGCAAGAAAAGAAACAACTGAGCAGAGCCTGGTCTGTAGGTTGTCTTTGCGTAGACTGGGGGGAGAAATGGAGAAAGTTTTCACAATATCTATTTTCAGGTTGCAGAAAGGAGCAAATTAACGATGAGGGAGGACAGCACATTTGAAAATACAGCCTGGGTTATGGCTTGAGCTGTTTTTTCAGAAGGAAATCTTACAAAATATTTTTGGAGCTACCTTAAAAGCAAGGGAGTGGATATGTTCTCATTTTACATAATTTAATACAAACCACAGTGCTAATACCTGTAATTAATGGTGCCTTTCTACCTTTCCAATTGTGTTTCCTGTTTATCATTTTCCTTTGTTCGCTTCCCAGTGCGCACTGCCTGAATCCTCAATGGTTTTATTCTCATTGAGAGAATCTAGCAGAGTTCTAGCTATACTTTAAAAAATTATTAAGAGAAAGAAAGGGTGTTCTGGAGATGGGTGTATTTTCCTGTCATTGAACTCTTCTTCATTCCCTTCCCCATTGGGCAAGATTTGGCTTTTCAATTAGGAGGATTCCACTGAAACGTTTTTGGTTTGGTTTTGGGGGTTGTTTTTTTTTTTTTGGTGGTTACTTTAATTTTGTGTCTAAGAACTGAATCTTTTTGATGAGTGTGGAAGAAAGGGATTGGGCATCAGGATAGGGCAGTTCTTGTGAACAAGTTGGGGAAGGAGAAGAGAGAGTATATTTAAAATAAAACTGAATATCCTGCTATTAGGTAAAGGAAGAACTTATGTAGGTGTAAGGTCAGTTAAAAGAAGGTTTTGTTTTTCATGTTGATCTGCATTCTGCATTCCTGACTCTTCATGATTTAGCTGTTTTAGAACCAGTTTATTACCTAGTAGTGACACCCAGCTCTTTGCAGTGATAAAGTGTAAAACTGCTTCTCAAGAACATGTTTTGCAGCAACACATTTACTTAAAAAAAAAAGTTTTGTTGAATTTTTCAGCAAATTAATATTGAAAACCTTTGGTAAAATATAGATCCCTGTGTCAATAGATGGAAAAAATGGTTCAACCTGCAAAAGGCAGGAGGGGGAGTTAGAGGAGTGGACTTTAAGAATGGGTAGTGTAAATGTTCTGTAATCCCTTACCATTCTCTGACTGATGAAGAACTACATATACTGCCTGCTACAGTAATATTGATTGCAATCAGATGATAAAATCATTGCACAAAAGAAGAAACCACTGCAGTGAAAATGAAAAGATGGAAATTTAATGAATTCTTGATTTAAAAATGATTTTTTGGAATTAAATCAAAACCTCATTCTTATAGCTGAGAGTTAGTCATGGGAATAACAAAATGCTGAAAAAATATAACCAGTTTAAAATTTGTTTCAAACTATGTATTTATCTTCAACAGCCATCCCACACTTTTCATCTACATTCCTTATGCTACAAATTTTCCTCACTCAGAGCCTAAGATTTACTTACAATTAATCCACTGGTATAGTGATGGAGATTCTTGCTGGAATGCATTAACTTCCTCTGTTAAATCCCCCCTCAGGCAAACCTCTTGAAAAATATTTCCTTTGTCTAGGATACACAGTTTAGTAGCTCCTTTCTTATAGTGAGATAATTCTTTTGCAGTGATTTATGCATACTATTCAAATACAAAACCTGCATTAAATTATGTTACATTAAAAGATCTGAGACGTTCATGCCATTCCTTAGGCACCATTGTGCAAGGAGAAATGTAGGTCTGATCGCGTTGCAGTTCAAGCCCATCCTTATAGACACAGCGAATCATTGTGATGTGGACTTGCAATGATGTAGCAACGCTGACTTACTAACTTCTGGCTTACAGAGACCAAATAGACTTTCAGACTCTCTGATGACCATGTACAGCTTTAGTATTCTTATTAATCTTACAAACAAATTTGTCGTGCGGCATTTCAAAAGAAGCAGGCTCAGGACTTCTGGAAGGAAGATTTCACAGCCTCTAAAATAGCCTATTTAAATGCTTCACAATCTGAACTGTTTGATTGGATTCATAATACTCGACTTAAATCCCTGCTGGAAATTCATCTGATCTTTGTTCTTCCTCTAGTTGTCACGGTGGAACAATAGCCACCAAATCTTTTATGGCAGCTTACTACATTTTTGAGTGCTACTATAATATCTCTCCTTGAGCTCTTTATTTCTCAATTTACTGCCCTATTTCTAAGCCACATAAACCTCATTCCTTCAGCTTCCCTCACAGCTGGTATTTCCTACTTTCCTTGCTGTCATATGTGTCCCTCACCCTCAGCGATGGACTGCAATTTTTATTTCTTGGAGCACAGTGTCCGGTGCCCAACCCAGTTCTACACTTGCTGGGACTTTGCCAGAGCTGACTTAAGTGGAATGATTTTCTTTGTGTCATCTGCTACATTGTTGGCTCTAGTTTGTGATCTCCCCCATTGTTTCCTGCCTACACAGTCGTTTCCTATTCTATATTTAACTTTCTGCCCTCATTATATTTCTCTTCCCAAAGTGTTGTCTGGTTTGTATTTTGTCTGATTGATTTAGGCTGATTCTTCAACGCCCATTTTTAGTGCTGTTTCCATCCTTCAAAGCACTTTGCCACTTTACCCAAGCTGATGTCACTGCCAAACCGTGTCAGTGCACTCACATGCCATCGCCCAGGCTGTTAATGGATGTGGGGTATAAAACTGTTCCCAGGATGATGTAGTGTGGCACTCCTCTTGAGAAAGCTTCCCAGAATGACAACAAACCATCAATTACTGCACTTTGAGAAAAATTTTACAAATGTTGTGCACCTACAGGATTGCTACTTACCTCTGGAATGCACTGACGTGGCTTACTTAGTAAAATGCTGTGTGGAACAATGTCAGAAGCTTGTCATTGTCATGATGCATCATATCTGCTATTTGCACTTATTTGTTAAAGCAATTATCCTGTCCGAGAATGATATTAGCATTAATTGATACAATTCTTCTCATGACTAACCCATTTCAACTGTTTTTTGATAATTATCATAATCTTCCAGGTATTTACAAATTTTATATTTAATAATTTGTTCCATTTCAGGGGATAAAAGGTTGTCAATATAAAATGCTCTAAATGTTCTGTTCTCTCTTTTAAAAATAAGTATTGCATTTATACTTTTCTAGGGTTTGAACCTTCCTTGCTTGCTGTTAACTTCTTGAAAATCATCATTAATGATTCAAACATTACTTCAGTTAGTTCTCTGAACATTCATGGTTAATTTTGTCACAGCCCACTAATTTAACCACCTCTAACTTTTTTCCCCCCTAAGTATCGTGGGATCAAGGTTTGGACTCGTTAAGCTTGTACTTGACAATAGCAATACCATTCTGCAACATGTGTGCTTAGTGTCAAAAAAATTGTTGTAATCAGCAAAGCGTGTGTGCTTACGTACACTCCGCTCAGCCAACGTGTAAGTACATGATTAAATGCCTCTGAAATCGCTGGGACTTGCGACATTACCCAAGTTAATGAGACTTCACACCGCGGCTGCTCTGCAAACAACTGCAGACTGCTCGCTTGGGGATCTAGTGCGATCCCCTGCCCTGAAATGTGTTTGAATATCTACTGGCTGTTGGATATTATCTCTCTCTCTGCACGCCGGGATGGTTGGGAAGGGCGTGTTGGTAGGGCGGGAGCGCAGAGGTGAACGGAGTCACGGCTGGGTGTGGCGAGGTGTTGAACCCAGGGCGTGTGCCAGCCTTGCCTCAAGCCCCGAGTCCTGTCCTTGGCCGCCGGCGGATCGGTCGTGTGAGCTCCACCCCGAGCAGGGAAGCATGTGCAGAGGCGCCTAAAATGTGCTGATCCTGAGTACAGCAGCAATCCAGTGGCACCGGGATGTTGCTGTGACTCTGATGACAAGCCTTGCTTATCAGCTGAACACAGTAATTCAGATGTGGCAGCACGCTGCCGGGTCTCTACTTCTTTTGTGACTGAACTGGTGTGTTGATATGGGGCCGTATCACTGCGGTGGGTATCCCGGTGCCGTTTGGTGCCTGCAGAATGCCTCTAGATCCTCTGTTGATACCTGCCTTGGCCTTTTTAAACCTGCTTTCAGAACCTTGGTGTCTGTACTGATGCTCTGACAAAACTAGTGGTTGAAATAGGAGATAGAGTAAATTTAGGTGAGCTGCTAAAAGGTGAGGTTTTGGTAATTTAGGGCTTGTTTTGAGCCTTATTTGGCCAAATGTAAGAATCTGAAATGCTGATGTACATGTTTACATCTGAGATAACATCTAGGTTCCCCTTATAACCAAGGAGAGTGGCCAATTTATCTTGGCCTGAGACAGTTGTCAAAAATAGGTCTAAGTGTGCCTTTTTTCCCCTCTTTTGATTCTGAGGGAATCTAGAAAGACATTTCAGCTGTCTGTCTGACATTGCAGTTGCTTGTGTCTGATGAGACAAATCTCAGGCTCATTCAGGTAAACTTTGAAGATTATATGTAGCCATACCTTCAAAGATACATTCCAAATATGGTAAATAATGAAAGTATCAGTTCATATCCATGCACGCTTTTTTCCCCCCCTCATTTCCTTCCCCACTCTTTCCTCTGCATTCAATTTTATTTTGTTAGACTTTAATTTGCTAGACTGATGAATCACTTTCTCCATGGTTAGCGCTTGCTCATTCCTCGTATGTAGCTGGCACTGATCACAACTTTGTATGTAGGATTTGGTTGAGTGGGAGGGAAAGCATGTGCATGGGATTCATATTTCTTCTTGGAAACACGTGCTAGACCACCACCCAGATGCTTGTGACCCCACTACTGGTTCACAGACAGCAGGATGAGTAACTCCAGCATAAACTGATGGTAATCACAGAGGACCCTTTTGTACACCCCAGGAAACTGAACCCACCACTCACTACATTCCCTGTCCTGCCTGTTTGCACCGAGCAATTCTGCAAGTTGTGCTCTGAGGAATACTAATCGTATGTTTGTGAGTACTAATTCATGATTTGCTTAATATAGCTTTTTAAAGCGTACTGCTAAGAATGTCAGTCTGAAAAAGTTCCCAAGAATGTTTCTTCCTCTGTTTTCACTGCACATTAAAGCAGCACTGGTGGAAGACCTAAAGCAAACGCCAGGAAGCTGTCAAAACGCAAAGGTATTGGCACTGAGCTTTACTGTTCCCTGTCAGAATGAGCTGATTTCACACACACGACCCTTTAAACCAATAAATCAATGGTAAACTTGTGACCTTATCTGCTGTAATGAATCACTTGTATTGCCATGTTCTGCAGCATATCAAACAGCAGCAAATCTGGTTTCACTGGCCAGTGCACTCTGCCTGGTTCAGTGCTGCAGTGAAGCTCTGTTTAAATTAAAATTGTATGTTTCAGCTTGACAAGGCATATCAAATGTTAACATTTGTTCCTTAGTCATACTTTGCTTGGTAGTATTTTGTCCTAGCCAGTAGAAGTAGCAAAGCTCTACTATCTCTGAATTTCCCCCCTAATATTTAGATACGCGTTTTTAAATGTTTTTAAAAAAACTACCAAAACAACTGTAAAGGATATTAGCAGGAAAAAAAATTACAGTCAATTAACAAGTGGTGACATTCAAATGTTTTTATTATCTTGATAGCCAGAAGGTCTGACTGCCTTCTTAGAGTAGCATGTAGTGCACTCTCAGATATAAACATCGTGAAGCTGGAGCTGAAGGTTTGCTTTAAAGATTGTGTGTGGCACTTGCCAGCATGATTTTTTGCCAGTCTGTATCTGCCTCTACCAAAGACTCTACAAGCTGAAGGACCTCAATACATATTTCTGCGAATTCAAACCCAATATTGTTTAAATGCATTTTGTGTTAGTCTGTGGACTTCTCTACGCCTATCAGACTCTAAGTCCCGGTGAAGTTACTTCTACCTGTGAATAACCCTGGGAAGGTGATTATGTTCCTGAAAGTCTGCTGCACTTGCAGCACCATCCTTTCAAATGATGCAGAGCATTCCCTTCTCAGTATCAAGCAAGCAGAGTGTTTGTCTGTAGTTGTTATACTATGTCTAGGAGCCCACATCATGGATAAAAATAATTTGCATAGAAGGATAGCCTTTGCTTCAGAGAATTTTAAGCTAGATACCACAAAACCAGGAGATTACAAAGAGACAGACAAAGAGAAAGAATCTAGGAGGCAATTAGCAGATAAAATCAATCCTCACTTTCCTCCCCTTTCTAACCTCCTGGATATGCTGTGGGAAGTTACAGAGAACTTCTACTTACAGCATGTCTCTCAGATTGTGTAACTGCAAAAGAAAAAGCGTGATTATATCCATTCCAGCATATTAGACAAAACATTACAGATGCTTTGGACTGGATTCATCTAGTCCATTGTGAATATCTTAAAAAACAGATATGACTATCTAAGCCAGCTTTCTTGACCTGTGTATAACCAGTGGAGAGAAAGAAGCAATTGTAGGGCATTTTATTCTAAGGTGAGAGCTAGGACAGAGTAGTTGAATGGCACCCTGAAAATGCCTGTGTCCTTCAACTGACTGCCAGAGCAACCAGCATGGACATTGGCCATATGTACTGCAGATGTCTAAAGTTGAGGGGATTTGAATCCCACTGTGGTAGCTTTCTCCTTCTGTGCACTCATGCAAGGGTAAAATATCAATAATCTATGCTTCTTGACAGCTTACTACTGAAGAGCACACAGAATGTTGCATGAACAAAGTAACTCCTGAACGCTGAAGCAGGGAGTGATCCCCTGAAGCATTTCCTACTGTATTTCTCATGTCTGAAAAGAGGACACATACACCATCTACACCATCTGAACAGGAGACTTTGTTCAGTCATTTCTCAGCTCTTTTATTTTGTGTTCTAAACTTACCTTAAGAAATAGTGTGGATCACAAAATAATATAAAATAGCAGCTTTTAAATTTTTACTCGCTTTCAGACTGCCTTCCCTGCCTTTTCCCTCCTCCCAAATTTACAGCTTAGACCTTTATAGATAGATATAGATATAGATGTAGATGTAGATATAGATATAGATACAGATAGACTTAGATAGACATTTAGCCTAAATTTGAGATGTAAATTTAATGGATTGCTGGTCCCTGAGGACAGCCATGTAATATTGCTGGCAGCA
Organism: Corvus moneduloides; assembly: GCF_009650955.1. NCBI lineage: Eukaryota > Metazoa > Chordata > Aves > Passeriformes > Corvidae > Corvus > Corvus moneduloides. Next base: position 38,340,371 of record NC_045478.1, on the reverse strand, counting down.
AATGGCTACTGTTCTGCCTTGTGAGAATGGCTAAATTTCAACAATGTGGGAAAGCAACGCCAAATATCCAGCCTTCAAAGCACTGTAAGTTCTATTTTGAAGTGTTATTATGTAAATGTAAGCCCTTTTTATTTCTGATAGGCAACTGTACGGAGGTGGGCAACACTGGCCTGCTTTCCAATGTGGCATTAATTATAACGCTCTAGCCCATTTTCCATGTGCTGAGTCACACCAATAGCCAAATACTATGTATAATTTCCTTTATTAGTTGCTCTGATAATCTCTGGCAAATATGAAACAAATGCTGTGCACAGTTCCTTCAAAGGGCAGGTGGCTGTATGAAGGGATTGCTTAGACATAATCAGAAGAGACCACTGCGAGTGTGGGAAATGACCTGCTGCACTATGTAGACCTAAGGCCTCATCTGAAAATTTTGGTGAAGCCCAGAACATCAGTTTGACATCTGATGTCTTAAGCAAAATGCCCAAGTGGGCTGAACAGAAAGAGTTTAGGGGAATGTCTTTACTCCCTCAAAGCCACTATGCGATGGTGAGCTCTCCAGGGCAGGGGACCATTACCTGCTTGTTCTCTGTGTGGGTTTCTTAGGTGCTGCTGCAATATCAAACCTAAGTATGGTGAATTTTTTATTCAGCCAGATTACCTGGCAGCCAGTTTTCTCTGTGCAGGGACAGCAGAGAGGGTAACAGCAACCTGGTAACAATCCTCTTGGTAATGTGATAGAAATAATCTGTTTTCTTTAGAAACCTTTTTCCAGCTAAGTTTCTATGTCAATGCTTTTGTTTTTTTCTTATCAGCACTATAGGCTACATCTTGCTTGCTGCAGTTTGATTGGAATTTGAGGAATTTGGGCATTTTTTCTGCTTTCATTTGTAAAAGGCAAGAAATACAGTTCTGCGAAATGTGAAAGTAATTAATAATATAAACCTCTACTAATAGAAGAGGTGATACAGTGAGCATATGAAAGCATTCCAATTTGCAGCTAGAAAAGGATAATAGCTAATTGTCTGAACAATTATTACTGTATAAGATAATGAGAGTTGCTGAAATAGCTAGTTGTATAAATGAGACATCCTGCATTATTGATCAGGCATCTTTGTTTTAGATGCACTGGAGGTATACATTTCACTTTTAGATGGCTATTTATCAAGTCTAAACCTCACATGCAATGATCCACTCATATGGTTTGGGGTGTGCGGGGGTGTGTTTTGTGTGGGTTTTTTTCAAGAAAAAGACATAAATGTTGAAATATGTTTAAAGTAAGGCAGCATTACCCATCTCTCATGGGCTACCCTTATGGGGCTACCCTTGTGGTGCAGGAACATATTCATTGACATAATCAGTTTGATCAGCAGTCTATGTAGTCCAGTGGTTTACCTCTGATAATAAATAAATTATTAGTAATTACTGT